>NW_025334116.1:0-306603 GCF_014858855.1 Bufo gargarizans | reverse complement strand
GGTATCCATTCCCCTGGGATGAGGGGACACAAGGGTTAATGGGCGATAACACGTGTTGCTCCATTACCTGAACATGTGCTCATCTACATTCCTGAGAATGATGTGGGTGGGTTCTCCTTCTGATCAAGTGAGCATCCACGTGACCATGATTACACTGAAGGTCCTGCTGTTTATTTATTTATATGTCGGTGCAGAAATTTTATTTGCACGACCCAATTGGACCTAATATAGGAGTTCTCGCCCCCTGGATACCAACTAGTCCCATCTTTTGAACAATTGTTCATTTGCACCCCTGAGAATGATGTGTATGTGTCCTTCCTTCGATCATGTGGTTTGGTCACATGACTGAAATCCATTGGATCTAATATAGGAGACCTCGCCCCCTGGACACCGATTGGTGGTCACTTGATTACACAGGTGGGGAGATTATCTTCAGCTGGGTGGGGGGTATATATGACGTTAACTTTTAGAGACATGTATCCCTTTGAAAAAGCTTGGCGAGGCAAAACTCGCATCAGGGAAACTGCTTCTTTTTCCCCTTGGGTTAGTATGGCACATCAATTTATGTCTATTGTTGCATTTATGCATTGATCATGGCTGCACCAGTAGACTGTATTGATCACTTGAATTTTGATGCCTGTATGGGCCAACTAATGTGGGTTCCACCTTTTATTCAGTTGGTAGTCTGAGTTGTTTTCCCTACAGTAATTCCTGGTTTTTGCCATTTTGCACTGGTCACTTTATCTAATATTGGATGCCCTTTACTGGCCAAGTGGGGTCTCTTGTCCGCATGACCGCACACCACCAGGCCAGGCTGGAAGCTTAGTGGCACCAACCAGTCATTGGTCTGCTGTTCCATGCCTGTCCACAGCTCCTGCGTGGTGTGGGTTTTTCCCCCCAAACAGATGAGTTTTAAAACAGCCTGCTGTCGTTTCCCCCTGGCTGTGCTGAAGTTGGTGGTGCAGTGGTACTCTGACCGGATGAGGAGGCGGTAGAGGAGGAAGCGAAGTAGGAGGCAACAAGAAACATCCTGCAATCCTCGGTAGCGGAAGGACAATCGCCAAACTGCTATCCGCCTCAGGCCCAGCCCCCACTACATTTACCTAGTGTGCAGTTAAGGAGATATAACGTCCCTGCCCGTGCTTACTGGTCCACATATCAGTGGTTATGTGGACCTTGCCACAGATGGCGTTGCGCAGTGCACACCTGATTTTGTCTGCCACTTAGTTGTGCAAGACAGGGATGGCTCGCCTGGAAACGTAGTGGTGGCTGGGAACCATGTACTGTGGGACAGCCACCGCCATAAGGTTTTTAAAAGTCTCCGTCTCCACCAGATGGAATGACAGCATTTCAAAGGCCAGGAATTTTGAAGTGTTTGGGGGATGGACAGCTGAACGCTTCCTTGGGACAGTGTAGAGATGCTTAGTGACGGTGGTGGAGGTGGTGGTGTTTCTGCCATATACTCTGTTTGCGGGGTGGCAGGTGCCACTGTCACTCCAGAGGGGGAGGAAGAGGCCGAGACTGCAGCAGAAGAGTGAGCAGGAGAAGCCTGCTCCCTCTTTTGTGGTTTTTGAGGTGTGTACTCCACTGCAGCTTGTGCTTTGCATTTAGATGCCTGGTCATGCAGGTGGTGCTCAGGTTTAGAACATTTATGCCTCGCTTCAGGCTCCGATTACACAGCGTGCAAACCACTTGCGTCCTGTCGTCAGCACATTGTCTGAAGAACTGCCATGCCAGGGAACTCCTTGGAGCTGGCCTTGGTGTGCCCAGTCCCTGGGTGTGGTGGGCAGCAGTAGGTGTATTGGCTAGGGGATGGTCACTCTGCTTTTCCACCCTGCTCCCTCTTTTGCTGTATGGCTGGCGCTGGGTAACCACCACCTCTTCCTCCGAACTGCACATGTCACTCGCATGACTTTGATTCCATGTGGGGTCTAGGACCTCATCATCCTCCACATCATCCTTCACCCTCTCCTCACCCCTGCCCTCCTTGCAGATATGCACACTGCAGAAAGCCACAGCAGTTGGCACCTGTGTTTCGTCATCATCAGAAACGTGCTGCAGTGGTCCTCCCATGTCTACATCCTAAAACATAAGTAGTTGGTCATCAGTGCACTCAATCTCTTCCACTTCTGGGGCAGGGCTAGGTAGATGGCCCATGGAAACCCTGCCAGCAGAGTCATCAAAACGCACGGTTGCAGTGCATGTCATCATCAGAAACGTGCTTCAGTGGTCCTCCCATGTCTACATCCTAAAACATAAGTAGTTGGTCATCAGTGCACTCAATCTCTTCCACTTCTGGGGCAGGGCTAGGTAGATGGTCCATGGAAACCCTGCCAGCAGAGTCATCAAAACGCACGGTTGCAGTGCATGTCATCATCAGAAACGTGCTGCAGTGGTCCTCCCATGTCTACATCCTAAAACATAAGTAGTTGGTCATCAGTGCACTCAATCTCTTCCACTTCTGGGGCAGGGCTAGGTAGATGGCCCATGGAAACCCTGCCAGCAGAGTTAACAAAACGCACGGTTGCAGTGCATGTGGACTTCACACCAAAAATGGGTATATGTCACCCACCGAACTAACAGACAGATTAACTATATTAATCTCCCTGTCACATATGCAGTGCAGGTGTACCTCACGCCAAAAATGGGCATGGCTGTGATGGCTTCTAAGTGCCCACAGCTTAAAAACTTGTTGATTGGCTGTCCTGCAGCCTTTCAACAAGCTTTATTAAATGCCTGAACACCAATTTCGAACCAAAACTTTTGCTGCTTAACACTAGTTATAAGTTAACTGTTACATACCTCCCAACTTTCTAAATGAACAAAGAGGGACGTATTGTGCGGTGCAGCAATTTTTTTATGCACTAGGCCACGCCTCTAACTCCACCCAAAACAAAACTATGCACCTAATACAACCAGTCGTCTTAATGCCCCCACATAGTAATTATTCCCCCTTCATTTCACCAAACAGTATTTATGCCCACATTGTGCTTCCTCACAGAATTGTGCCCAGATGTGCCCCCAGTAATATGCCCAGTTATGTGCCCCCTCACGGAATTATGCCCAGCTGTTCCCACAGTAATAGGACCTGTTATGCGCCCCTATTAATATGCCCAGATTTGCCCCCAGTAATATGCCCAGCTGTGCCCCCAGTAATATGCCCTGTTATGTGCCCCCAGTAATATGCCCAGCTGTGCCCCCAGTAATATGCCCAGCTGTGCCCCCAGTAATATGCCCAGCTGTGCCCTCAGTAATATGTCCAGCTATGTCCTTAGTAATATGCCCAGTTATGTGCCCCCAGTAATATGCCCAGTTATGTGCCCCATTAATATGCCAACTTATTTGCCCCCATTAATATGCCTAGCTGTGCCCCCAGTAATATGACCAGCTGTTCCCCCAGTAACATGCTCAGCTTTGCCCCCAGTAATATGCCCAGCTGTGCCCCCAGTAATATGCCCAGTTATGTTCCCCCAGTAATATGCCCAGCTATGCCCCCAGTAATATGCCCAGCAGTGCCCCCAGTAATATGTCAAGTTCTGCCCCCAGTAACATGCCCAGCTGTGCCCCCAGTAATATCCAAAGCTCTGCCCCCAGCAATATGCCCAGTTATGTTCCCCCAGTAATATGCCCAGCTCTTCCCCCAGTAGTATGCCCAGCTTTGCCCCCAGTATTATATCCAGTTATGTTCCCCTCACAGAAAGTAAAAAAAATAAACACCACATACTTTGCTTGTTCCTAGCAGCAGCAGGACATCGACTGCTTTGTTCTGTAGAGGAGGCGGAGCCGAGGCTGACTGCCAGCCAGCCCCGCCCCCACACAGATGAGAGGTGTGGAGAGACGGCAGGGGGGAGGAATGATGGAGCAGGTAGCCAATGCCAGCTTTCTGCTTCATCATAATACACAGGCAACTTTCTCTATGTAAGAAGATACAGCTTCCAGAAAGCAGGACATAGCTCGCCCATACTGGGACAGCCACTGAAATCCAGGACTGTCCCGTCGGATCCTGGACGGTTGCGCCGGCTCATCAATCACCCGCTCACATCCATTGGGCTACATATAGCCCGAAATGTTGCCTAAAATTATGTCCGGCTGAATAAATCACATAATACCTCACCTGCAACTTTGGAGTGCTGTCAATTTATTTATACAAAAATAATTGGGTCCCATAGGTGGAAATGGGGACCTGTACAGATGAGCACCCTGTGAAAAAACAGCAATTAGATGGGTGCTGTGATCAACCGTATTTGGATCCTGGACGGTTGGGAGGCATGCTGTTAGATAGGTATGCAATCCTATGTATAGGCAGACATTTTACTATGTGCCTTCTCTGTTAATGTAATGTTACTGTACATGCTATCTTATACTTTATACTTATACATGCTATTTGTACTCTTGTAGTTTTACCATTTAATCACATATATACAACCTGTCCACTGAACAGTCCACTTATTTGGAAAACAGGAATGGTTTATGCTGAATGTCAGACTGCGCTTTGTGTGAATGTGTAAGACGGAACTGTAAAACAGATGCTAGTCACCAGCGACAGGGGATCTGAGTATACAGATCCACCATCACACATGCAGTCCTGCATACAAGATTGCAGCGGCTGCCATACAGTCACAAGAAGCGAGAGTGCAGCCCCCAGCACAATCCAGACCATACTGAAGTTCGTTCCTACCTAGACTGAGTCTGCACATTAAGCGGCCAGCAAACAGGCACACAATGTCCACTAGCCAGTCATCATCATTCAGGATGAGGTCATAAGCAAGCCACTCTAGCAAGTCCTCAATAAAAGAAATGGCTGCTCTCGCTCGAGCAGAAGCTGAGGCTGCAAAAGTCCTCCTTTGCTGCACAAGAGATGAAACTAAAGAAAGAGAAAGCATGACTGCAAGTGTCACTGGCAAAAGAGAGAGCATGCCTGCAAGCGTCACTGGAAAAACTCGCCGCAGAGAAAGAAGCTGCAGTAGCCAAAGCAGAGTTCCTACAAGCCATGGAGTTCCCCGGATCCGAGAAACACAGCGAAGTACTTGGGACAGATCTAGATGAACAAGATCAAGCACAGTGCATCTCAGAATATGTCCATCAGCATCCCAGGACAGATGACAACTAGAAGCCAGTATATCAGCCAACTTATACAGAGTGTCAAAGATCCTACCTTGAACTGCAGTACCTCGAATAGGACGATATGCAACAAATAGATGCCAGCCACAACTACTGCCCTACAGAACAAAAGCTACAACTTTCGCTTCGACTTAAAGGGACACCCTTCGTTTTCGAACGATACCATTCAGACTGCCCTAAGCTAGAACCCCCTAAAAGGTATTTTATGCACCACACGCAGCATAACAACAGTACACTGGGTAGTATTGGTGCTAACCAGGCTGCCATGGACTTCGCTAAGTTCTTTGCTAAACGGGATCTGATTACCAAAGGACTTACAAAGTTCACAGATCGGGCCAAGAACTACAGAGCATGGTGCGCCTTCTTCCAGAACGTCATAAGGGACTTAGATCTTTCCTTTAGTGAGGAGTTAGAGCTCTTGGTAAAGTAGCTTGGAAGTGAGTCTGCTGAACACGCCAAAAGAATCAGAGATATTAACATAAACTATCCGAGCAAAGGCCTAAAGATGGTGTGGGAAAGACCTGAGGAGTGTTACTGGTCAATAGAAGCTGTAGAAAATGCTTTATATAAAAGCATTGATAATTTTCCCAGAATTGTGGGTAGGGGTTACCAGGAGCTCAGGGAACTCAGCGACTTGTTAATAGACATACAGGTTGATCAGACAGAAGGAGCTCTGCGCTCCTGGACACCGCCAGAGGTGTCAATCCGTTTGTCCAAAAACTCCCTTATAGCCTACAGGAGAAGTGGATCACGCTTGGTTCCCGTTACAAACAGGTTCATAATGTACCATTCCATTTCTTCGTGGTGTTTGTATACTTTGTCACACAACAGGCAATGATCAAAAATTATCCCAGTTTGACTTTACTCCTCATATACCACTACCCCTGGTGTCAAACCTCATAAAACACTAGTGGCAGCCCACAAAACAAATTTTTTCTCCACAGGTTTAAGTCTGCTGAAGAAGAGAACAAACCCAGAGATCTTACCAAACAATGCCCCTGTTCAAGAAACCACATTCTCTACTAAAACACAGAGCCTTCAGGGAGAAGTCTTTAGAGGACCTGCTTAAGGTGCTGCACTACAACATAACACTTCACCAGGAACTGTAAGGTCAGTGTGACATACACAGAAAGCAGTAGCACAGAACACAACATGGTTTTACACCCTGGACCATCCTCTCAGGTAACATCCCAAGCAGAGGAGCATGACGGAAAGCAGGTAGACACTGACATAGACACCCCGTTGGTCACTTCTCAGTGTACCGAGATATGTAAAGCACTCGTAGGAGGGAAGTCCTGCTAAAAAATCTGCCTTGTCAGAGTTTATCTGGTCAGTCACCAAGATAAGGCAATCAACGTATATGCAATCCTAGATGATCAAAGCAACAGGTCTTTAGCTAAATCCACCTTCTTCGACACTTTCAACATCGTAGGCCCCGGTTCTCCCTACTCCTTAAGGACATGTGCATGTACCGTTGAGGCGATAGGGAGGAAAATAACTGGGTACAAGGTAGTGTACATGGATGGCCAGACCTGCTTGTCCCTGACAACCATACAGGAGTGTAATCACATTCCTGACAACCAGCCTGAGATACCTGCACCAGAGGTAGCAGCATACCACCCCCACCTGAAGAGTATAAGCCAAGGGTCAAAATCCAGAGTACAGAAGCACTGAGTAGTAGGACCAAAATCGCAGGCAACCTGTGGCCAGCAGGTTGCCTGTATAAAATAGTGAAAGGCTAACGTCATGTGACGTGGCCAGCGTCACATGACCCGCTCAGATACAGAAGCCGAGCACCAAGTGGCCAGCTCGGTGCTCAGTCTGATACTGTTGCCAGGAGAATGAAGAACGCTGACCACACAGACAGAAGGAGCGCAGTCGGGTCCGCTCTGTCCGCTCAGGGAGAGAGGCAGGATGCCGGCGGTGCAATGCAGGAAGATCGCGTCGCTGGCGCCCTGTAACAGTACCCCCCCTTCATGAGGGGCCTCAGGACCCAAGGACAGTGGAGACGGCTTCCCTGGGTTTTCGAGATGGAACCTCTTAATCAACCTCTCAGAGTGTATTCTATGAGCAGGTACCCAGTACCTTTCTTCAGGTCCAAAACCCTTCCAATGAACCAGGTATTGCAGGGAGTTTCGGGCCTTCCTAACATTAATGATCCTAGAAACAACAAACTTATCTTGCCCATTAACCTCCACCGGAGATGGAGATTCCTGTGGAGGAACAACAGGCGAAACATACTTTTTGAGCAAAGATTTATGGAACACATCATGAATTCGAAACGTGTCTGGTAGTTTCAGCTTAAAAGATACTAGGTTAACAATGTCAAGTATTTCATATGGTCCTATAAAGCGTGGAGCAAATTTCCTAGACACCGCTTTTAAGGACAGATTTTTGGTGGATAGCCACACCTTCTCAACGACCTCAAAATTAGCTCCCTTAGTGCGTTTCCTGTTAGCTTGCTTTTTCTGAACCTCCTGGGCTTTCTCCAGGTTCGACTGAACCTGGGCCTAGACTGTGAACAGTTTGGAAGTAACCACATCCGCCTCAGGATTAGGCAAAGCCACAGAAGAACAAGAACCAAAATGAAGATGAAACCCTAAATTGCAGTAAAACAAAGATACCCCAGTGGATGAGTTTACTCGGTCTTTAATGGCAAACTCCGCCAATGGAAGTTACTTCACCCACAGACGCTGGTTATCAGAGATATAGCACCTAAGGAATTATTCCACAGCCTGATTCAAGCGTTCCGTCTTCCCATTAGTCTCAGGATGAAAGGCCGACAAAAAGGATAATGAAATTTCTCATCTCTGGCAAAAGGCTTTCCAGAATCTGTAAACGAATTGGACACCCCTGTCAGAGACAATATTCTCAGGAATTCCATGATACCGAACAATGTGATCGATAAACAAGGAAGCCAAAGTCTTGGCACTAATGAGTTTACTTAGAGGAACAAAATGTACCATTTTGCTGAATCTGTCTACCACTAACCAGATCACTGACTTTCCTTCGGAGGGTGGCAAGTCAGTGATTAAATCCATAGAGATGTGGGACCAAGGTCTACTCAGAATAGGTAGTGCAAGCAACTCACCCGCAGGACGGGTTCTAGGAGTTTTGGACCTTGCACATATCTCGCAGGCGGACACGTACGAACTGATCTCCCTAGGTGATGTAGGCCATAAGAAGGTTCTAAATACCAATTCCTTAGTGGCTTCAACATTAGGATGACCACAGAGCACAGAATCATGGCACTCACCCAGAAGTCGGAGACGGAAATGGCAAGGAACAAATAACTTATCTGTGGGTGTTCGTGCAGGAGCGAGATGTTGTGCAGATTTAATCTCCGAAGAGAGGTCAGCAGACACCGATGCTATGAGGATGTCAGGCGGTAAGATGGGTTCAGGAGGTGTGTCAGGAGGTTGGAAGGCACAAAAACTTTGAGATAAGGCATCAGCCTTAACATTCTTACTTCCTGGTCTGAAAGTGATAGAAAAGTTAAACCTATTAAAGAACAAAGCCCACGAAACGTTTAGCGGACTCAAGGAACAATACATTTTTATGATCAGTGAGAACCGTGACACAGTGTTTGGCCCCCTCCAAAAAGTGTCTCCACTCCTCAACTGCCCGCTTAATGCCCAGTAATTCATGATTCCCAATGTCATAATTCCTCTCCGAAGAAAATTTATGGGGAAAAAAAGCACAGGGTCTTAGATTGGGGAGCTTAGGCGATCCCTGAGAAAGAACCGCCCCCACTCCATCCTCAGAAGCATCCACTTCAACCACAAAAGGTCTCTCCTGATCCGACTGAATCAAGATTGGGGTGTCTTGGAAGCAAAGGCTTCGATGGCCTCAGTCAGCCAATAAACAAGATCTGCCCCCTTCTTGGTTAGGTCAGTTAGCGGCTTGGCAGTAACAGAATTTTTTTTTAGACATTTTCTATAATAGAGAACCCAAAAATCGCTGTAATGCCTTTAGGGAAGATGGTCTCACCCACTCCAGGATAGCCTGCAACTTCCCCGGATCCATCTTAAATGAGTGAGGGGAAAGAACATAACCCATATAAAATATCTCTTGTATCCCAATCACACATTTTTCTAACTTGGCGGAAAGCTTATTTTCTCTCAGAACTTCGAGCACAAGTTTAAGATGGGACATATGGGAATCCCAATCCACAGAGAAAATAAGGATGTCATCCAGATAAATTATCATAAACTTGCAGATAAATTCCCTGAAGATGTCATTCATAAAATTCTGAAAAACTGCTGGGGCATTACTGAGTCCGAATGTCATTGCCATGTATTCAAAATGTCCCTCCGGAGTATTGAAGGCAGTTTTCCACTCGTCTCCCTCCTTGATACAAATCAGGTTATATGCCCCTGTAAATTAAGTTTAGAAAACCACTATGCTCCCAGAACCTGATTGAACAAGTGAGGAATCAAAGGGAATATTGATTTTTAACGGTGATCTTGTTCAATTGTCTGTAATCAATACAGGGTCTGAGGCCACCGTCCTTCTTTGTAACAAAAAAGAAACCAGCCTCCATAGGGGAAGTAGATGGCCTGATATGCCCCTTACTTAGGCTCTCTTTAATATAATCTTTCATGGTACCACGTTCCGGCCCAGACAAGTTAAAAATACGACCCTTGGGAAACTGGGATCCCAACACCAACTCAACAGCACAATCGTAAGACCTATGGGGTGGAAGTTCCTCCACCTCGGAGGTAGAAAAAACATTGCGGAAGTCTTCAGTATATAGAGGAAAGACCATAGGGCTAGGAGCAACCCCCTCTACCACTATGGATACAGGAACAGTTAAAACCCCACCTTTCTAATTCCCCTATAGCCCAGTTGATGGTCGGGTTGTGAACTTGGAGCCACGGCATTCCTAAGACCACTTCAACGGACAAATTCTCCAGTATGAATAGGGAGCATTTCTCAGTATGACACACTCGAACAGAGAAGGTTATCTCTGGGGTGCGATATCTGACCGTCCCCCACCCCACGCAAAGGAGTAGAGTCATCGGCTACAAGACTTATAGGAGTGGACAAGGTTAACACTGGTATTCCCACTTGTAGGGTGAACCCTAGATCTAGAAAGCTAGCGGCAGAACTGGAATCAATAAAAGTCAAAATAAGTTGTGAACAAATGGGGGTCATTTAGCTATTGAGATGTCCGTGCGGTTCCATGTATTTTGGAAGAACCTTGCGAAAACTAAAAATACGGATACAGGAGCATATCAACAATATAAAAAAGGACATGGAGACGCATAGTGTTCCAGTGCACTTTAAGAAGTGTCATGGGAAGGATCCAAAGGGACTCTGGTTTGCTGGTTTGGAGAAGGTGACAACCAACTGGTGAGGGGGAGACCCAGTAGCGAATATAAACCGAAGGGAGGTGGAGTGGATATATAGGATGGATTCCCTGCAGCCCAGTGGTTTAAATGTGGATTTTGACCTGAAGCCCTGTTTAATTGAATAGAAAGGGAGAAAGCAGTGTTTTATGTACTGTGTAGTTTTAAGTATACGAAAAACCTTTTTCTGGTTTAGAAAGGATAGTGGGAAAACTGTGCCTCTATATATGATATAAGGTGAAAGGTACTGGATGAAACAAATGGAACAATTCTAGAGGTCCATTACGGATTGCGATATATGAAGGATATGTAAAGTTTTATGTGGGATATTTATATTTTATATTTTACTATATGTTGTAGATTTTAGTACACATGAGAAATCTTTTATACGTAAAAATATGTGGAGAAGATGTTTGAAATAAAACTAGAGGCAAAGAGGGAGGGGTGTGCCTTCTTTTTTTTTTCTTGATTTTTAAATGTATAAGAAGACGAAACACGGGTCGGGCGGTGTTGCAGACATTTGCAGACATTTGTTATCAATACCTGTTTATTCCCCTTGTGAGTATAATAAAAAGATTTTATACGTACATTGGTGGAGCTTCACTATGTGTCCTGAAACCTTTTAATCCGCAGAAGGAATATCCGTGGTGGAGATCATCTTTTTTGTTGGAGTTCTATGTTGGTGCTGTAGGAAAAGAGTCGTTACCATCCATTAATCTGCTGATGACCTTCATACAGCTCCACAGATTTCTTTCCATCTGCATCTTTCTAAACAATCTGTTGCCTTAGTCTTTTATCCAGACTCAGTCATTGTTCCACTATATGGCCTCCTCATGCTGCCATCTCCACACCATGTCACCTTGCCACTCATTTTTATCACCATGCTGCTGCTTAAAAGGCCTTAAACTGATCACCAGGCCCACAATCTAATTAAGGTTTTACGCACAAAACCAAAGTAAAAAATCGATTTAATAGGAAAAATGTATTGAAAACATCCTTTTCTGTATATTTACTTGTATATAAAGTGCAAGTGCTGGCAAAAAAATACAAGGAAGAGGCACTCCGATACAACCTGTATATCACATAAAGGAGGGCCTCATTCACATTGAGTTTCGGGCCTGAAGGTGAGCTGACCCTGCAAAAAATTTGATTTGCGGGCCTGCAGGTGAGCTGACCCTGTAAAATATTTGAGTTGCGGGCCTGCAGGTGAGCTGACCCTGTAAAAGATTTGAGTTGTGGGCCTGCAGGTGAGCTGACCCTGTGAAAGATTTGATTTGCGGGTCTGCAGGTAAGCTGACCCTGTAAAATATTTGAGTTGCGGGCCTGTAGGTGAGCTGACCCTGTAAAAGATTTGAGTTGTGGGTCTGCAGGTGAGCTGACCCTGTAAAAGATTTGATTTGTAGGTCTGCAGGTGAGCTGACCCTGTAAAATATTTGAGTTGCGGGCCTGCAGGTGAGATGACCCTGTAAAAGATTTTAGGTTTGGGCCTGCAGGTGAGCTGACCCTGTAAAAGATTTGATTTGTGGGCCTGCAGATGAGCTGACCCTGTAAAATATTTGAGTTGCGGGCCTGCAGGTGAGCTGACCCTGTAAAAGTTTTTAGGTTTGGGCCTGCAGGTGAGCTGACCCTGTAAAAGATTTGAGTTGCGGGCCTGCAGGTGAGCGGACCCTCTAAAAAATTATATGTGAGGGTCTGCTGGTGAGTGGATCCTATAAAATATTTGAGTTACAGGCCTATAGGTAAGCTGACCCTGTAAAAGATTTGAGTTGTGGACCTGCAGATGAGCTGACCCTGTAAAAGATTTGAGTTGCGGGCCTGCAGGTGAGCTGACCCTGTAAAAGATTTGAGTTGCGGGCCTGCAGGTGACCTGACCCTGTAAAAAATTTGATGTGAGGGCTTGGTGGTGAGCTGACCATGTAAAAAATTAGATGTGAGGTTCTGCTGGTGAGCGGACCTTATAAAAAATTATATGTGAGGGCCTGCTGCTGAGCGGACCCTATAAAAAAATTATATGTGAGGGCCTGCTGGTGAGCAGACCCTGTAAAAAATTTGATATGAGGGCCTGCTGGTGAGCGGAACCTCTAAAAAATTATATGTGAGGGCCTGCTGGTGAGCGGACCTTATAAAAAATTATATTCAAAGGCCATATATGCGAGGGCATTATATGTGACGAATAAGCAATGCATGTTGATATGACGGAAGAGGAGGAGGAGGATGAGAAAAGGAAGATTCAACCATATACCCTTGTTTGTGGTGGAAGGGGTGCATGGGAATACAGTGTATTCAGTACATTATAAACAACACATTTAAAGTGCCTTTATGTTCAGCCGCTTTCCTCTGGTGGAGTTGAGATGTCATGGTCAAACCAGGTCTTGTTCATTTTTTGTCAACCTGTCAGCATTTTCAGTTGACAGGCAGTTACGCTTATCTGTTATAATGCCACCAGCAGCACTAAATACACGCTCAGAAAAAACACTGGTGGCAGGGCAGGCCAGCACCTCCAAAGTGTAGAGCACAGGTTCGTGCCACGTGTCCAGCTTGGACACCCAGTAGTTGTAAGGCACCGAGGGATCATTGAGGACACTGACATGGTCTGCTATTTACTCCTTCACCATGCGGGAAAGGCAGCCTAACATTAAGTCTGCCATGTGTGCCAGAGTACCAACAGGCGAGACTTCTCTGTCGTCATCAGGAGGATCACTCCCAATCTCCTCTTCCTCCTCTTCTGCCCACCCACGCAGAACAGATGGAATTAAACTTCCATGGGTACTACCCTCTGTAGCTGAGGCAAAGGTCTCCATCTGCTCCTCCTCTTCAGCCCCAAATTCGCGCTGAGAAGACAAACTGAGGGTGGTCTGGCTATCATGAACCCGTATAATGTCTTCTCCATTTCCACCTCTTCCACATGCACAGCGTCGTCCTTAATTGTGAGCAGCAAGCGTTTGAGAAAACATAGAAGTGGGATGGTGACGCTGATAATAGCCTTATCGCCGCTCACCATCTGTGTTGATTCCTCAAAGTTGCATAAAACCTCCCAGAGGTCAGACATCCATGCCCACTCCTCGCTTGTGAATAGAGGAAGCTGACTCGAAAGGCGACGACCATGTTGCAGCTGGTATTCCACAACTGCCCTCTGCTGCTCACAAAGCCTGGCCAGCATGTGGAACATGGAGTTCCAGCACATGCGTACGACGAACAACAGCCGGTGAACTTGCAATTTCAAGCGCTGCTGCAGCGTTGACAGACCAGCTGAAGCTGTCGGTGACTTGCGGAAATGTGCACACACGTGGCGCACCTTCACCAGTAGCTCAGGCAAATTAGGGTATGTTTTTAGAAACTGCTGAACCACAAGGTTGAATACGTGGGCAAGATATGGGATGTGTCTAAGGTTGCCCAGCTCCAAAGCCGCCACCAAGTTACGGCCATTATCAGACACAACCATGTTTGGTTCTAGGTTGAGTTGCGAGAGCCACAGCTCAGTCTGGTCTCTTATCCCCTGCCACAGGTCTGCAGCGGTGTGCTGTTTGTCACCTAGGCAGATCAGCTTCAGCACGGCCTGCTGCCGCTTCCCCACTGCAGTGCTACACAGCTTCCAGATACCGACTGACTGCTGCACGTGGATAATTCGGAGGTGGAAGTAGAGGAGGAGAAGTGAGGGTCGGAGCCACTAATGTAGGTGGTGGCAGAAACCTTGATGGAATTGGGGCCTGCAACCCTTGGCGTCGGTAGCACCTGTGCCATCCCAGGGTACGGGTCGCTCCCGGCCTCCACAACATTCACCCAGTGTGTGTCAGGGAAATGTAGCATCCCTGGTCGAAAGCACTTGTCCATGTGTCCGTGGTTAAGTGGACCTTCCCTTTAACTGCGTTGGTCAGGGCACGTGTGATGTTAAGGAACACATGTTGGTGTAAGGCTGACACGGCACACCTTGAAAAAAAGTGGCGGCTGGGGACTGCGTAATGAGGGATGGCCACCGATATCAGGCTGCGGAAGGCCTCAGTGTCCACAAGCCTAAATGGCAACATTTCCAGGGCCAGTAATTTGGAAAGCTGGGCATTTAGTGCTATGGCCTGTGGGTGGGAGACATCCGGGCCTGCGTCTTGGACAGGGGATTGGTCAGCACGTAACACAGGGGAAGAGGAGGCAGTGGTGTGACCCGCAGACACAGATTGTGGACTCAGGCGTTCAGGCCACCTATCAGGGTGCTTTGATGCCATGTGGCAGATCATGCTGGTGGTGGTGAGGTTGCTAGTGTTCACGCCCCGACTAATTTTGGTTTGGCACAGGTTGAAAACTACTATTCTTTTGTCGTCTGCACTTTCCTCAAAAAAGCGCCATACTGCCAAACACCTACCCCTTGGCAAGGGAGATTTACGCAAGGGGGTGCTCCGTGGAACAGTTGCGGGCCTGTTTGGTGGTGCCCACCTTCTACGTTTTGCCACCCCACTGCCTCTTCCAGCCTGTTGCAGTGCTGCAGATCCCTCCCCCTCTGTACTGCTCTCCTTGCTCGTATTGTTGCCAACTTCTCAGGTTGGGTCAGTGACCTCATCGTCCAGCACCTCCTCTTCCACTTCCTCACTCTGATCATCCTCCTGATTTGTTGACCAAACCTCAACCTCAGTGATTGACAACTGTGTGTCATCCTCTTCCTCAACCTCTTGAGACAGTAATTGCGGTTGAGTCATTGGCAACTGTGTATCATCATCATCCACCTCATTAAACACTAATTGCCGTTCCCCAGTGTCATGTTCTTGTGACTCTGGATGCTCAAGAGGTTGGGAATCAGGGCACAAGATCTCAGGTCCCTCTTCAAGCGTGCTTGGCGAGAGGTCCAAATCAATTAATGGCAATGCAAAGAGGTCCTCGGAATATCTGAGTGTGGGATCACTTGTTTGGCCAGACTGTAAATGATAGGAGGAAGGAGGATCAGGGTTAGAATTTTGTGGATTAGACTCCTGGCTACTGAGACTGGACTTGGTGGAAGACAGGGTGGTGCTTAACCGACTGGAAACACTATCTGCTGCAATCTAACCGACCACATGCTCACACTGGGCTGACTTCAAGAGTGGTGTCCTGTGCCGCCCTGCAAACTGGGACATGAAGCTAGGTATCTTGGATGATTGTTTTTCTTGTGCTCTGGCAGCAGGAACAGTTTAACCTCGCCTAGGGCCATGGCCTCTGTGTGCACCATCAGCATCATGGCCACTTCCCCATCCCTTAATGCTCGTCTTCTTCATATTAAATGTTATATGTTATAAGGGACGGAAAAATGTGGATAAATTATGGAAAAAATATAATTGTTTTTGCTATAGTTTTTCCCAATATCTGGCCCTGACACACACACACACACACTCTATTGTAGCGCAGATATGACAATTCATTGCAGACACCGTTTATAGGCAAAGTGTGGATAAATTATGGAAAAAATATATTTGTTGCCAGTAATATTTTCCCCAATATCTGGCCCTGACACACACAGACGCTATTTCAGGGCAGATGTGATAATTCACTGCAGACACCGTTTATAGGAAAAGTGTGGATAAATTATGGAAAAAATATATTTGTTGCCAGTAATATTTTTCCCAATATCTGTCCCTGACACACACACACACACACACACAGTATTGCAGCGCAGATGTGATAATTCACCGCAGACACCGTTTATAGGCAAAGTGTGGATAAATTAAGGAAAAAATATATTTGTTGTCACTAATATTTTTCCAAATATCTGGCCCTGACACACACAGACGCTATTTCAGGGCAGATGTGACAATTTACTGCAGACACCGTTTATAGTCAAAGTGTGGATAAATTATGGGAATTTTTTTTTTTTTTCGTCAGTAATATTTTTCCCAATATCTGGCCCTGACACACATAAGGTATTGCAGCACAGATGTCACAAGTTACTGCAGACACCCTCTATCGAAAAAGTATTGCAAAGTATGGAAAAAAAAAAAGCTGGCTAACCTATATTGCTGCCAGCCTGCCACCACACAATAGTCCTTAAAAGGACTTTTAGGTCTTTGAAATGCTTTTCTATTTAATATATTGAGATCACAGCTCTCCCTGACTCACAATGAGCCGAACTCGCGTCATCCGGTGCTATATAGCACCCGATGACGCATTCTGGCCAGCCAATCACTGTAATGCCAGTAGCCAACATGGCTACTGGAATTACAGTGATGGCAGTACTTACCTGCACGCTTATTGTCTGCTTAGCAGCTGCGAAACGTGCGGGTAGAATACTCGAGCGTGGCGCTCGAGCACATGCGGTACTCGGCCGAGTACCGCCATGTGCCGAGCATAGCGATCAGTGGCGTACACACAATCCATGGGGCCCCGGTGCAAAACTGAATCATGGGGCCCCCCTCCCCGTCGCCGAGCCCCAACCTCCCTCCACCAGCAGCAGAGTTAGGCTACTTTCACACCTGCGTTAGGTGCGGATCCGTCTGGCATCTGCACAGACGGATCCGCACCTATAATGCAAACGCTTGTATCTGTTCTGAACAGATCCGTTTGCATTACCACGAAAAAAAAAAAAAAAAGATACTGCAAACGGATCCATTTTGACTTACACTAAAAGTCAATGGGAGGCAGATCCGTTTTCAATTGCACCATATTGTGTCAGTGTAAACGGATCTGTTCTGAACGGATACAAGCATTTGCATTATAGGTGCGGATCCGTCTGTGCAGATACCAGACGGATCCGCACCTAACGCAGGTGTGAAAGTAGCCTAACTCTGCTATATTTCTGTAGCCTGCAACCTCTAACTGCCCAGTTGGGCTGAACTACTACACCCAACATGTTTTGGCAGTAATAGTAAATGGATATTGGTGCAATTCTGAGCTATTAGTCTATATAATACATATGTAGCCTACATATGTATTATATAGACTAGTAGCCCAGAATTGCACCAATATCCATTTACTATTACTGCCAAAACGTGTTGGGTGTAGTAGTTTCAGCCCAACTGGGCAGTCAGAGGTTGCAGGCTACCGAAATATAGCAGAGCTCGTTATAAAGCCAGCTCCTGCAAGCCCCCAGCAGACCCTACTCTGAGTCTACTCTGAACTCACTCATTCATAAATGTGGTGAGCAATTAGGAAGACCTTTTTTTTTTTTTTTTACAAATCTAATCTTATCTTATCTTAACTTCCGGACCGGCACCGGCTTCTTCGCGCTCTCCTGAAAGCGCCTTCTCCCTGCTGCGTCTCGGTGTCATGTACGGTGTGGCCGCCCAACAGGAAATGACGAGGCACGCCGCACCCGCACGGGGAGGAGAATCAGGGGGTGGAGACTCAAGGAGGGTAGGGCTGGCCTGGCACTGACTGCAGCGCAGAAACGCAACACTGGGCGGCGGGCCCCGGGTCGGCCACCCGGGTCAAACAGGCAGGCACAGCGCTACTGCAGGGTGGGGCCAGGGGTCCACAGGCGGCCGGGCCCCCTGAAGTGCCGGGCCCGGTTGCAACTGCGACCCCTGTATGTACGCCCCTGATAGCGATGCTCGAGCCGAACAGGTGTTTGGCCGAGCATGCTCGCTCAACACTATTAACCAGGTTTCAAAAGGCAGATTTGTACCTATGAATCGGGCTGACGTGTTGCATGTACACTTGGCCGCTGAAGGCATCTGTGTTGATCCCATGTTCATATGTGCCCACATTGCTTAGAAGATGAAGTTTTAATATAGGCAAATGAGCCTGTAGGAGCAACGGGGGCGTTACCATTACACCTAGAGGCTCTGCTCTCTCTGCAACTGCAGCACCCTCTCTACTTTGATTGACAGGGCCAGGTGTGTTCATGTTTTCACTGCTTGGCCCCATCAATCAATGTGTAAAGGGTGCGGCAGTTGCAGACAGAGCCTAGATCTGAAGTCACTTCGCTCAAAACTTCTTTTGGAGATTCGTATGGAGATTCGTCGCCATCAGTTGTAAAGTCTTGGAAAACCCTTTTGAAATAAAACCTCTCGATTTACATTCATGAAGATTCAACAGCAAATAGCAAGTGGCAATCTCACTCTAGTGCTTTATTCATATCTATACTGCTCAGTACTTTTCTATAATGTCCTATATGCTGCTTTAAGTTTTTTTCTGAGAGATTGAGAGACAGAAAGCAGAATATCCTGTTTCCATATGTATTCTGTGGGCAGACATTATGATCAGCTAGTCTCCACTCACTAGCTCAGGGTTAACTCAAAGTTATATATGTATGTAGCATGCAAAAAACCCAGATACAGGCCATATAATGGTAATGCCTCCTGTATTTGTTCCGTTCCATGCATTGGAGTCCGCAATTTGCGGTCCCCAATGCATGGGCAACCTCCGTGTAGCTGCCAGGATGGATCCAGACCCATTCAACTTGAATGGGTGGGCATCCGTATGTTCCGCAAAAAGATAGAGCAAGTTCTATCTTTTTGAGGAATGGAAGTACGGAACAGAACCCCACAGAAGCACTCCGCAGAGTAAGGTAATCCCCATAGACATACAGTACATTGGATGGAAGTCCTTAGGCTGCACAAATTTTTAGGGCCAGTCAAGTATTGTAGAACATAACAGGTAAAAAAAAAAATTCCTCCCTCTGACAAAACTCCCACTGAATTTCAAGCAACTGTAGCACAAAAACTATTTGTCAGCAGCTTTTGTGTTCCAATGGTGGAGCAACTTCCTGCCAGACACATCATGACATAACACTATTAGCATTTCAAGGTTGTAGACTTTCCTTTACCTGGAGCAAAGATGCAAATATTCTTTTTACTGCCCTAGTTTTGTATGTAAATACCTTGACCAAGGTAATCTAGCTTGTTGCATTCCCTCTGGCACTCAGCCCGCATGGCACATCAGTGGCGGATCCAGAGAAAATAATGTGGTGCTTATAGAACAGACTATTTTATTTAACTTATCGTACAGCTCTAACCTTATTTAAAAGGAGAGGTGGACAATATATACTGTATGAGGCAGTGGAGAGGTGAGGTAGACAGTATATACTGTATGAGGCAGGGGCGTAGCTAAAAGCTCATTGGACCTGGTGCAAGAGTTCAGCTTGGGCCTCCGTCCCTCAGTGCTTGTTGGCAAGGGGCAGGGGAGCACATATCCTTCCTGCTGCCTGATGCCTCATGTCAAATTATTAACCTAACCCCTTCCCTCCAATCAGAGGTTTAAATTGACCAGTATGCACTTTCTATAATGCCAGTGTCTGTGGGACAAGGGTCTTTGGGCCCCCTCAGGCTCTTGGGCCCGGTAGCGACTGCTCCCTCTGCACCCCTATAGCTACGCCCCTGGTATGAGGCAGTGGAGAGGTGAGGTGGACAGTATATACTGTATGAGGCAGTGGAGAGGTGAGGTGGACAGTATATACTGTATAAGGCAGGGCCAGTCTGATCACACTCTGCACTGAGGAGAGAGATGGCAGCACCCCCTCCCCCCGCAATGCAGAGACAACACAGGACCCCCATACCTTACCGCAGAGTACAAATGTAGACAGATGTCTTGTAATGGTTCCTGAATCATAGTATTAGGCTATAATTTTAAGACCTAATTAAATGGCCTGTTAGAGGGGACCCTCTAACAGGGCACAGAATTATACTCCTTACAGGTCACTTGTACCACTGAAGAAACAGACCTGCTTTTTTTAGTGGCTAGTAGTGATGAGCGGGAGGTGCCATATTCGATTTCGCGATATTTCGTAATTATTCCAATTATCACGAATAATATGCGATTTAATTAATCGCATATTGCGATTTTTCTTTTGATAGTATAAGGCAACGTTCTTATGACTAATTGACTATGGCTAGGCTAATATGTGTATTTTACGAAATTTCGTAATATTGCTCTAACTTCGTCTTTTAGAATATTACGAATATTCTAAAAGACGAAGTTAGAGCAATATTACGAAATTTCGTAAAATACACATATAGATTGTAATTTAGCTAATATAGTGCTATAATTAGAGTTGAGCGAACACCTGGATGTTCGGGTTCGAGAAGTTCGGCCGAACATCCCGGAAATGTTCGGGTTCGGGATCCGAACCCGATCCGAACTTCGTCCCGAACCCCATTGAAGTCAATGGGGACCCGAACTTTTCGGCACTAAAAAGGCTGTAAAACAGCCCAGGAAAGAGCTAGAGGGCTGCAAAAGGCAGCAACATGTAGGTAAATCCCCTGCAAACAAATGTGGATAGGGAAATGAATTAAAATAAAAATTAAATAAATAAATAAAAATTAACCAAAATCAATTGGAGAGAGGTCCCATAGCAGAGAATCTGGCTTCACGTCACCCACCACTGTAAGTGTCCATTTTCATAAATTTAGGCCCAGCACCCAGGCAGAGGAGAGAGGTCCCGTAACAGAGAATCTGGCTTCATGTCAGCAGAGAATTAGTCTGCATGTCATAGCAGAGAATGAGGCTTCACGTCAGCCACCACTGCAACAGTCCATTGGCATATATTTAGGCCCAGCACCCAGGCAGAGGAGGGAGGTCCCGTAACAAAGAATCTGTCTTCATGTCAGCAGAGAATCAGTCTGCATGTCATAGCAGAGAATGAGGCTTCACGTCAGCCACCACTGCAACAGTCCATTGGCATATATTTAGGCCCAGCACCCAGGCAGAGGAGGGAGGTCCCGTAACAGAGAATCTGTCTTCATGTCAGCAGAGAATCAGTCTGCATGTCATAGCAGAGAATGAGGCTTCACGTCAGCCACCACTGCAACAGTCCATTGGCATATATTTAGGCCCAGCACCCACCCAGGCAGAGGAGAGAGGTCCCGTAACAGAGAATCTGTCTTCATGTCAGCAGAGAATTAGTCTGCATGTCATAGCAGAGAATGAGGCTTCACGTCAGCCACCACTGCAACAGTCCATTGGCATATATTTAGGCCCAGCACCCAGGCAGAGGAGGGAGGTCCCGTAACAGAGAATCTGGCTTCATGTCAGCAGAGAATCAGTCTGCATGTCATAGCAGAGAATGAGGCTTCACGTCAGCCACCACTGCAACAGTCCATTGGCATATATTTAGGCCCAGCACACACACAGGCAGAGGAGAGAGGTCCCGTAACAGAGAATCTGTCTTCATGTCAGCAGAGAATTAGTCTGCATGTCATAGCAGAGAATGAGGCTTCACGTCAGCCACCACTGCAACAGTCCATTGGCATATATTTAGGCCCAGCACCCAGGCAGA
This sequence comes from Bufo gargarizans, assembly GCF_014858855.1. Lineage (NCBI taxonomy): Eukaryota > Metazoa > Chordata > Amphibia > Anura > Bufonidae > Bufo > Bufo gargarizans. The sequence continues at coordinate 284,961 of NW_025334116.1, read as the reverse complement.
GGAGGGAGGTCCCGTAACAGAGAATCTGGCTTCATGTCAGCAGAGAATCAGTCTGCATGTCATAGCAGAGAATGAGGCTTCACGTCAGCCACCACTGCAACAGTCCATTGGCATATATTTAGGCCCAGCACACACACAGGCAGAGGAGAGAGGTCCCGTAACAGAGAATCTGTCTTCATGTCAGCAGAGAATTAGTCTGCATGTCATAGCAGAGAATGAGGCTTCACGTCAGCCACCACTGCAACAGTCCATTGGCATATATTTAGGCCCAGCACCCAGGCAGAGGAGGGAGGTCCCGTAACAGAGAATCTGGCTTCATGTCAGCAGAGAATCAGTCTGCATGTCATAGCAGAGAATGAGGCTTCACGTCAGCCACCACTGCAACAGTCCATTGGCATATATTTAGGCCCAGCACACACACAGGCAGAGGAGAGAGGTCCCGTAACAGAGAATCTGTCTTCATGTCAGCAGAGAATTAGTCTGCATGTCATAGCAGAGAATGAGGCTTCACGTCAGCCACCACTGCAACAGTCCATTGGCATATATTTAGGCCCAGCACACACACAGGCAGAGGAGAAAGGGTCCCGTAACAGAGAATCTGGCTTCATGTCAGCAGAGAATCAGTCTGCATGTCATAGCAGAGAATGAGGCTTCACGTCAGCCACCACTGCAACAGTCCATTGGCATATATTTAGGCCCAGCACCCAGGCAGAGGAGGGAGGTCTCGTAACAGAGAATCTGGCTTCATGTCAGCAGAGAATCAGTCTGCATGTCATAGCAGAGAATCAGGCTTCACGTCAGCCACCACTGCAACAGTCCATTGGCATATATTTAGGCCCAGCACACAGGCAGAGGAGAGAGGTCCCGTAACAGACAATCTGGCTTCATGTCAGCAGAGAATTAGTCTGCATGTCATAGCAGAGAATGAGGCTTCACGTCAGCCACCACTGCAACAGTCCATTGGCATATATTTAGGCCCAGCACACAGGCAGAGGAGAGAGGTCCCGTAACAGACAATCTGGCTTCATGTCAGCAGAGAATTATTCTGCATGTCATAGCAGAGAATCAGGCTTCACGTCACCCAACATTGGAACAGTCCATTGGCATATATTTAGGCCCAGCACCCAGGCAGAGGAGGGAGGTCCCCTAACAGAGAATCTGGCTTCATGTCAGCAGAGAATCAGTCTGCATGTCATAGCAGAGAATGAGGCTTCACGTCAGCCACCACTGCAACAGTCCATTGGCATATATTTAGGCCCAGCACACACACAGGCAGAGGAGAGAGGTCCCGTAACAGACAATCTGGCTTCATGTCAGCAGAGAATCATTCTGCATGTCATAGCAGAGAATCAGGCTTCACGTCACCCAACATTGGAACAGTCCATTGGCATATATTTAGGCCCCGGCACCCAGACACAGGAGAGGTTCATTCAACTTTGGGTAGCCTCGCAATATAATGGTAAAATGAAAATAAAAATAGGATTGAATGAGGAAGTGCCCTGGAGTCCAATAATATATGGTTAAGGGGAGGTAGTTAATGTCTAATCTGGACAAGGGACGGACAGATCCTGTGGGATCCATGCCTGGTTCATTTTTATGAACGTCAGTTGTCCACATTGGCTGTAGACAGGCGGCTGCGTTTGTCTGTAATGACGCCCCCTGCCGTGCTGAATACACGTTCAGACAAAACGCTGGCCGCCGGGCAGGCCAGCACCTCCAAGGCATAAAAGGCTAGCTCTGGCCACGTGGACAATTTAGAGACCCAGAAGTTGAATGGGGCCGAACCATCAGTCAGTACGTGGAGGGGTGTGCACACGTACTGTTCCACCATGTTAGTGAAATGTTGCCTCCTGCTAACACGTTGCGTATCAGGTGGTGGTGCAGTTAGCTGTGGCGTGTTGACAAAAGTTTTCCACATCTCTGCCATGCTAACCCTGCCCTCAAAGGAGCTGGCATTGACACAGCTGCCTTGGCGACCTCTTGCTCCTCCTCTGCCTTGGCCTTGGGCTTCCACTTGTTCCCCTGTGACATTTGGGAATGCTCTCAGTAGCGCGTCTACCAACGTGCGCTTGTACTCGCGCATCTTCCTATCACGCTCCAGTGCAGGAAGTAAGGTGGGCACATTGTCTTTGTAGCGTGGATCCAGCAGGGTGGCAACCCAGTAGTCCGCACAGGTTAAAATGTGGGCAACTCTGCTGTCGTTGCGCAGGCACTGCAGCATGTAGTCACTCATGTGTGCCAGGCTGCCCAGGGGTAAGGACAAGCTGTCCTCTGTGGGAGGCGTATCGTCATCGTCCTGCCTTTCCCCCCAGCCACGCACCAGTGATGGACCCGAGCTGCGTTGGGTGCCACCCCGCTGTGACCATGCTTCATCCTCATCCTCCTCCACCTCCTCCTCATCCTCGTCCTCCTCGTCCTCCAGTAGTGGGCCCTGTCTGGCCACATTTGTACCTGGCCTCTGCTGTTGCCAAAAACCTCCCTCTGAGTCACTTCGAAGAGACTGGCCTGAAAGTGCTAAAAATGACCCCTCTTCCTCCTCCTCCTCCTCCTCCTGGGCCACCTCCTCTTGCATCATCGCCCTAAGTGTTTTCTCAAGGAGACATAGAAGTGGTATTGTAACCAGGGGTCGAGTGGAGGGGGAACGCATGGGAACGGCATTCCTGCACTTTTTTCATGGCAGGAACGCCGTTCCCTTTCAGCCTCAAGCCAGGAGAACACGGCTGAATCAGATTCACAGGGGGAGACGGAGCGCACTGTGCAGGGCAGGTTAAGGGAGGAGGGGCGGCTTCAGTTGAGAGGAAGCTGTCTGTGTGGTGCCGCTGCCTGCGACTCCTCTCATGGCGCCCCGCCCCCTAATGACATCATCTCCTTCACTACGAGATCATTTAGAATGTCTTTTAGAAAAGTTTGTCCTGGGATTCGAACTCACGACCTCTACACAGAGGAAGGCATTTACCCTCACAGCCATGAAAGCCGTCTAGGTAGTTGCTTAAAAAAAAAAGACTTCTAATTATACCTAGTGTACTGATATCTAGTGTACAACCATACACATGACAGCTGCCCACTGTGTATGGATGTAGCAGAGCTGGGTGTGTTGGGGCAGCTGTCATGTGTATGGTTGTACACTAGGTATCAGTACACTAGGTATAAGTAGAAGTCTTATTTTTTTTTTTTTTTAAACAGCTACCTTGACAGCTTTTATGGCTGTGAGGGTAAATGCCTTGCCTCTGATGTGTAGAGGTCATGAGTTCGAATCCCAGGACAAACTTTTCTAAAAGTGTTTTTTTTTTTTTTTATAAGACTTCTACTGATACCTAGTTTACTGATACCAAGTGTACAACCATACACATGACAGCTGCCCACTGTGTATGGATGTAGCAGGGCTGGGTGTGTTGGGGCAGCTGTCATGTGTATGGTTGTACACTAGGTAAGTAGAAGTCTTAGTTTTTTTTTTTTTAAGCAACTACCTCAACAGCTTTTATGGCTGTGAGGGTAAATGTAGAGGTCATGAGTTCGAATCCCAGGACAAACTTTTCTAAAAGTATTTTTTTTTTTTTATAGGACTTCTACTGATACCTAGTTTACTGATACCAAGTGTACAACCATACACATGACAGCTGCCCACTGTGTATGGATGTAGCAGGGCTGGGTGTGTTGGGGCAGCTGTAATGTGTATGGTTGTACACTAGGTATCAGTACACTAGGTATAAGTAGAAGTCTTAGTTTTTTTTTTTAAGCAACTACCTCAACAGCTTTTATGGCTGTGAGGGTAAATGCCTTGCCTGTAATGTGTAGAGGTCATGAGTTCGAATCCCAGGACAAACTAAAAGTGTTTTTTTTTCTTTTTCTGATACTTCTACTGATACCTTGTGTACTGATACCTAGTGTACAACCATACACATGACAGCTGCCCCAACACACCCAGCTCTGCTACATCCATACACAGTGGGCAAAGTTACCTACAGTAGAAGTCTTATATATATTTTTTTTTAAAAAGCAAGCTAGACAGCTTTCATAGCTGTGAGGGCATATGCCTTGCTTCTGCTGTGTAGAGGTCATGAGATCGAATCCCAGGACAAACTTTTCTAAAAGTGCTATTTTTTTAATTTATTTTTTAGTCCGCAGCGACACAAATTACAGCATGCTAGATTTTCTGTGCTTTTTTATTTTTTGGAGGGGGGGGGGGGGGGTTGCAGTGGATCTTGGGTGAGTTCCCACACTTTTTTTCCCAGGACTTGACCCCTGATTGTAACGCTGATAACGGCGTCATCGCCACTGGCCATGTTGGTGGAGTACTCGAAACAGCGCAACAGGGCACACAGGTCTCGCATGGAGGCCCAGTCATTGGTGGTGAAGTGGTGCTGTTCTGTAGTGCGACTGACCCGTGCGTGCTGCAGCTGAAACTCCACTATGGCCTGCTGCTGTCCAGCATGTGCAAGGTGGAGTTCCACCTGGTGGGCACGTCGCATATGAGGCGGTGAGCGGGAAGGCCGAAGTTACGCTGTAGCGCAGACAGGCGAGCAGCAGCAGGATGTGAACGCCGGAAGCGCGAACAGACGGCCCGCACTTTATGCAGCAGCTCTGACATGTCGGGGTAGTTGTGAATGAACTTCTGCACCACCAAATTCAGCACATGCGCCAAGCAAGGGATGTGCGTCAAATTGGCTAGTCCCAGAGCTGCAACGAGATTTCGCCCATTATCGCACACCACCAGGCCGGGCTTGAGGCTCACCGGCAGCAACCACTCGTCGGTCTGTTGTTCTATACCCCGCCACAACTCCTGTGCGGTGTGGGGCCTGTCCCCCAAACATATGACTTTCAGAATGGCCTGCTGACGTTTACCCCGGGCTGTGCTGAAGTTGGTGGTGAAGGTGTGTGGCTGACTGGATGAGCAGGTGGAAGAAGAGGAGGAGGAAGCCGAGAAGGAGGAGGTGGCAACAGGAGGCAAAGAATGTTGCCCTGCGATCCTTGGCGGCGGAAGGACGTGCTCCAAACAGCTCTCCGCCTGGGGCCCAGCTGCCACTACATTTACCCAGTGTGCAGTTAGGGAGATATAGCGTCCCTGGCCGTGCTTACTGGTCCACGTATCTGTTGTTAGGTGGACCTTGCCACAGATGGCGTTGCGCAGTGCACACTTGATTTTATCGGATACTTGGTTGTGCAGGGAAGGCACGGCTCTCTTGGAGAAGTAGTGGCGGCTGGGAACAACATACTGTGGGACAGCAAGCGACATGAGCTGTTTGAAGCTGTCTGTGTCCACCAGCCTAAATGACAGCATTTCATAGGCCAGTAGTTTAGAAATGCTGGCATTCAGGGCCAGGGATCGAGGGTGGCTAGGTGGGAATTTACGCTTTCTCTCAAATGTTTGTGAGATGGAGAGCTGAACGCTGCCGTGTGACATGGTTGAGACGCTTGGTGACGGAGGTGGTGGTGGTGGTGTTGGTGGTACATCCCCTGTTTGCTGGGCGGCAGGTGCCAACGTTCCTCCAGAGGCGGAGGAAGAGGCCGAGGCGGCAGCAGCAGAAGAGGCCGAGGCGGCAGCAGCAGAAGAGGCCGAGGCGGCAGCAGCAGAAGAGGTAGCAGGGGGAGCCTGAGTGACTTCCTTGGTTTTAAGGTGTTTACTCCACTGCAGTTCATGCTTTGCATGCAGGTGCCTGGTCATGCAGGTTGTGCTCAGGTTCAGAACGTTAATGCCTCGCTTAAGGCTCTGATGGCACAGCGTGCAAACCACTCGGGTCTTGTCGTCAGCACATTGTTTGAAGAAGTGCCATGCCAGGGAACTCCTTGAAGCTGCCTTTGGGGTGCTCGGTCCCAGATGGCGGCGGGCAGTAGCAGGCGGAGTCTCTTGGCGGCGGGTGTTCTGCTTTTGCCCACTGCTCCCTCTTTTGCTACGCTGTTGGCTCGGTCTCACCACTGCCTCTTCCTCGGAACTGTGAAAGTCAGTGGCACGACCTTCATTCCATGTGGGGTCTAGGACCTCATCATCCCCTGCATCGTCTTCCACCCAGTCTTGATCCCTGACCTCCTGTTCAGTCTGCACACTGCAGAAAGACGCAGCAGTTGGCACCTGTGTTTCGTCATCATCAGAGACATGCTGAGGTGGTATTCCCATGTCCTCATCATCAGGAAACATAAGTGGTTGTGCGTCAGTGCATTCTATATCTTTCACCGCTGGGGAAGGGCTAGGTGGATGCCCTTGGGAAACCCTGCCAGCGGAGTCTTCAAACAGTATAAGAGACTGCTGCATAACTTGAGGCTGAGACAGTTTCCCTGGTATGCATGGGGGTGATGTGACAGACTGATGGGGTTGGTTTTCAGGCGCCATCTGTGCGCTTTCTGCAGAAGACTGGGTGGGAGATAATGTGAACGTGCTGGATCCACTGTCGGCCACCCAATTGACTAATGCCTGTACCTGCTCAGGCCTTACCATCCTTAGAACGGCATTGGGCCCCACCATATATCGCTGTAAATTCTGGCGGCTACTGGGACCTGAGGTAGTTGGTACACTAGGACGTGTGGATGTGGCAGAACGGCCATGTCCTCTCCCAGCACCAGAGGGTCCACTAACACCACCACGACCATGTCCACGTCCGCGTCCCTTACTAGATGTTTTTCTCATTGTTATGGTTCACCACAACAACAAAAATATTATTTGGCCCAATGTATTGTATTCAAATTCAGCGGGATATAAATTTGAGGCCTAGTATTTAGGCGCTGGGTGACCGGTATGGATTTACTAACAGAATTAGACTTGGAAATGCACAGTAGCGTGTGTGTGAAGTTATTCTGAATGACCCTATGTGCACCTTGAATATTATATACACTTTTAGGGATAGATTTCAAATAGCTCTGATATAGCAGAAACCACTAAATTATGAAATTGCTAAATTGGGAATTGTATTTCAACCCAGAACAAAAAATGTGCTTTGACGGACACTAAATAACTTTCCCAGCCACAACAGGACAGCGGTAACGAGAGATTTAGCGGGATATAAATTTGAGGCCTAGTATTTAGGCGCTGGGTGACCGGTATGGATTTAGTGACAGAATTAGACTTGGAAATGCACAGTAGCGTGTGTGTGAAGTTATTCTGAATGACCCTATGTGCACCTTGAATATTATATACCCTTTTAGGGATAGATTTCAAATAGCTCTGATATAGCAGGAACCACTAAATTATGAAATTGCTAAATTGGGAATTGTACTTCAACCCAGAACAAAAAATGTGCTTTGACGGACACTAAATAACTTTCCCAGCCACAACAGGACAGCGGTAACGAGAGATTTAGCGGGATATAAATTTGAGGCCTAGTATTTAGGCGCTGGGTGACCGGTATGGCTTTAGCGACAGAATTAGACTTGGAAATGCACAGTAGCGTGTGTGTGAAGTTATTCTGAATGACCCTATGTGCACCTTGAATATTATATACCCTTTTAGGGATAGATTTCAAATAGCTCTGATATAGCAGAAACCACTAAATTATGAAATTGCTAAATTGGGAATTGTATTTCAACCCAGAACAAAAAATGTGCTTTGACGGACACTAAATAACTTTCCCAGCCACAACAGGACAGCGGTAACGAGAGATTTAGCGGGATATAAATTTGAGGCCTAGTATTTAGGCGCTGGGTGACCGGTATGGATTTAGCGACAGAATTAGACTTGGAAATGCACAGTAGCGTGTGTGTGAAGTTATTCTGAATGACCCTATGTGCACCTTGAATATTATATACCCTTTTAGGGATAGATTTCAAATAGCTCTGATATAGCAGAAACCACTAAATTATGAAATTGCTAAATTGGGAATTGTATTTCAACCCAGAACAAAAAATGTGCTTTGACGGACACTAAATAACTTTCCCAGCCACAACAGGACAGCGGTAATGAGAGATTTAGCGGGATATAAATTTGAGGCCTAGTATTTAGGCGCTGGGTGACCGGTATGGATTTAGCGACAGAATTAGACTTGGAAATGCACAGTAGCGTGTGTGTGAAGTTATTCTGAATGACCCTATGTGCACCTTGAATATTATATACCCTTTTAGGGATAGATTTCAAATAGCTCTGATATAGCAGGAACCACTAAATTATGAAATTGCTAAATTGGGAATTGTACTTCAACCCAGAACAAAAAATGTGCTTTGACGGACACTAAATAACTTTCCCAGCCACAACAGGACAGCGGTAATGAGAGATTTAGCGGGATATAAATTTGAGGCCTAGTATTTAGGCGCTGGGTGACCGGTATGGATTTAGTGACAGAATTAGACTGGGATATGGCCAAAAAATAACCACACTATTGCTGGTTAAATGCACTTGGTGACGGGCGCAGCTTGCCCCTGATGTAGTATATGGCCAAAAAATGAACAGACTATTGCTGGTTAAATGCACTTGGTGTCACAGCTTGACGAACCACACTACTGAGGGTTAAATGCACTTGGTGACGGGCGCAGCTTGCCCCTGATGTAGTATATGGCCAAAAAATAAACAGACTATTGCTGGTTAAATGCACTTGGTGTGACAGCTTCACCCTGATGTAGGCTTTAGCCAAAAAACAACCACACCATTGAGGGTTAAATGCACTTGGTGACAGGCGCAGCTTGCCCCTGATTTAGTATATGGCCAAAAAATGAACAGACTATTGCTGGTTAAATGCACTTGGTGTGACAGCTTCACCCTGATGTAGGCTTTAGCCAAAAAACAACCACACCATTGAGGGTTAAATGCACTTGGTCGCAGCTTGGATGCACTTGGTCGCAGCACCGCACAAGACACAAAATGGCCGCCGATCACCCCAGAAAAAAGTGACTGACAAACGGTCTGGGCAGCCTAAAAACAGTGAGTGAGCATTTGAATTTCAGCAGCTCAATGATGCACAGCTGCAGATCGATCGATTAATCAAGTGAAGTCCTTTGGAGGAGTTAATCTGCCTAATCTCGCCCTACTGTCGCATCCGCAACCTCTCCCTACGCTAATCAGAGCAGAGTGACGGGCGGCGCTATGTGACTCCAGCTTAAATAGAGGCTGGGTCACATGGTGCTCTGGCCAATCACAGCCATGCCAATAGTAGGCATGGCTGTGACGGCCTCTTGGGGCAAGTAGTATGACGCTTGTTGATTGGCTGCTTTGCAGCCTTTCAAAAAGCGCCAAGAAAGCGTCACAAAAGCGCCAAGAAAGCGACGAACACCGAACCCGAACCCGGACTTTTACGAAAATGTCCGGGTTCGGGTCCGTGTCACGGACACCCCAAAATTCGTTTCCTTAACCAGGTGGGCATTTACTTTGAGTTGCTGCCACATGCCTTTCCTACTGAGAGATCAAGGGTGGGCTTCTTGATCTCGCTGCTCTCGGACAAGGCCTTGGCCTGGGCCAGCCCTTTATGGGAGAACAACAATCCGGTGGTTGCCGAGTTTTCCGGTTTTGTTGCTTCTCTCCGGAAGGTATTCGATGTGCCGGCTCGTGCTGCCTCTGCTGCGAAGCTCCTTATGTCCATCAGACAGGGTTCACGATCCGTAGCTGAATACGCCATTGAGTTTCGTACCCTGGCAGCAGAGGTGGGCTGGAATAATGAGGCTCTGGTCGCTGCTTTCTCTCATGGTCTCTCGGATGCCTTGAAGGATGAGGTTGCAGCTAAGGACCTACCAGTGGAGCTCGAGTCTCTTATTTCTTTCCTGATTTTGATTGACACCAGACTCAGGGAGAGACCTTCCTTTAAGGAGAGCCTGCGGAGGTCTCCTAACAGATTGGCGCCTACGTTTGCTGTCCCACCCGTGCCTCCCTCTCCTCCCACGCCTCCTGGGGATGACTTGTCTGGGGGTGAACCCATGCAGCGGGGGTTTGCTCGCCTGTCTGAGGGGGAGAGGGTACTCCGGAGACGCGAGGGCCGATGCATGTACTGTGGTCTCGGTGGGCATTTTCGGTTGGCATGTCCGAACCGTCCGGGAGAACGCTCGCACCTGAGGTCCTGTCGGGGGCAGATCTTGGGTGGAGTCTCCTCGTCCCCGGTTTCCCGTGTTGACAAACCACTGATCACGGTTGTCCTCTCCTGGGTCGGGGGCTCGGTGACGACCCAGGCGTTGGTGGACTCTGGTGCTGGTGGTTTGTTCATTGATAGAGTGTTCGTTGCCGCCACTTCCATTCCTCTGCAGCCTCGAGGTTCCCCACTGGCTCTTGAGGCGATAGACGGCAGACCCCTTCTGCCGCCACACGTGACTCATGAGACCCTTCCAGTGGGGATAGCCATTGGTGCCGTTCACAGAGAGTCGGTCTGTCTCCAGGTTATTTCGTCTCCACACTACTCGGTGGTCTTGGGGTACCCCTGGCTCCAGAAGCATAATCCGACTTTCGATTGGAGATCGGTCGAGATCCTCTCGTGGTCACCGCAGTGTGGGGCTAGTTGCATCCATGGGCCTGTCAAGTTGCTGTGTACTTCCTCGGACTCTCTGTTGCCTCCTGAATACGAAGAGTACCGGGATGTATTCGATAAGGTGCGCGCGGTTGCCCTACCTCCGCACCGCCCATACGATTGTGCCATAGAGTTACAATCCGGTGCCGTTCCTCCTCGTGGCAAAGTCTATCCACTGTCGGTAGCGGAGAATGAGGCCATGGAGGAGTACGTGAGGGAGGCGCTTTCACGCGGACACATTCGCAAATCCTCGTCCCCGGCAGGGGCTGGATTTTTCTTTGTGAAAAAGAAGGGCGGCGAGTTGAGGCCTTGCATCGATTACAGGGGTCTCAATCGCATCACGATCAAGAACGCTTACCCGATACCCTTGATTTCCGAGCTGTTCGATCGCCTCAAAGGGGCCACGGTCTTTACCAAACTCGACCTGAGGGCGGCATATAACCTGGTAAGGATCAAGGCGGGCGATGAGTGGAAGACCGCGTTTAACACCAGGACCGGTCATTATGAATCCTTGGTTATGCCCTTTGGGTTGTGCAATGCGCCCGCAGTCTTCCAGGAATTCATCAACGATGTTTTCCGTGACCTGTTGCAGCAGTGTGTGGTGGTCTATTTGGATGACATCTTGGTATATTCTGCATCCATGGAGGCCCACATTCTGGATGTCAGACGTGTGTTGCAACGCTTACGAGAGAACAAGCTGTTCGGTAAGCTTGAGAAATGCGAATTTCACCGATCCCAGGTAACCTTCTTAGGTTACATCATTTCCGCTGAGGGGTTCTCCATGGATCCTGAGAAGGTTTCGGCTGTCTTACAGTGGCCCCAGCCCAGTGGGCTTCGTGCCCTGCAGCGCTTTTTGGGCTTCGCCAATTATTATCGGAAGTTCATCAGGGACTTTTCCATGCTAGCCAAGCCTCTCACGGATCTGACCAGGAAGGGCAGTAATCCTCAGGTCTGGCCGCTCGAGGCCATCCGAGCTTTTGAGGCTCTAAAGTCCGCCTTTGTGTCGGCTCCGATTCTGTCGCATCCCAACCCTGGGTTGCCTTTTGTCCTCGAGGTGGACGCGTCTGAGACGGGAGTAGGCGCCCTCCTGTCTCAGCGTAGAACACCAGAGGGCCCTCTGCTTCCTTGTGGGTTTTACTCCCGGAAACTGTCTTCCGCGGAGTGCAACTATCAGATTGGTGACAGGGAGTTATTGGCCATCGTGCAGGCCCTTAAAGAATGGAGGCACTTGCTCGAGGGCTCGGTGGTTCCGGTTCTCATCCTGACGGACCACAAGAATCTGACCTACCTCTCTGAGGCCAAGAGATTGACACCACGTCAGGCCAGATGGGCTCTGTTCTTGTCACGTTTTAATTACGTGGTCTCCTACCTACCCGGCTCCAAGAACATCAGAGCGGATGCCTTATCACGGCAGTACTCCGAGCTGTCCGGGGAGGAGTCGATTCCGACTACGGTCATACCCCCGAATCAGATCCTGGCCGCTATTCGCACCAGCCTGACTTCTCCTCTGGGTGAGCAGATTTTGGCGGCTCAATCTGGTGCTCCCTCTGGGAGACCCAACGGCAGATGTTTTGTGCCTGAGGAGTTGCGCACTCGGTTGTTGCGAACCTACCATAACTCCAAGGCCGCGGGGCACCCTGGAAAGAATCAGCTGTCCTGGGCGGTTTCACGTCTGTTCTGGTGGCCTTCTCTACGTTCCGACATCGCCGCATATGTAGCGGCATGCTCCGTTTGTGCCCAGAATAAGTCCCCTCGGCACCTTCCGTTGGGCCTTTTGCAACCCATAGCCACCGGGGAGCGTCCATGGTCACACCTGGGGATGGATTTCATTGTGGACCTCCCTGCATCCCGAGGCCATATGGTCATTCTCATGATTGTGGATCGGTTTTCCAAAATGTGCCACTGTGTTCCTCTCAAGAAGTTACCCTCTGCACAAGAGTTGGCCTCGATTTTTGCCAGGGAGGTCTTCCGGTTGCACGGTTTGCCCAAGGAGATTGTGTCGGATCGGGGGAGTCAGTTTGTGTCCAGGTTCTGGCGCGCCTTTTGCTCCCAGTTGGGGATTCATCTCTCTTTCTCCTCGGCCTACCACCCTCAGTCCAATGGGGCCGCAGAACGATCCAATCAGGCCTTGGAGCAATTCCTTCGTTGCTATGTCTCCGATCACCAAGACAATTGGGTTGACCTCCTGCCTTGGGCTGAGTTTGCCAGGAACACGGCGGTGAACTCTTCCTCTGGGACGTCTCCCTTCATGGCCAATTATGGGTTCCAACCTGCCGTGTTACCGGAGGTATTCTCTCCCCAGGATATTCCGGCTGTGGAGGATCACCTTTCCGTCCTACGTGCTTCTTGGGTACAGATCCAGAGGTCCCTTGAGGTCTCTGCGCAGCGCCAGAAACTCCAGGCTGATCGCAGACGAGCGCCCGCTCCTTCCTACCAGGTCGGAGACCGCGTATGGTTGTCCACCCGCAACCTCAACCTTCGAGTGCCCACTCCCAAGCTGGCGCCTCGCTTTGTTGGTCCCTTCCGAGTGCTTCGCAGGGTAAACCCGGTAGCCTATGCCCTTGCGCTTCCTCCTGGCATGCGGATCTCCAACGTGTTTCATGTCTCCCTGTTGAAGCCACTGGTGTGTAATCGTTTCACTTCCTCGATTCCTCGGCCTCGTCCGGTCCAAGTGGGCAATCGTGAGGAGTATGAGGTGAGCAATATCCTGGACTCACGCCTGGTCCGCGGCCGGGTGCAGTTTTTGGTCCATTGGCGTGGTTATGGTCCAGAGGAGCGTTCCTGGGTTCCCTCCGCAGATGTCCATGCTCCTGTCTTGCTCCGAGCCTTCCACGCACGCTTCCCTCAGAAACCGTTCCTTACTCCGCGGAGGAGGGGCCCTTGAGGGGGAGGTACTGTCATGGTCTTACCTCCTTGCTGTTCCCTTCGTTTGACATGTGCTGGCGGCCATCTTGGTTTCTGGGTTTTCTTGTAGCCTCCCACCCTGCGGCTCCTCCTTCCCACTGGGAGGAGCTGGATGTCTAGCTCATATATATAGGAGGTCTGTGGCTTCAGTTCCTTGCTTGGTCCTCCTGTGTTCACATGCTTCCAAGACTGCTGCTGCTTCTGGTTCCTGATCCTGGCCTCGTCTGACTACCCCGTTGGTTCCTGATTCCGGTTTCGTCTGACTACCCCGTTGGTTCCTGATTCCGGCTTCGTCTGACTACCCCGTTGGTTCCTGTTCCTGGCTTCGTCTGACTACCCTTCTGGTTCCTGACCTCTGTCTCCGCAAGACCCTGCTTCGGTTTAGCCATCCGTTCGGACTTTGCTTACGGCTTGCTCTTCAATAAAACCTTCTTATTTTCCACTTATCTCTTGTTGTACGTCTGGTTCATGGTTCCATGACACATAGATTGTAATTTAGCTAATATACTGCTATAGTAATTTTTTTTAATGTTTGTCTGCTGCCCACCTTCCCCCAGCAATGTATCTGCTAGAATTATGAATCATGTGTTACCATCTACCAGTCTGGAAAACAGACTTGGTATTTGTAGATCATGAAAGAATCTTTCCTGTCAAATCTTTAGCACCAAATGTGATATTTCATGGTTGTGGAACCATAGGACAGATTTATTAAAGCTGTCTAAAAGAAAACCTGTCATTTTTGGCCAAAGCAACCAATCAGAACAAATCTTTGATTTCTTATTCTGATCTTCAAAATGAAAACATTGTTTTAATAAACCTCAAAACAGCCTGTAGTTGTAGTACAGGGGATATACAAAAATCATAGATTGGTTTAAATGCATTTTGCTCACACTTCATCAATGACTTGATTATAAAGTGACATTAATTTAACCCCTTCATGGCCTCAGCAGTATATCTACAGTGGGAGCCAGGCCTTTAAATATTTTGTTTGCCGACACAGTAGACACTCGAGGCTAATGTTGTGTGTCTGTGATCGCACACAACGTTGATCACAGACATTTAACATATGTCCGCTGGCGCCATATTCTTTTGCATTGTTCTGGACTTTGACCCATAACACATCCATCAGGTGGGACAGGACAGCCAATTGAGACGTTTCAGTCCATGGACACACCCCTACCCTCTCAAAGAACCCGATCTGGCAACTATTGTACATTCATTTACCTCCTATTACGCTCACACTGAACTTTACCTGCGCAGCTGAGCACCACCGATCGTGTGCCGTCCTCTCCAGCCGTCAGGAGCATATGATCCTTGTGTACGCAGCCGGGATAGTGGTGCCGCCCCCTACCTTACTCGCTACATTGTTTGGGACTTTCTCTTTGGGGCTCGAGCACACTGTGGATTGCCGGCAGAGAAACACACAGGATAGATTGTTGCAACATCTGAACGAATATGGCTACAGAGGCATCTAGTCAGTCTCTATTGGAAGGCAGAGAAGGGGCGGAGGATTTCTTTACACAGTGCAACGTTAAAGATACCCTGCAAAATCTAAGCACTCGTGCACTCGAGTTTAAAGTAGCACAACTAGCAGAGAAAGAGATACGTCTCTTCTGGACGGTGAAGTCACTTAAGTCCTATAAGGAAAGTGGCAGAGTGCCCAGGGGTCTAAGAGTGTTACAAAGTTCCTGCACAGTATGAACAAGATGATGTTTTTCTAAAGGAGTGGCAATCCCTACACATGAGTTTTTCCCTACAAATATTAGAAATGGTATTAAAGAGAGATATCAAAGAATATGACATCATTAAAAATGAACTTGACAAAGCGCGGACAGAATTAGAATCCAGGCTATCTGAGAATCTCCTGGAGACCTTTGACAAAAAGTTGAATAAAAAGTTGACTGTCACGCAAGCCGAAGTCAAGGAAAGAAAAAGGGATAAATTTGTGAGGGATAAACAGGATTATGAGTCCGGCACAATTTTCAACTGGAATATTGGGAAAAGATCCAATAGAAAACAACAAAAGAAAAAGACCTATCGTCGCCAGAACAATGATTATTGGACAACGGATTCCGATTCCAGCGTCTCAGATGACCCGGGTCACACGTCAACAGATCTGACAAGGGAGTCGTGCGACCCTTTAGGAAGAGGATCAGAAGAGGAGGGAGGAAGACCAATAAAGGTGACAGGAGTCAGGAAATCAGGAAGAGAGAGGAAACAAGTCTCTTGGAGGAAATAGACGCCCCCTTACCCTCTGATGAAAATCTAGTGATTAACCTGACTGACCACGTATTACCTCCAGGTTGTCTGGAAGTTCTCAACAAGGGACTGGGATACAGTCTAACTGAAGAATTTGATTCAACAACCTTTGAAGTGGATTTATTTAAAGCTGTCCGAAAATTATACCTGCACAAGCTGTTTAGGGACACTCCACAGAAACTATCCACTACCCAAGGAGAGATACCACTCCAGCCAGATCCCATGGCCTTCCAAATATGTAATAAATTTAATGAGGATGAACGGGCCTGTTTGGAGTTCCTTACTGGAACAGATATCACTGAGAGATCTTCAATTAATGTTTCTATGGATCCATTTGTTGGTGGAGTTAAATCCACCTTCTGTCCCCCTATGTCCGCCGGGAGTAGCATTGATATTTTCCAGTTTCAAGTTATGAGAGATATAAAAGCAGTGATGTATCCCACTGCCCAACTTAACATTACTACAGAGGAGCAGAAGGCCTTGCAGTGGCTACGTTCCCAGGAGGATATAATAGTGAAACCGGCGGACAAAGGGGGAAATGTCGTCCTCATGTCTAAAGAATTTTATATCAGTGAGGCCATGAGACAACTGGGTGACACCAGTATCTATGAGAGGATACGGGGGGACCCCCTACCCGATACCCAGCGGTTGCTGTCATCACTCGTTAGGAAGTACGTGGAGGTGGGTTTTCTACCCAGAAATATGCTGGACAAGCTTGTTCCACCATCCCCAGTCAAACCATCTTGGTACTTTCTCCCAAAGGTCCATAAGTCGCTGAGCCACCCCCCGGGGCGTCCCATCGTCGCGGGGATTGGCTCAGTGACTGAACCTTTATCCAAGTATGTGGACTGGCTCTTGAGACCAATACTCAGTAGTGCACCTGCTTATCTCAGGGACACTAATGATTTTTTATTGGCCCTGAAAGAAATCCATTGGCAGAAAGGATACCAATTGGTATCACTCGATGTGGAAAGCCTCTACACCCGCATCCCTCATGATGCCGGTGTGGAGGCGGTCCTTGACATCGTGTTGAACCTAGGTAAAAATCCTGTGTATTGTGACTTTGTTGGAGAGTCATTAAAGTTTATCTTAACCAACAATGTATTCCAATTTGGTAGTGATTGGTATAGGCAAAAGCTGGGTACGGCTATGGGGACCCCCCGTATCCTGCACTTTTGCAAATATGTACCTTGCCAGACTAGAGGACAGATATGTGTACTCTATGAACAACCCTTTTCTTTTAAAAATGAAAACATACCTACGTTTCGTAGATGATGTGTTCATGGTCTGGGAAGGCACTGAAAAAGAGTGCAGTGAGTTCGTTGACTATCTAAACAATAACGACATGGGTATGACTTTCACCCTTAATTTTGGGGGGAACAGGTTAGAATTTCTGGACGTGGCTGTCGTGGTGGAAGGCGATGAGTTGGTCACGGAGGGGTTTCGTAAACCCACGGCGACCAACTCCTTGCTCCACCACGACAGCTTCCATCCACGGAGCGTCAAAAAAGCCGTACCATACGGACAATTTATCAGACTAAGACGCATTAACAGCAGAGATAGTGGGTACCATAGACAAGCAGAGGAGTTAAAACAGCGCCTAGTAATGAGGGGTTACCCCGAAGAAGTGCTTAGTAGGGACATGGAGAGAGTGGAGAGAAATTTCTCACAAAATAGTCTCCTTAGTAAAAACAAAAATAACCAGAAATTGGATAGTGGTAGTGACCATATTGGGGGCACCAGATTTGCGTTCTCCTTTAAATACAGCCCTATGGCTGACCGTATTCGATCAGTCATTTTTAAGAACTGAGATGTTTTAAGGAGGGACGCAACCCTAAAAGAATTGACAGGACAGAGACCCCTCATTTCCTTTAGAAGGAGTCACACCATTAAGGACAAACTTGTCAGGAGCAGACTCCAAAAGGATGTTAGTAAAAATTGGCTCAAACGCAGCCTTCCAAAGGGCAACTATAGATGTGGAAACTGTTCACTGTGCACTAATAATTCCCAGAAAAAGAGTATTGAATTTGCTGGTATTAAACACACAGTCAATACCTTTATTAACTGCCGGAGTACTTTTTTAGTATATCTATTATTGTGCACATGTGGACATTTCTACATTGGAAAAACTATCAGATGCCTTTTTGAACGTGTGCGGGAACATTTTAATTCTATTAAGACAGGGAAAGGTTGTCCGAGATTCATTGAGCACATGAGAACCGCACATAATGGTGACACTGATTGCATCTCATTCTCTGGCCTCGAAATTGTGTCCACTCCTCTGCAGGGGGGAGACAGAAACCGTCTCCTCCTGCAGAGAGAGGCTAGGTGGATAATACGCACCCAGGCCCTGGGAGAACTCGGGCTCAACGATAGAAATGACCTCAGCCCATTCTTGTAGTGCTTTGTAGTGTAATATTACACAAATATTTGCCGCTTGATTTGCATACTTATTTTAATTTATTGCATGGATCTTTGTGTTTTATTGTGTGCGGTTTGTATATCACTTTGTCTATGCAGGTGCTGCCTGATTAGTCAGTCTCTGTGATGACGGGCTGCGCCGGCTTTTAAAAGGAGTGGTGTAAGAGGCACGCATTGACGCACAGCCAGAAGAAGCGCAGTTAGCGCGAAACGGCCGCCGCTGATCAATGCGTGCCTGTGTACATCCGCCCCCTGCCTGAGTTAATCCTGGAATGAATAAAGCTACTGAAGTTGTTTGAAGCACACGGGTGAGTGCCGCTGTTTTCATTTACCTCCTATTACGCATTGTACATTCAGTGTTTTGCCAGTGTAGAGAGAGGTTGCTTTTTGGAGCACAGACAGGCTGTTAGGGACACCAAACGCTAGATAATAGGGCTACAAAAGTCTTTTTAAGGATGGTTATAGGGGTGCTATCGATATGTATGATATACTGAGGGGTGTGATATACTTATAATATACTTTCTAACATAGAAAGTATATTATAGTGCATTTGTATTGTGCAGCAGTTGTGTGCGGTTCTGCTACGATACCGCAGCTATATAGACGGACAAACGCTATTGAAAAAACTAATTACAATGGGTGCGATATACCTTTTGCCCCCCCAAAAAAATTTAAGGGGTATGATATACCTTCTTCCACAAAATACTGATTGAGGGCTGCGATATACCTGTTGCCCCAAATAAACAGGGTGGTGTGATATAACTGTTGTGGCAAAAAAAAAATTGAGGGGTGTGATATACCTGCTTCCACAAAATACTGATTAAGGGGTTTGATATACCTGCTTCCACCAAATATTGATTGAGGTGTGCGATATACCTGCTTCCACAAAATACTGGTTAAGGGGTTCGATAAACCTTCTTCCACCAAATATTGATTGAGGGCTGTGATATACCTGCTTCCACAAAATACTAATTAAGGGGTTTGATATACCTGCTTCCACCAAATATTGATTGAGGGCTGCGATATACCTGCTTCCACAAATACTGCTCTTCTCTAGGGACTTACTTCAAAGGGCGCACCAGAGTTGGTTGAGTGGCTCACTCAGCCTTCCGCTTCTGCACTGTCCTCATCCTCTGTATCTGCACCCTCCTCACTCTCTTCTGTGTGCACCCCCAAATACACCACCACCACCATAGCCCCTCCACTCGAGTCAGAGGAATTATTTTCCCATCCATTTCCAGACCTTACCAATGCGCAGCCATTCTAGACATCGGATGAGGAAGAGGAGGTAGTGATGGCCCCCACCCAGCGGTCTGACGACAGTACGCAGATCAGCCGAGGAGGGAGGTCCCAACTGTTGCTGCCTACTCCGAGATCTCAAATGTCAGTAGTGGTGAAGGTGATGACATGTCAATGGACGTCACGTGGGTGCCCACAAGAGAGGAAGAGGAAGGGAGTTCAGAGGGAGAGACGGAGCAGCAGAGAGGGAGTAGAAGGAGGAGAAGCAGGTAGAGCTTGCAGGGCACAGTAGGCAAAAAGCAGACTGCAAATGAATCTGGAGCGAGCCATCCACCATGCACGGTCACTTCTGGCGCTCCCAGGACACCAGCACATGGCTCCGCAGTGTGGGCTTTTTTTTTACATTTCAGCTGCTGACAATAGTATTGTCATCTGCAGCCTGTGCTTTCAATGCATAAGCCCAACACTCACCGAAGGACGATCACCTTAAGAAGGCACCTGGCCTCCCATCACCGAGCCCAGTGGGAGCAACACCGTCAGAACCCACAAAGCCACACTCCCGGAGCTCCACATCCTGCCTCTTCTCCTTCTCTTCTCTCCTCCCATTTGTCCTACAATCCACCTTCCACCGTGCCATCGTCGCATTCATCTGGCAGAAGACAAGTTTCCTTGGCCCAAATGTTCGAGCGTGAAAAGTTGATGATGCCGGATAACCCTCTTGCCCAACGGCTGACCGCTGGCTTTTCGGAACTGCTAGCCCACCAACTACTGCCATATAAACTGGTGGACTCGGAGGCCTTTAGAAAATGTGTGGCAATTGGCACACCGCAATGGAAGGTCCCCAGAAGGAAATATTTCTCTCAGAAGGGCATCCCCATTGCCATGATCATGATTTATTGCCCACTGGTTGAACCTCCTGACGGCCGTCAAGCATGTAACCCGTGGCTCCCATGTGGATTTGGTGTTACCGCCAAGGATTGCATGCAGGCCTGCCTCTTCTTTTACTTCTCCTACCCCATCCTCCGTCTCCTCCTCGGCTGAACCTGTTTGACGTCCCAGGTGAGACGTTGCCATGCTGTGCTGCGGCTGTTGTGCCAGGAAGCCAAGAGCCACACCGGGCCTGCACTGCTTTTAGCTCTGCGGTCACAGGCCGATCAGTGGCTAACCCTGCTCAATTTGACAGTTGGTAAAGTGGTGTGTGAAAACTGTGCCAATCTGCTGAGCACGCTGAAACATGGCAAAATGACACACGTGCTGTGCATAGCACACGTCCTAAACTTAGTCGTGCAGCGATTTGTAGCCAAATACCCCGAGGTCAAGGACGTCTTGCAGAAAGCCAGGAAAATCTCTGGCCATTTTTAGAAGGCTTGCATAGTAAAGTATCAATTTTCGCAGATGACACTAAACTGTGTAAAGTAATTTACACTAAAGAGGACAGTATACTACTACAGAGGGATCTGGATAGATTGGAGGCTTGGGCAGATAAGTGGCAGATGAGGTTTAACACTGAGAAATGTAAAGTTATGCACATGGGAAGGAATAATGCAAGTCACTCGTACATACTAAATGATAAAACACTCGGTAACACTGACATGGAAAAGGATCTAGGAATTTTAATAAACAGCAAACCAAGCTGCAAAAACCAGTGTCAGGCAGCTGCTGCCAAGGCCAATAAGATAATGGGTTGCATCAGAAGGGGCATAGATGCCTGAGATAAGAACATAGTCCTACCACTTTACAAATCGCTAGTCAGACCACACACGGAGTACAGTGTACAGTTCTGGGCTCCTGTAAACAAGGCAGACATAGCAGAGCTGGAGAAGGCCCAGAGGAGGGCAACTAAAGTAATAACTGGAATGGGGCAACTAGAGTACCCTGAAAGATTATCAAAATTAGGGTTATTCACTTTAGAAAAAAGATGACTGAGGGGAGATCTAATTAATATGTATAAATATATCAGGGGTCAGTAAAGAGATCTATCCCACCATCTATTTATCCCTAGGACTGTGACTTTGATGAGGGGACATCCTCTGCGTCTGGAGGAAAGAAGGTTTGTACACAAACATAGAAAAGGATTCTTTACGGTAAGAGCAGTGAGACTATGGAACTCTCTGCCTGAGGAGGTGGTGATGGTGAGTACAATAAAGGAATTCAAGAAGGGCCTGGATGTATTTCTGGAGCATAATAATAATACAGGCTATAGCTACTAGAGAGGGGTCGTTGATCCAGGGAGTTATTCTGATTGCCTGATTGGAGTCGGGAAGGAATTTTTTATTCTCCTAAAGTGGGGAAAATTGGCTTCTACCTCACCTTTTTTTTTTTTTGCC
The DNA here is from genome assembly GCF_014858855.1 of Bufo gargarizans. Taxonomy (NCBI): domain Eukaryota; kingdom Metazoa; phylum Chordata; class Amphibia; order Anura; family Bufonidae; genus Bufo; species Bufo gargarizans. Next base: position 263,405 of record NW_025334116.1, on the reverse strand, counting down.
TTCCTCTGCATCAACTTGCAGGATGACAGGCTGAACTGGATGGACAAATGTCTTTTTTCGGCCTTATCTACTATGTTACTATGTTATTTTTGAAAATCTTACACGGCCATGGCTCGCCTTACAGAGGTTCAGCGGCGACACCACTTGCCCGTCAGACATCTGATTTGTGACAGCCTGACTTGCTGGAACTCCACCTTGTATATGCTTGATAGACTGCTACAGCAGCCACGTGCCATTTATGTTTACCTGTATGAACTCTGCAGCAAGACAGGTTCTGGGGAGCTTGGTTTCTTTTCACCGCGCCAGTGGCTGCTCATGTGCGATGCATGCAGACTTCTGCGGCCATTTGATGAGATTACCAAACTCAGGGTGCAGCCAGGGTGCCATCAGTGACATCGTACTTTACGCCTTCTTTCTGGAGCGTGCATTGCGTTGTGTCATTGATCAAGCCGTCAAGGAGCAGGAGCTGGAAGAGGAGGAAGTCACAATGCTGAATAAATTCCCAGCAAGGGGGCTACTCAGCAGAAGTCTGAAGAGGAGTCAGAGGAGGATGGTGGCTGGACGAGGTAAAGGAGAAGGAGGAGCAATAAGTGCAGGTTTTGAGGGGGAATTAATTCAAACTTTTAGGGGATCCCTGATGTTGTCCGTGATTGAGGGGAGGAGACCAAGGACGAAATTCTACTGGGCGATGAGCAGGAGCCAGGGCGTTCCACCGCTTCCAATTTAGTGCAAATGGGGGCCTTCATGCTCCAGTGTTTGAAGAGGTACCCCTGTATAAAAAGCATAAAGGGCAAGGACCAGTACTGGGTGGCAACGTACTTAGACCCACGGTACAAACACAAAATGGTGAACATGTTACCAGCATCACAGGGGGCTGCCAGAATGCAGCATTTCCAGGCCTTGCTGCGAGAGATGCTGTATTCTGCTTTTGCGGGTGCAGACAGAGGAATTTCCACCCACAGCGAAACAGGTGCGGGTACCAATCCTTCCATGCCTGCAAGTAGAGGGCGGTTTGAAGATGTGTTGGTCACTTCGGATATGAGATCATTCTTTCAGCCAACCCAATGACAGCCGCCCTCCGGATCCAGCCTCAGGGAACACCTAGACCGTCAGGTGTCCGACTATATCGGGTTAATGGCCGATGTGGACGCTCTGAGAAGGGAGGAACCCATGGACTACTGGGTGTGCATGCTTGACCTGTGGCCAGAGCTGGCACAATTTGCCATGGAAATCTTGGTTTGCCCCTCGTCGAGTGTCCTGTCCGAAAGGATGTTCAGCGTAGCAGGGGGAATTCGTGATCGATAAGCGCACTTGCCTAGCTCACGACACAAAAATGAATGAGGCATGGATCTTGGAGAAATTCAACACCTGTGACGACCATGTGAATTTCCTCATGCCAGCCCACACATATCCGCCACCACCAGATCAAAGAATGTTCCTTGTCTTGTGTATATACAGCGGCATAAAAGGTATTTTCTGTCAGGTGAATGCCTAATTTTTGGAGCCTGTAATCCAGTGGCCTACAGTAAAATTTGTATCCAGTGAACGCCTAATGTACCTCCAGCCACATAATCACAAGTTCTTTTCTGTCAGGTTAATGCCTAATTTTTGGGGCCTGTACTCCCGTGGCCTAAAATAAAAAATTTCTAGGCTCCAGCAGGGCACATTTTTAAAAGTTTCCCTTTAAGAACCATAAAAATGGCCCAGTATGTGACTGTCCATGTTGTGGGACTATTTGTGCACTTACAGGAAGTATTTGGTGGCTGCAAATATGACCTGAAGGTTTTTTAGGTTCTCCTGCCATTAATGCCGCGAATGCGCGGTTCACAGAACATTTAATCACGAATGCATGTTCGTGAACCGTCCGCTGATTGCCGATTTGAATTGCTCGTGATGTTGACCTTGGTACGTCCTTTGACCACTCTCTGTCTCTCGTGATTTGTACTGTGCATCCGGTCTGGTTTTACCTCGGCTAGTCTTTTGACCACTCTCTGTCTTTCGTTTTTGTACTGGGTTGTTCTCCTGGTTCTGACCTATTTACGTACAACTCTGTCTTTTTGTCGTTTGCCTCTAGGTATTTGTCTGTCTCTGTACCTTAGTAGCTTGGGGACTGTTGACCAGTTTCGTTCTTGCTACCTAGGACTTGAGCTGCAAGTAGGTAGGGAAAGTTGGCTGTGCTCTTTATCACCTGCAGTTAGCTTACTGAATAATCCTGATATGTAGCAGTAAACTGAGGTTTTGTTGTAGCTTTTTCTGTTTGTTTTCCCCCCCTTGCCTGTGTAGATATTGCACAGTGTCATTAGTATTTTCCTATCTGCTTCATCTGTTGTTTGCTCTTTCAAACTGCTTCATGTTTCTGTGTCTTGATGCTGGTATGTTACTGCCTTTTATATAGCTGTTTGTATTTGTTTCTGTGTGACTGTCAGTCTTAAAATATGACAGTGTGTCTGTATCTTTTCACTATGTATCTCTCACTATTTTCCAAATCCACCTGTATGTATGTATTGTTCTGTATTTCTCACAAACATCACGTAACAGAGGATGCATTCCATGGTGTGTTTCAAGAAATTGAAGCAGATCTGGAAGAAGTGGGGTGCATACTTTAAAAACAGAGTCACTTCAGAGGCTGATATGTGTCAGGTTAGTTTAAGTGCATCACATACACACTAACGCTACAGGAGTTGAAAAAAGTTACATAAACGGAATACCCCTTTAAGTTTAATGGATCACAGTTGACCTTGCTGCCTAGACATCTTTGGCCTTTCAACTCAATATTTAGCTCTCTGTCCTGCGCCCCCCTGTAAACACTACCATCATGCTTTTACTCAATACTGTGTTTGCTGCTATCATAAGGTACACCTACTACTGTGCTGCCCAATGGCCCCAAATACTATACTGCAGAAATTAAAGTGCCATAACTATAGTGCCCTAAAATAGTGCCTCACACCATGTCTTTGACAATTATATTGCTATACACAGTGAGCAAAAATTATTGTACCATCACATAGTGCTAAAAAAAACAGTGCAACATTCAATTACCTCCAAAATAATAGTGCCGTATATAAGGCCCAAGAAAAATATAGTATCACATTCAGTGCCCTCAAAATGGCTAGCAAGGTGAAAAGCAGAGCACTGCATACCTTTATTCACCTGTTTGTTTGCAAACAGTTGAATAATGTGGATTTAAAGGGGGAAAAGTCACAAAAACTGTATTAGCATATACCTGTATGCATCCAACATCCTAGGTGCTGCATGTGCCATGGATGTCACCTCCAGGAGCTTCTAACATCACTTAGGATGTCCAAACCATAACTATAGTAAAATTATATGAAAAGTATCCAGGCACTGGTGCTGCTAATTATGACAGACTTGTTTATTAATATTTTGTACAAATAATGGGTTACTTTCTAACTATATTTAAAGAGTAAGTAAACTTTATCTAACATTTTAATATGTTCTGCAATAATGCCCTAATAAACTATCTCTAATATACTTTATTAATGAATTTCCTATTTTTATTACACTTTTTCCTAGCTAAAGTGCACCATTCACTGGTGCGCTTAAAGGTCTGTTCTCTGTACACCGCTGAGCTGCCAGTGGTGTACGGAGTACATTTTATCAATGGGCAGCAGCAGCGCTGTGATTATGGGCAGGAGTGCATATTGCTGCTCCTGCCCGTGCTCCCTGGACTATTACTAACTGCTGGCATAGCACATGGGTACCCTGTACCCATGTACTATGCCAGGATTAGCTGAGGGGAGCAGGCTAAGAGAACTGCATGTCAACTCTCTTAGCTTAGCAGAGCAGGCAGAAGCGGGAGCCCGCTCCGCTCAGCTAAGGGTACTTTCACACTAGCGTTAATATTTTTCAGTATCGAGATCCGCCATTGGGTCTCAATACCGAAAAAAATAAAAATAAAGTAACTGAACAGAATGGAATGCTTCAAAATGCATTCCGTTCCGTTTGGGTGTGTTCTCATACCAGAGAGCAAACCACAGTATGCAGCATTCTTTCAATCATGGGATGCGGAGCAAGATGGACCCAGAATCCAAGTCAATGGGGACTGATCCGTTTTCTATGACACAATCTGACACAAAAGAAAACAGATCCGTCACCCATTGACTTTCAAAGGAGTTTATGACGGATCCGTCTTGGCTATGTTAAAGATAATACAACTGGATCCGTTCATAACGGATGCAGATGGTTGTATTATCAGTAATAGAAGCGTTTTTGCTGGACCCTGCAAAAACGCTAGTTTGAAGGTAGTCTAATCCTGGCATAGTACATGGGTACAGGGTACCCATGTGCTATGCCAAGTGTTAGTAATAGTCCAGGGAGCACGGGCAGGAGCAGCAAAATGACAACTCAGCGGTCTACAGAGAACAGAGTTTTGAATGGTGCGAATCAGTGAATGGTGCGCTTTAGCTAGGGAAAAGTGTAGTAAAAATAAAAAAATCATTTATAAAGTATATTTGGGATAGCTTTATTAGGACATTAGGGAGAACATATTAAAAGTTTAGATACAGGTTTATTTACTCAAAATAATAGTGTCAATCAGAAAATACCATTGCCTTAGTGTGGCTCAACATATAGTGCCACAACAATATTATTACAAATAGCGTTGACCTCCACAAAATTAATAACCCCTATCTGTGGTGCTGGATCCAGGGAAGTTATGTAGAGGCGCCTGCCTCAACATAACTTCGTTGAATCCACCGCGGCTTCAAAATGTAAGACAGCTTCTGAGCTGTCTTACATTTAGACCTTTTTCTATTTCTAAAACAGGCGTAGAAAATGGTAAATGAGACAGGCCTACAGGCCCTTCCCCACCCACGCCGCACCCTCGCAGATTGTGGCGCAACTAACGGTTGCACCACAATCTGCTTCTGAAATACCCCTAATATATGTGTATTTCAGCTTCATCAATGACCCCCATAGTGCCCAAATACTCAGCTCCATTCTTTTGTTGATCACCATAAGTGGGACGGTGCAGGTCAGTGCCGCTTCTGAACTGTATTCTGACTGCTTTTCCAGAAGGACACAGCATTACCTATACACCAGAGGCAGAATGTATTCAGGAGGAATGCCAAGGTCAACTCCAGAGTGGGTAGTCAGATAAGCAGGAATCAAACCAGGAGATGAAAAAAACACTGAACAGAGTGCCCAAGTACTGATCCAGTAATCCCCAGTGGTCCGGTGCTCCTACCTACTAGTCAACAAGCGGGCAGCGGCGGTCGGGAGGTACGTGATAGAATAATTGCCTATGGTGTGCTAATGGACTACATGCTTTTGACTAAATGCTCAAGCTTGCCATAGGAGACATTTCTGACCGTAAGAGTAATTAGCTAATAATGTAGCTGATGTCACATATTCTATATTGTGGGGAAAATATGATACCTTCTCTTGTTCTTATGCTGCTTTCACATGCCAGGTCTGGCAGGGGATCAACAAAAACGCTTCCGTTATGAGAATACAACCGGCTGCATCTTATCTGGTTGTATTATCTTTAAAATGAACAATACGGCACTAAAACCATTGTAAGGTAATGGGCGCCGGATTCGGGTTTTTTCATGTCCGAAAAAATGGATATGGCACCATTGACTTACATTGTGTTTCATGTTGGATCCATCTTGATCAGTATCCCATGACGCACACAAAAACACTGCAGAAAGGAATCCATTCTGGTGCACTCTGTTCCGTTTTATCCCCTTTGACAGTGAATGGGGACAAAACTGAAAGGTTTTCCTCCGGTTTTGAGATCCTATGACAGATCTAATTACAGGAAAGGAAAACGCTGATGTGAAAGTAGCCTTATTCTTATGTCTTCTTTCTGCAGTTGTGCCCATTGTTTTCCAGCTTCTTACACCTTTCCCAGTTTGGGATAATAAGAAGTGACTACAGTGCAGTAACGTGGACATTGCCTGGGAACCACTGCTATTTGGACAGGGGAGTTGAAAATTGACACAGAGAAACTTAGAAATGTTTATTATTTTTTCTATTCAGAAAGCCCAGGTGACTGTGCTATGGAATCAGAGGGGCCAGTACAACTGGTGCTTTAGTACGCAGGGATTTTGCAAGGCATATAGAGAAAATGTATGCAATCGAGAAAACAATTTGAAAGTCCTTCCACTACTTTACGTCTCTAGATAGAAATCTTCTTTGGCAGACGATTCTAGAGTGAATCATAAATGAATGTAGCACTTGAGTTACTCTGCCATCTTCTGGTCATAAGCAATAATACAGTGTTAACCTCTGATTTACGTCTGAAGTTTATATCAAACTATCATTATTTGCATCCCTTTAGACAAGTCTTTGCAAAATTGGGAAAGCCAATGAGAAGCTTATGAGTGCTACAAAAATGTATAGTGTCTGGAACAAAAGCAGCTTCGCCTTTCAATTCACACCATCACATACTGTCAGAGTTGTATTATTATTCTTTTCTTATTATTCATTTTATAGTGCAAATATCAGGTCAGCTGTTTGAAAAGACTGCGGTGCTTGTGTGAATGCTGTGCCCTCTTCAATCTTTACTTGCATGCCTCTAGATTGTAGCGGTGGTGCAGAGTAATTATTGCTGTTCATCATATTCATTTGAATGGGAGACTAAGGCTACTTTCACACTCGCGTTTTGTGCAGATCCGTCATGGACGGATCCGTTCAGATAGTACAACCGTCTGCATCCGTTCTGAACGGATCCGATTGGATTATCTTTAACATAGCCAATATGGATCCGTCTTGAACACCATTGAAAGTCAATAAAGGACGGATCAGTTTTCTATTGTGCCAGATTATGTCAGTGAAAACGGATCCGTCCCTATTGACTTACATTGTGTGCCAGGATGGATCAGTTTGGCTCAGTTACATCAGATGGACAACAAAACGCTGCAAGCAGCGTTTTGGTGTCCGTCTCCAAAGCGGAATTGAGACTGAACTGATGCAAACTGATGCATTCTGTGCGGATCCTTTTCCATTCGGAATGCATTAAAATGCAAACTGATCCGCTTTGGACCGCTTGTGAGAGCCCTGAACGGATCTTACAAACGGAAAGCCAAAACACCAGTGTGAAAGTAGCCTAAGCTGTAATTACACTGCACCAGCACTACAATGTAGAGAGTGTGCAGGCAAACATTGAAGCGGATTCAGTACTTGCACAAGTGCTGCCAGCTCTTCAAACAGCCGATCTACAGGGGCCCTAAGTGTCAGACCCCCGCTGATCTAATATTGATTACCTATCGCGAGGATAGGTCATCAATATCATGACGTTAGCACAATCCCTTTAAAGGGCTTTTCCAGTTATATAAAGTTATCCCCTATCCTATCTAACTATTATATCTATGGGACTCCCACTGATCATGAAAACTGGGGCGCCATATACCAGGGGACACCCCAGAATTAAAGAGACAGCAGGTCAAGCAAGCTCACTGCCACTGCATTCATTTCTATTGGACTGCCGGAAATAGCCAGGCACTGTACAGAACTGTTCATGCTCAACGTGTTGCTCCATTCATATCGGGGCCCTTGTGGAGCATAGTGTTCCCATCTTGTGATCAGTGGAGGGTCCAATCAGACCCCGCCGATCTAATAGTTATACCCTATCCTGTGGAGATAAGCTGAATACCTGTAACACCCCATAGTTGTGTTAAGAAACTCTTTTACCCCGCTACAACCTGTTAAGTGTGTTTACCTTGCCATCTGATGTAATTTCACATAATATTCTCACAAATGTGCATTGTAAAGCCTTGTTACATATATATTGCTGTCATTTCCATGTTCACCAGCAGGTGGCAGCAATGTTAGCAGGGACTTAGACACAGTTTAGTGTTTCTGAACTGGAATAGTTCATTCCAGTTCAGCTCCCCCTTCTGTGGGCAGAAATGGGCTGTGCCCACATCCTGCCTCACGGAGAGAGAAGGAAGTTAAGTTAGTGTGCCAGCCACCCCAGTTAGGGGAAGGCTGTGTGTGTAGCAGCTCCCAGATATAGGGATCCAAAACCAGGATCTTGTCTCGGCTGAGACAATTGATCATCATCCCCAGCCTGAGCCTTGCAGCCTCAGCTGGAAGAAAGCAAGCAGCCGCCTCCAGTTATAGAAAGAAGCATACCCTGAGACAATAACTGTGAGTCAAAGTCCAGAGACCCAGGAGAAGTCATATTCCTCCTCAGCTAGTCAGTCCCAAGACAGCAGAAGATAGTCAGTGCAGAAGCCAAATTCTGCCACATTACAGAGCTACTAAGCAGACGTCCCTATCCTGCAAAAGCTACAGGCACATGATAGAGCAGAAGCCAGATTCCTGCCACACATTGCCAATACGTGCTGGGACCAAAGACTAATGCTGTATCCCGCTTGGATGAAGGCTGCATCTAGTAAAGACAAGTTTGAACTTTACTCAAGGTCTGGATCTCAATTACTGCTGCAAGTTCCTCAATTACTCCTACTAGCACCACATTCATTTTATTGCAAGTGAGCCAGGATCCAGGAGTCCAGCCGTACCCAGGTAGGAGACACCGTTGACATTATTGCCATTACCACACAGAGACATTACACTACTCTGGCATTCCTAACCTGGTACGTGAGTTACAACACCTTAAAGGGCCCTGTGTTAGTACCCTGCGCATGCTGCAATTGGCATCACAAACAAAACAATAGACTATTATACACATATCCTGACCCAGCCATTCCATATTATTGGCGTCAGAGTGCATACCCCCAATCCGGCTCATTGCATACCCCTTTAACCCCTTAAGGACCAAGAGATTTTCCATTTTTGCATTTTTGTTTTTTCTTTTTGCCTTCCCGGAGTCATAACTTTTTTATTCTGTTCACAAAGTCATAGGAGGACTTATGTTTTTCGGGACAAGTTGTACTTTCTAATGGCATGATTTTATTTTGCATACGATGTACACGTACTGTAGTGGGAAGCTGGAAAGCAATTTCAAATGAGATGCAAGACACAATTTTGTCCACAGTTTTTTGTTTTCATGGAATTCTCTGAGCAGTAAAAAGGATCTCTTGCCTACATTCTACAGGTGATTATAATTAAAGTGATACCACATTTATATAATTTTTATCTTAAACTTTCATCTAAATATAATCTGTGTTTTAATAGTTCGAAAAATAAAAACTTTGGAATTTTTTTTGGGGGGGTTGGCATCACCATATTCTGACCAGCATAGCTTTTTATACTTACATTTATGGCCTGTTTGAAGGCTCATTTTTTGCAGGGTGATCTGTAGTTTGTATTGATACCTGTGTAGATAACTTTTTGATAACTTTTTAATGCTATATTTTTGGGGGAAGGTAAAGCTCCTAAAAACAGCATAGAAAGATAGCTGTGTCAGACCTTGGATCTTTCGGGGAGCCCAAGGCTTCCACAGCAATGAAACAGATCAATTGATCTTGGCAAGAAGGAGCCATTCAGGTACTGGGAGCGCAGCGCTCCTGGGGTTATACTACTCTATTGTCTGAGAGGTTAAATGTCTGTTATCAGCGGTACCTCAGATTACGGATGTTACCTCCAGATGTCTGCTGTTTAAAACAGTAGAAACCCTAGAAACCCAAAGGCTATGGCACCTTCTCAGCTTCTGAACGGGCTCTATGTTTAAACCCCATACTTCTGCCGTACATGTACAACAGTCATCCTTGAGGGGTGAGGTACTGTAGGAAGGCGCAAGGTGCCGTCATCTGCCTACCAGAGCGAAGCCCCACAGTACGTAAAACAAAAAAGTACAATATGTAATGCACAAGTGACAGACTGGAACAGAGAAGACCATGTCTGGTGGGTAAAGCTCAAAGGGGTTGTCTCACAGCAAATGGCATTTATCATGTAGACAAAGTTAATAGAAGGCACTTATATCATGTCTGATATGGCATGTAAGAGACGTGCAGCGCAGAGGGGAGGGAAGGAGAGTACCCTTTTACTAGTAAGAGGGAGGAGTGGTGATCTGGCACCTGGCTGCCCTGACGTCTCTAGATGGGCTGCTAACCCGTACGTCCATCACGTGCCTCGTCCCTGGCTTACCCTGAAATAAGCCCTAGGTAGGGAATAGGGCGGTGGGAGAACTAGTCCTCACCACTGACACCTAGTCAGTGATGTGCCATGGTGGGGGTGGGGGTGTTCGCGGTCCATTCCAGGTGTCAGGCTGACAGCTATACAGGGGGGTGCTGCCGTGCCTGCCTGCCTCCAGGCAGGGAACTGTGAGAGAGTTCAGAAATCAGAGGCAGGTGGCAGCCTCTGACTGAGAGTCTAGCGGCGCTAGTGCATCCTGCCATTGCCATTCAGTGAATCATTTAATTAGTTGTGCTATACTGTATGCTATAGGATGCTATACTGCATACTGTGGGGTGTTATATTATGTATTGCATACTGTGGGGTACTATATACTGTAGGGTACTATATACTGTGGGGCACTGTATACTGTGGGTTGTTATATTATATATTGCATACTGTGGGGTACTATATACTGTGGGGTACTATATACTATGGGGCACTATATACTGTGGGGTGCTATACTATATATTGCATACTGTGGTGTACTGTATACTATAGGGTGCTATACTGCATATTGTGGGGTGCTGTATACTATAGGGTGCTATACTGAATACTATGCAGTGCTGTATACTGGGCGGTGTTATATACTGTATACTGTGAGGTATTACACTGTATGCTGAGTGTTGTACGCTATACACTATGAGGGGCTGGGAGTGTTATATTATAAACGTCAATTCAACAAATCTGACCTAGATAAATGAAGAGTATTAGGTTCTCCTAAAAAAATGCCCCCCCCCCCCCCCCCGCGGCTGATAGCTTCTAATTTACATTTATCCTATGATCTGTAATAATAATTTCACTCTATTTCATTAAAAGTCCTCCGACCACTAAACACTGGCGAGCTCGTCCATCTATTGCTTCCTTTTCATTGTTTAATCGCATTGATTATGTGGTTTAGGGTCAGCACTGACAAAAGCTGTCCTCTAAAATCGCTTCATATGCTGCCCCCATAATGTTTGCCAGATCCCTGGGATCCTCAGGGTTAATGGGCAACGACACTATAAACGTGGCATAGTTTCCTTTAATATCTGCCAGAAAAAAATAAACATGGGGCACAACGCGAAAGAGGGGACCATCGGGCAAATGGACAGAGGACACCCAAGATGGGTAAACAGCCCCTGGCCTAGGATATACTTAATCCGCCCCTGGTGCGTGCTCTGATAAGCCAGGGAGCGTGCTCACGCCTATCTCACTTCCGTCTCCCATCTTCCTTGTAGCCGCTTGCTCCAGTGTTCCTGAGCAAGAAAATGGCTGTGCTGTGCGGCCTGTGCCTTCTAGTGAAGTGACCACCTCACCAGTGTTGTGTGTGTCACAGTGTGTGTCTGCAGATACACTACCGCCGAGCTGAGCCTGCAAAAAGCACTGTGGTGTGAGGCAGTTAGGAGTGGTGCAGTCACAGTGGCACTGTGGTGTGTGGCAGTTAGGAGTGGTGCAGTCACAGTGGCACTGTGGTGTGTGGCAGTTAGGAGTGGTGCAGTCACAGTGGCAATGTGGTGTGTGGCAGTTAGGAGTGGTGCAGTCACAGTGGCACTGTGGTGTGTGGCAGTTAGGAGTGGTGCAGAAAGTCTCAGTGGCACTGTGGTGTGTGGCAGTTAGGAGTGGTGCAGTCACAGTGGCACTGTGGTGTGTGGCAGTTAGGAGTGGTGCAGTCACAGTGGCACTGTGGTGTGTGGCAGTTAGGAGTGGTGCAGTCACAGTGGCACTGTGGTGTGTGGCAGTTAGGAGTGGTGCAGTCACAGTGGCACTGTGGTGTGTGGCAGTTAGGAGTGGTGCAGAAAGTCACAGTGGCACTGTGGTGTGAGGCAGTTAGGAGCAGTGCAGTCACAGTGGCATTGTGGTGTGTGGCAGTTAGGAGTGGTGCAGTCACAGTGGCACTGTGGTGTGTGGCAGTTAGGAGTGGTGCAGTCACAGTGGCAATGTGGTGTGTGGCAGTTAGGAGTGGTGCAGTCACAGTGGCACTGTGGTGTGTGGCAGTTAGGAGTGGTGCAGTCACAGTGGCACTGTGGTGTGTGGCAGTTAGGAGTGGTGCAGTCACAGTGGCACTGTGGTGTGTGGCAGTTAGGAGTGGTGCAGAAAGTCACAGTGGCACTGTGGTGTGAGGCAGTTAGGAGCAGTGCAGTCACAGTGGCATTGTGGTGTGTGGCAGTTAGGAGTGGTGCAGTCACAGTGGCACTGTGGTGTGTGGCAGTTAGCAGTGGTGCAGTCAGTAGTGGCACTGTGGTGTGTGGCAGTTAGGAGTGGTGCAGAAAGTCACAGTGGCACTGTGGTGTGAGGCAGTTAGGAGTGGTGCAGTCACAGTGGCATTGTGGTGTGTGGCAGTTAGGAGTGGTGCAGTCACAGTGGCACTGTGGTGTGTGGCAGTTAGGAGTGGTGCAGTCACAGTGGCACTGTGGTGTGTGGCAGTTAGGAGTGGTGCAGAAAGTCCCAGTGGCACTGTGGTGTGAGGCAGTTAGGAGTGGTGCAGTCAAAGTGGCACTGTGGTGTGTGGCAGTTAGGAGTGGTGCAGAAAGTCACAGTGGCACCGTGGTGTGAGGCAGTTAGGAGTGGTGCAGGCAGTCACAGTGGCACTGTGGTGTGTGGCAGTTAGGAGTGGTGCAGGCAGTGGCACTGTGGTGTGTGGCAGTTAGGAGTGGTACAGACAGTCACAGTGGCACTGTGGTGTGTGGCAGTTAGCAGTGGTGCAGGCAGTCACAGTGGCACTGTGCTGTGTGGCAGTTAGGAGTGGTGCAGACAGTGGCACTGTGGTGTGTGGCAGTTAGTAGTGGAGAATACAGTCACAGTGGCACTGTGGCAGAACAGTGTGCAGGCAAGAGGCAGCAGACTAGACAGACTAGAGAGGTATTTTTTAAGTTAAGGGCCTTGCTGCATTGTATTTTCAATGGGGGGAGGGGTGTTGAGGAGTCACAAGGCTGCTGCCAGCCAGTGCCAGGGCAGAAATTTACAAGGGGGCCAAATATGGATGGGAAAGGACCAGGCTTATTAACCTGTAGAATACTAGTGATGTATCTATTCGGCGCTGCAGGACGTGACTTGAGTCCCAGCGCTGTACAGGTATGGCGGGCTGATCGGGCAGGTGCAGCCCCTACTATCAGGGCAGGGTGCACCGGCATCAGTGAAAACTCCAGCCCGCTCTATAAAATTATAACATGAGCCGTCCCGTCAGGTGAACGTGTAAAAAAATAAAAATAAATGCTGTGCAAAAAACAGCAGTTTTTTCTTCACCTTCCCTCGCAAAATATGTAATACCAAGCTTACATTGTATTTTTATGGTGAGAGATTCCCTTTAAATTCTCATTTACCAGCAATTTTCTGTTTACGAGCGATAATTTTTTTATTTCAAACAAAATAAATATTTTTGTATATTTAAATGTAAAAATAAAGTTTCTTATTGTTTCGGCGGGGGGAAGTGGGGTGCCAGAGAAAGTACCTGCACCGGGTGCCAAATACCCTAGGCACGCAGCTGCACCTAGGGTAACAACAGGGAAGGACAAACACCACAAACAATCCCAGAAGGGAGACAACAAACAGGAGTGAACCAGAGATCCAACAGCTCCAGTTCCAACAGCTCCACAGCAACTCCAACTCCACCAGAGATCAGAATAGAAGATCTGGAAAGAAGATCTATATCTGGCAACAAGGGAAGCAGGAAGGGAGAATATATAGTAGCTGGGAGTGGCTGACAGAGAACAGCTGAAAGGAAAAGCTACAGATTCCCAAATGGGACAAAAAGGATCACAAACCTAAGCAGGAAAACCTGGTCCGGAACACATTTCCACCACTAGGTCATGGAGCAATCTCTTGAAACCGAGTGAGTAGCCACCCACTGTGACCTTCTGACCCCAGGCACAACAGGGTCAGTGATATGTCGTGACACCCTCGTGACAACTTACTAATGTATTGTGATTGTCCATATTGCCTCCTTTGCTGGCTTGATGCATTTTTTCCATTGCATTATACACTGCTCGTTTGCAGGGGTAACGGCCACCGCTCCAGTGTAGATATGAGGTAGTCGGGACAGAAGCTGCTGCACGTGCCTGCCTGCAGCATGCATGATCCCACAATCTAAGTCACCAGAGAGGCCGGCGCTTTTTCCTATAGTGTGCAAGCATGGCCACTTCTGCTGGATTGCAGGGTGGTTGTGCAATGAGCAGGACACCGGTATAGTGGGTCAGCTATGCAGTGGGTCAGTATATAAGTGTAATAGTTTGTGACGCCAATTGGAGCTTGCGCAGGTACTGTAGCAGTGCCCTTTAAGATGTGATAGCTCATGTACCAGGTGAGGAATGCCAGAGGGGGATAATGTCTCTGTATAGCAGTAGGTATAGTGTCAACGGTGTCTCCTACCTTGGTAAGGCTGGACGCCTGGATCCTGGCTCACTTGCAATAAATTTGAGTGTGGTTAGCAGGAGTTTTGGTGGAATAATTGAGATCCAAACAGGTATTAGAGTCCAACTTGAGTTTACTTAATGATTGGCAGCTTTGATCCATACAGGTACAGCAATAGTCTAGGATCCCAGCAGGTATTGGCAATATGTGGCAGGAATGTATCTATTCTGCTTCTTGTACATACGCCTAGTAGAATCTGGCAGGTATCTATCTTCTGCTCTGTCTTTAGTCTGCTTTGTTTGGGCCTGACTAGCTGAAGAGGTATCTATCTTCTCTTTGTCTTTGGATCTGTACTCACAGGACTGCTCACAGGGTATGGTGGTGTCTTCCTGGAGATCTATAATTCTGTGGATGGCTGCTTTCTTTGTCAACCAGCTGAGGTAGAAGACTCAGGCTGGGAAGGATGATCTTTACCTCAGCCGAGGCTCGATCCTGTCTTGGGATCCCTGTTTCTGGGAGCTCCTACTAACACAGCCTTCCCCTAGCCGGGGTGGCTGGTACACTAACTAGAACTTTCTTTCCTCCCCATGAGGCAGGAAGTGGGAACATTCCACACTTCCTCAAAGAGGGGGGGGGGGGGGGGGGAGCTACAAACCGGATTCCCAAAAAGTTGGGACACTAAACAAATTGTGAATAAAAACTGAATGCAATGATGTGGAGATGGCAAATGTCAATATTTTATTTGTAATAGAACGTAAAAGACAGATCAAACATTTAATCCGAGTAAATATATCATTTTAAAGGAAAAATACGTTGATTCAAATTTTCACGGTGTCAACAAATCCCCAAAAAGTAGGGACAAGTAGCAATAAGAGGCTGGAAAAAGTAAATTTGAGCATAACAAAGAGCTGGAAGACCAATTAACACTAATTAGGTCAATTGGCAACATGATTGGGTATAAAAAGAGCTTCTCAGAGTGGCAGTGTCTCTCAGAAGCCAAGATGGGTAGAGGATCACCAATTCCCACAATGTTGCGCAGAAAGATAGTGGAGCAATATCAGAAAGGTGTTACCCAGCGAAAAATTGCAAAGACTTTGCATCTATCATCATCAACTGTGCATAACATCATCCGAAGAATCAGAGAATCTGGAACAATCTCTGTGCGTAAGGGTCAAGGCCGTAAAACCATACTGGATGCCCGTGATCTCCGGGCCCTTAAATGACACTGCACCACAAACAGGAATGCTACTGTAAAGGAAATCACAGAATGGGCTCAGGAATACTTCCAGAAACCGTTGTCAGTGAACACAATCCACCGTGCCATCCGCCGTTGCCAGCTGAAACTCTACAGTGCAAAGAAGAAGCCATTTCTAAGCAAGATCCACAAGCTCAGGCGTTTTCACTGGGCCAGGGATCATTTAAAATTGAGTGTGGCAAAATGGAAGACTGTTCTGTGGTCAGACGAGTCACGATTCGAAGTTATTTTTGGAAATCTGGGACGCCGTGTCATTCGGACCAAAGAGGACAAGGACAACCCAAGTTGTTATCAACGCTCAGTTCAGAAGCCTGCATCTCTGATGGTATGGGGGTTGCATGAGTGCGTGTGGTATGGGCAGCTTGCATGTCTGGAAAGGCACCATCAATGCAGAAAAATATATTCAGGTTCTAGAACAACATATGCTCCCATCCAGACGTCATCTCTTTCAGGGAAGACCCTGCATTTTTCAACAAGATAATGCCAGAACACATTCTGCATCAATAACAACATCATGGCTGCGTAGGAGAAGGATCCGGGTACTGAAATGGCCAGTCTGCAGTCCAGATCTTTCACCTATAGAGAACATTTGGCGCATCATAAAGAGGAAGGTGCAACAAAGAAGGCCCAAGACGATTGAACAGTTAGAGGCCTGTATTAGACAAGAATGGGAGAGCATTCCTATTTCTAAACTTGAGAAACTGGTCTCCTCGGTCCCCAGACGTCTGTTGAGTGTTGTAAGAAGAAGGGGAGATGCCACACAGTGGTGAAAATGGCCTTGTTCCAACTTTTTGGGTATTTCTTGACACCATGAAATTCTGATTCAACATATTTTTCCCTTAAAATGGTACATTTTCTCAGTTTAAACTTTTGTTCCGTGATTTATGTTCTATTCTGAATAAAATATTAGAAGTTGGCACCTCCACATCATTGAATTCAGTTTTTATTCACGATTTGTATAGTGTCCCAACTTTTTGGGAATCCGGTTTGTAGATTGGAATGTACTATTCCAGTCTAGATATGCTAAACTGATACTAAACACATTGCTGCCACCTGCTGGTGTACATGGAAAATTACAGCAATAATATAAAACAGGCATAGGAAATACATATAATGGAAAATGCAAAGCAAGACTACACAAGATGATAAGAATATACACTTAACATATTATAGCAGGGAGACAGAGTTTAGTGACATACTCTGGGATGTTACAGTTGTAACCCCTAGATACCAGTAGTGTAAAATGAGTGAGAGAGTTCCTGCACACCAGGCCCAAGCTCAGAGAACCTCAGTCCCTAAGGCTGCAGCTGTCAAATAAGCAACTTTATAATCAGAGTTACCCCTAAGAGAAGGAGATAATAAAGTCTAGAACCTAACAGGCCGTGCAAGCGTCAGAGAGCAAGGTATTCTTTCATTTATGGCATAAGAGTCTTTGGAAAGGATTATTGCCTCCAGCACCTACCATACTATGAGATGGACTGGCCATCCATGTTTGTGATCTGCACTCCTCAGTCTAGGAATTGCACAAAGGGTTACCAAGAACCTGCATGTCTGAGGTCACGTTGGAGAGACTGCAACGTGTCCTTAGAAAGAGAGCCAGGGAGTAATACAACTACCATCAGTGTTGTTGCCTATACACTGCTATTGGATAGGATCACACTGTGATGTATACTTTGTAACTGTGTGTTTTACTGCTATATGTACTCCAACTCCTATCTTTGAATCAGTAAAGAAAAACTTTGTGATAGTACTATATACAAATCTATCCAGCTCACCAACATTCATGCTGAGAAGGTACCAATTGCACACATCTGGCCCTGGACTGGGCTCCAAGTAACATTAAATAGCAAGGAAATCAGCAAATTAAGGGAAGAAAGCTTCTTTTTAATTTGTAACAAAAAGTCCATAAAAACATAATATTCCACAAACCCCCATAAAAAATGCTTACGCATTACAATTGCTACATGCGTTCTTGGTCATAGCCGATTGCTACGTGGAATATTATGTGACTGTATTTTTTATGGACTTTTTGCTATGAATAAAGAAGTGTGGTTCACTTAATTTGCTGGATTTCCTTGCTGTTTAAGAACATTATTATGTCAAAAGTGGTGGAAAGGTGTTGCAAGTCTTTCGTGCAGCAAAACTTGTGACTTTTCCCCACTCATGCCACTCTTCCAAAGTGGCGAGAAAAAAGGGCGTGGCGTGGACACAGAAGCAGGTGGGCCAGCAGGCCCAATGGAGTTAAGCCTATCGCATTGCCTGCTGGACGAAGCGCCAAACTTATGTAGAGGCCTGCACCTTTACATAACTTTGATGCTTCCTCCGGCAGCACAGAGGAGTGGAAAACGCCGGTCTGAATAAATGTTTCCCTTTATTTATTGCAACCTGTGGATCTGGTTATTGACTCCTCCATCCGTTCACCGGCCTTCTGCATTTGCCCTCCTGCCTTGCACCCTGCCAAACTGTTGACCATCAGGTGCAGTCTATCACCAGACAGGAGCCCCAATGTCAGAGTGTGTCACAAGAGAAGAAAGGGTGAGCTCTCCATTCACTAAACGGCCCTAAGGAGTGCTACAGTGGGGGCTGCCACTCTGAACTGGGAGTACTACTACCCCACTCAGGGCACAATCACCACTCCCACCGTCTTTGCCCTGCAGCTCCCCTCCGGGCCGCTATGTAGTCTCCATTTTGATTGGGACCAGGCTACTTGCCCTCATCAACTACCGCCTTTTGCATCCCACAAGTGACAAGTTGTGGGATGCAAGCTGACAAAATGGAATTAAATCACACAGAAGTGTTGCTGACGGTTTCCACTATACATACTATATGTCCCGTGCTTGCAGGATCCATGCTGTTTATTTTCAATCAAGGTTTTTGCAAGGTGGGTCCATCATGCTTCAAAATATAGAGGGTAGGGAAGGTCTACGAATGCAGGCCATGTTTTCATGGCGACAGTTACTACATTGCTCCTACTTCAGCTGCTGTTCATTTCTAACATTACCCCCTCTACAGAGGTGCTCAGGTGTACCTTGTTACTTAAAATAGGGAGGGGGGGGGGGAGAAAGAGCAGATCAGGAACCAGACAAGGGATGCAAGAATGATGCAAATACAAAAAGTCATGCTGCAAAAAAAAAAAAAATCTGTTTTCATCAACTTCCCATATATCCAGCAGACACAGCCCTTTATGACGCCATCACACGTCAGTGTTTGGTCAGTGATTTTCAACAGTGATTTTGAACCAAAACCAGATGCAGCTTGAAACACAGAACAGGTGCAGATCTTTCCCTTATATCTTATGTCTGTGGAGGCTCCAATCCTGGTTTTGGCTCACAATCACTAATGGAAATCACTTACCAAAACACTGACGTGTGAATGAGGCTTTAGCTTCATTGTGACACACAGTGTTCCATCTATTCAAAGGTCTGATGAGCCTTACAGTGCCAATTTCCATTTTTGATCTGGACCAGGTCACTTGCTCTCATAAGCAGCTGCCTTTTGCAGCCCACAAGAAGGCGATAACAACTTATAAAAGTAAATTTTTCTCTCATGACCATTGCTGACATCTTTCACTATATGCTATGTGTAGAGAGATGTCACGAACATAACATTTTCCATTCGTGAACTGCGAACGCAAATGTTCGCAAACCGGCGAACCGCCATAGACTTCAATAGGCAGGCGAATTTTAAAACCCAAAGGGACTCTTTCTGGCCACAATAGTGATGGAAAAGTTGTTTCAAGGGGACTAACACCTGGACTGTGGCATGCCGGAGGGGGATCCATGGCAAAACTCCCATGGAAAATTACATAGTTGACGCAGAGTCGGGTTTTAATCCATAAAGGGCATAAATCACCTAACATTCCTAAATTGTTTAGAATAACGTGCTTTAAAACATTCAGTGTGTGTATACGATCAGGTATGATGTTGTATCGATCAGGTAGTGCAAGGGTTACGCCCGCTTTACAGTGACAGACCAAACTCTGACAGACCAAACTCTCCATTTAACGCACCGCAAACAGTCCATTTGCACAACCGCAAACTCCCCATTTGCACAAGGTTGGATACCAAGCTAGCCATGTCCCGTTCCTTGTCCACACTGACGTCATTGAAGGTCTCTTCCTCCGCCCAGCCACGTACAACACCAAGGGTCCCTGAAAGGTGACAACAAGCCCCTTGGGACGCCTGCTGTGGTTGGTCTTCCACCTCCTCAAAGCCACCTTTCTCCTCTGACTTCTTTTCTTCAGACTCCTCTCTCTGCGTTGCCGCAGGTCCAGCAATCGATGACGACAAGGCTGCTTCTGGTGGTGATGGTGATCACAACTCTTCCTCTTCATGCTCATCTACGGCCTGATCCAGCACTCTTCGCAGGGCACGCTCCAGAAAAAATGCATATGGGATGAGGTCGATGATGTTGCCTTGGGTTTGACTGACCAGGTTTTTCACCTCCGCAAAAGGACACATGAGCCTACAGCCATTGTGCATGAGCGTTCAGTAACGTGGCCAAAAAATACCCAGCTCCGCAGAGGCTGTCCTCTTTTTTTTTAAATAAAAAAATCTGTTCTTACCAGTTTAATCTCTGTTTTGTCCCCTATCAGGGGCCGGTGTATGGAATAGATTTTAGGAACCAGGAGATGGAAAAAGATGCTTGGTCGGTCCTCTTATTTCAAATTTGGGGCACTGCGCGTACGGCTTGCAATATACTGTGCCACCAGATATGAGTGGTGTGTTCAAGTAGTACTATTCAAGTAGTACTATTCCTATCAGTTTAATCCCTGTTACGTCCCCTATCAGGGGACGTATATGGAATAGATTTTAGGAACCGGGAGATGGAAAAAGATGCTCTTACTTCCAATTTGGGGCACTGCGCGTGCGCCGTGCAATGTACTATGCAATCCCAATTGGAAGTAAGAGCATCTTTTTCCATGCCCTTCCAGAGGAGGGCATCTAAAGTAATAACTGGAATGGGGCAACTACAGTACCATGAAAGATTATTAAAATTAGGGCTATTCACTTTAGAAAAAAGACGACTGAGGGGAGATCTAATTAATATGTATAAATATAGCAGGGGACAGTACAGAGATCTATCCCATCATCTATTTATCCCCAGGACTGTGACTTTGACATCCTCTGCGTCTGGAGGAAAGAAGGTTTGTACACAAACATAGATAAGGATTCTTTACGGTAAGAGCAGTGAGACTATGGAACTCTCTGCCTGAGGAGGTGGTGATGGTAAGTACAATAAAGGAATTCAAGAGGGGCCTGGATGTATTTCTGGAGCTTAACCCTTTCATGACCAAGGGTCATTGATGCCCCAATGTCCAGGTCAAAATTTACAAATCTGACATGCGTCACTTTATGTGGTAATAGCTTTGGAACACTTTTACTTATCCACGCCATTCTGAGATTGTTTTCTCGTGACACATTGTACTTCATGACAGTCATATATTTGAGTCAATATATTTCACCTTTATTTATGAAAAAATCCCAAATTTACCAAAAATGTGGAAAAATTCACAATTTTCCAAATTTCAATTTCTCTGCTTCTAAAACAGAAAGTCATACCTAATAAAATATCTATTACTTAACATTCCCCATATGTCTACTTTATGTTGGCATCATTTTGGAAATGTCATTTAATTTTTTTAGGACGTTAGAAGGCTTAGAAGTTTAGAAACAATTCTTACAATTTTTAAGAAAATTTCCAAAACCCACTTTTTAAGGACCAGTTCAGGTCTGAAGTCACTTTGTGGGGCTTACATAGTGGAAACCCCCATAAATGACCCCATTGTAGAAACTACACCCCTCAAGTTACTCAAAACTGATTTTACAAACTTTGTTAACCCTTTAGGTGTTCCACAAGAATTAAAGGAAAATGGAGATGAAATTTCTAAATTTCACATTTTTGGCAGATTTTCCATTTTTTTAAAAAAATATTCTTTAACACATTGAGGGTTAACAGCCAAACAAAACTCAATATTCATTACCCTGATTCCGCGGTTTACATAAACACCCCACATGTGGTCGTAAACTGCTGTACGGGCGCACGGCAGGGCGCAGAAGGAAAGGAATGCCATACGGTTTTTGGAAGGCAGATTGTGCTGGATTGGTTTTCTGAACGCCATATGTTTTTTATTTTTCTGCCGATCGTCTTGTGCAGGGGCTCGTTTTTTGCAGAAAGTGTTGAGGTTTATATTGGTACCATTTTTGGGTACATAGGATTTTTTGATCATTCATTATTACACTTTATGGGGCAAGGTGACGCAAAAATTGGCTGTTTTGGAACAGTTTTCATTTATTTATTTTTACAGCGTTCATCTGAAGAGTTAGGTCATGTGATAGTTTTATAGATAAGATCGTTACGGACGTGGCAATACCTAATATGTATACTTTCTCTTATTTATTTTAGTTTTACACAATAATAGCATTTCTGAAACCAAAAAAATGATGTTTTAGTGTCTCTATAGTCTGAGAATCATAGCTTTTTTATTTTTGGGGCGATTGTCTTAAATAGGGTATCATGTTTTGCAAGACGAGGTGACGGTTTGATTGGTACTATTTTGGGGGTCATACGCCTTTTTGATCGCTTGCTGTTGCACTTTTTGTGACGTAAGGTGACAAAAATGGCTTTTTTTTACACAGTTTTTATTTTATTTTTTTATGGTGTTTATCGGACGGGGTCAATCATGTGATATCTTTATGGAGACGGTCGTTACGGACGCGGTGATACCTAATTTGTGTTGTTTTTTTTTTTTTTGTTTTTTTTTTGAAAAAAAAGGCATTTTTTTATTTTACATTTTTATTTATTTATTTTTTACTTTTATTTTTTTTCACATTTCATTTTTTTTTTATCAAGTCCCTCTTGGATCATGAAGATCCAGTGGGGCTGATGGCTGTACTATACTTTGCAATGCTCTTGCATTGCAAAGTGTAATACATTCAGATGCCCTGTAGGTGGCAACAGCGGACGCTTTTGCAAAGCGTCCGGTTGCCAGGGCAACCATCGGGGCTGCCATCGCAGCGCAGCAGCCCCGATGGTGAAGAGAGGGAGCCCCCTCCCTCGATTAACCCCATAGATGCCGCTGCCGCGGCATCTCTGGGGTTACAGCAGAGTGTCAGCATAGAGCTGACACTCTGATGATGGCGGCGGTTCAGGAATGGAGCCGCCGCCATCAAGCAGAGCAGGGGGGCAGACCGAGGGGGGGGGGGGCGGGCAGCGCTGGAAGGGGGGGGGGGGGCTGGAAACTATCACGGCCAGCAGGAGGGGGCACTGATGGGACACAAGATGGGGCACTGTGGACATGGAATGGAGATGCTGCACAGATCGGGAGGTGCCTGCACAGATCGGGGTGGGGTGGGGGGGGAGCTGCACGGATCGGGGGGGGGGGCACGAGGACACTGATTTCAGGCTCTGATCTGCAGAGCGCAGATCAGAGCCTGAAACCGGCATTTTTTCACTGCCGCGATCCGATTGGTTAGTCTGCACAGACTAACCAATCGGATCGATTGCCGGCAAGGGGCCACTCTGATTGGTCCCTTGCCGGCATTACCGCACTGTATGCTGTCCGTGACAGCATACAGGGCAGGGGCAGAGGCTTTAATCCAAGCGCTTTGCAGCGCTTGGATTAAAGAGCTGCCAGAACGTTTATATACGTGGTAGCTGCACGGGGTATGTGCAGCTATCACGTATATATACAGATTGCGGTCGTGAAGGGGTTAATAATATTACAGGCTATAGCTACTAGAGAGGGGTCGTTGATCCAGGGAGTTATTCTGATTGCCTGATTGGAGTCGGGAAGGAATTTTTTATTCCCCTAAAGTGGGGAAAATTGGCTTCTACCTCACAGTTTTTTTTTTTGCCTTCCTCTGGATCAACTTGCAGGATAACAGGCCGAACTGGATGGACAAATGTCTTTTTTCGGCCTTATGTACTATGTTACTAATATGAGTGGTATGTTAAGTAGTACTATTCCTATCAGTTTAATCCCTGTTACGTCCCCTATCAGAAGACGTGTATGGAATAGATTTTAGACAACCCCAAAGAGTTGTCAATAGTTGACACACTCATGACATCAATTTTATTCCTCTATGCGTCAATCTTGGTGTAGTGATGACTGTGCTCGTGCGCACGTTTGGGAGATTGCAGGCGATGTTTTTTTTTCAAAGCCTATGGTCGTGCTGAGGTAGTTCAGTGACAGTTAAGTGACCCAGAAAACAATTATTCTGCAGTGTGGGCCCATTGTTAGCCTAGTAGGCTTTAATGATCACCTTAGATGATCACAAAGAAAATTAATGTTTTTTCTATGCAAAATTATCCAGCTGATCGCTTTTGGTCTGTTCACAATGAAGCAACGACCTTATCATCTGGGGTGTGCCAACATTGCCATTGCCAACACACTCATAGAGGTGGTCGCTTCATTGTGATACGCAAACCCCTTCACCACAACAAGGTAACGATCACGAAGGGGAATTGACACATGTATGTGCCTTTTTTTTCTTTGTTTTGTTTTTGCAGCCACAGTGCAGCACCAGAGGCCAGAAAAATTAGGCATGTACACATGCCTGAAAAATTAGGTATTGTTGCAGCCGCTGTAGCAGCGGCCATAAAAATTCATGTTTTACAGGCAGAAAGTGCACTAAAACATTGCGGCTTGAACCCTAGTTGGTGGCGGATAAGTCATGCAAGTCATCCGGCATGCAGAGATAAAATACAGCAGCGTGTGGACCATTTTTAGCCCAAGGCAGCTCATCTAATCAGCCCTTTTTTAGTCAAATGTATCGCCCACTGTCAGTCCCTTCGGGATCCATGCCTCATTCATCTTAATAAAGGTGAGTGTCACAGACTGTGTACAGGAAACAAGACAAAGCAACATGCATATATGACTCACTGGATCCAAAGCTAAGGAACCAAAAGGGAGACCCCTGCACAAGACCTAGCACTTTCCCTGGCTGCTCAGCCTATGCAAAGATCCCAAAGGTGGATGTTTGCATATCCACGTACCTCGACTATATAACCCCTGAACACCCTACAATAGTGATGGGACACGACCACCGGCTCCCTACACCAGACACGGAGGGAGTCAGGGTCACCTGGGATCCAGCAAACAGAAAATAACAGATAAATGTACAGCACTTAGCTTTGTAGCAGACTGGGAAACAGGATCAGCATGCACACACACTCCAGGAAGAAGTATAAGCCGCCCAGTAAAGCATTATGGGGAGGAATTTAAAGGGAAGCAATCAGTCCAACTACATGACAGCTGAGAGAGGCTAACGAGATGAGGAACTGAATACCACAACAAAGAAAACTCAAGGAGGAGGTTCTGAAAGGCCTCTGTCAGAGCTTCTCAGCTGTCTGGTTGTGACAGTACCCCTCCCTCTACGAGTGGACTCCGGACACTCAGAATACACCTTCTCAGGATGGGACCTATGGAAAGCCCTGATGAGACGAGAGGCCTTAATGTCCGTCACTGGGACCCACATCCTCTCCTCAGGACCATAACCCTCCCAATGAACAAGGTACTGAAGAGAACCGCGCACAAGACGAGAATCCACAATCCTAGAGACCTGAAATTCAAGATTCCCATCAACCATAATCGGAGGAGGAGGCAAAGGCGAGGGTACAATGGGTTGAACATAAGGTTTCAATAAGGACTTATGAAAAACATTATGGATCTTCCAAGTCTGAGGAAGATCAAGACGGTAGGCAACAGGATTGATGACAGACAGGATTTTGTAAGGCCCAATAAACCTAGGACTCAACTTCCAGGAGCGAACCTTCAATTTGATATTCTTGGTAGACAACCACACCAGATCACCAACATTTAGGTCCGGACCAAGCACACGTCTCTTATCTGCCACACGCTTATATCTCTCACTCATGCTCTTTAGATTATCCTGATTCTTTTGCCAAATAGATGACAAAGACGAGGAGAATCTGTCCTCATCAGGTAAACCAGAAGACCCCTCTCCCGAGAAAGTCCCAAACTGCGGATGAAACCCATATGCACCAAAAAATGGTGACTTATCAGAGGACTCCTGACGACGGTTATTTAAAGCAAACTCAGCAAGGGACAAAAAAGAACACCAATCCTCTTGATTCTCCGCCACAAAATAGCGCAGATATGTCTCCAGATTCTGATTGACGCGCTCTGTCTGGCCATTCGACTGCGGGTGGAAAGCAGAAGAGAATGACAACCGAACCCCCAAGCGAGAACAGAAAGCCTTCCAGAATCTGGAAACAAACTGCGTGCCCCTATCAGAGACTATGTCTGAAGGAATACCGTGCAATTTGACAATGTGATCAATAAATGCCTGCGCCAGCATCTTAGCATTGGGCAAACCAGGAAAAGGGATGAAATTCACCATTTTGCAAAAACGGTCCACCACCACCAGAATCACAGTCTTCCCCGAGGAACGAGGCAGGTCCGTTATGAAGTCCATGGACAGATGTGTCCAAGGACGTGAAGGAATGGGTAAGGGAAGGAGAGAACCTGATGGCCGTGAATGAGGGACTTTGGCACGAGCTCACGTCTCGCAGGCTGCCACAAAACCCTCAACCGACTTACGAAGCGCAGGCCACCAGAATCTCCGAGCGATGAGATCCAGTGTGGCTCTTGCCCCCGGGTGCCCAGCAAGGACCGTATCGTGGTGTTCCTTAAAAATCTTGTGTCTTAAAGCGAGAGGTACAAACAACCTCCCAGGAGGACAAAGATCAGGAGCCTCTGACTGGGCTGCCTGCACCTCTGCCTCCAATTCAGAAAAAAGAGCAGAGACCACCACACCTTCAGCCAAAAAGGGACCCGGGTCTTCAAAATTCCCGCCTCCTGGAAAACAACGTGACAGGGCATCTGCCTTCACATTCTTAACTCCAGGGCGGAACGTGACAACAAAATTAAATCTTGAAAAGAACAAAGACCATCTGGCCTGTCTCGGGTTCAGACGCTTGGCTGACTCCAAGTAGGCCAGATTTTTATGGTCAGTAAACACGGTAATAGGGTGTCTGGCTCCCTCCAGCCAATGGCGCCATTCCTCAAAAGCCAACTTGATGGCCAACAATTCCCTATCTCCCACTTCGTAATTTCTCTCTGCGGAGGAGAGTTTTTTCGAGAAAAAAGCACACGGTCGCCATTTGGCAGGAGAGGAACCCTGAGACAATACCGCACCCACCTCCACCTCAGAAGCATCAACCTCAACTATGAAGGGTAAAGAAATATCAGGTTGCACCAAGATGGGAGCGGAAGCAAAAATCTCCTTGATATTAGAAAAAGCCTTACGCGCCTCTACCGACCAAGAAGAAAAATCTACCCCCTTTCTGGTCATATCAGTGAGTGGTTTAACAATAGAGGAATAATTCAAAATAAACTTCCTGTAATAATTGGCAAAGCCCAAAAAACGCATCAGCGCCTTCTGATTCTCAGGAAGCTCCCACTCAAGCACAGCGCGGACCTTCTCGGGGTCCATGTGAAAACCAGAAGCGGAGAAAAGAAACCCCAGAAATTGAATTTCTGGAACCGCAAACACACATTTTTCCAGTTTCGCATATAATTCATTCTCCCGCAGAATGAGCAAGACCTGACGTAAATGTTCCTTATGAGTTTTGAAATCAGGAGAAAAAATCAAAATGTCATCCAAATACACTAATACAAATTTTCCCATCAAATGATAAAAAATGCTGTTCACGAAATGCTGAAAAACGGCTGGGGCATTCATCAAACCAAAAGGCATAACCAAATTTTCAAAATGGCCCTCAGGGGTATTGAAGGCCGCCTTCCATTCGTCTCCTTCTCTGACCCTGACCAGGTTGTATGCCCCTCTTAGATCTAATTTGGAAAAGACTTTAGCCCCAACAACCTGGTTAAACAGGTCCGGGATTAGAGGAAGCGGATAAGGGTCACGAATAGTGATACTGTTCAGCTCCCTGAAATCCAGACAAGGTCTTAAAGAACCATCTTTTTTCTTAACAAAGAAAAAACCAGCAGCAACAGGTGACTTTGAGGGTCGTATGTGTCCTTTTCTCAGACTCTCAGAGATATAAGCACGCATAGCGATCCTCTCAGGTTGGGAAAGATTGTATAAACGAGATTTAAAAGGTAATAAGTAAAGTGAGGGGGCACACACACCAGAGAAACAATTTGGAAACAATTGATGGATGAATAATTAGTATTTATTACTCTAAAAACACTCCCCTAAAAAGATATATATAAAACATACATAAAATAATAGCAACCTATAATTAATTGGCATGTAAGTCCACTGGTATGAGTAATAATGTCTATTGTTCAGCTGCAGTATTCTGGATAGTACTGTGGGTACAATAAAATAAAGTTCATCCAAATAGTGTCCCAATTCGTACGGTGCTGTAGCACAAACAAGTATGCAATATCCAGAAGATGACTCCAACAGGTGTATTCAATTTCAATGCAATGGAACAGTTTGCTGGCTATATATCAATGTCCAGTATTCAAAATAGCATGCGTGAATGTTTGCACAGATCCTCAGATTACTCACAGTGTCCAGCCGCTTGCAGTCTCCCGGTCTCACCCGGTCTCACACCTCCTTATTGCACGGCTGTAGCGCTGATTTTCCAGGTAGCCGAACACGGCCGTCTGTGGCGTCCCACGTGACCTGATGCTCTGGGGTTCCGGGCGGACGCTTCGATGACGTCACTGCTATGCGGCGGTAATTTCAAATCTGGTAGCGGATCTCTTGTGCTGGCAACTTGATATTTAATTTCTTTATCCTTTATTCTTTTGCTTTCCTTGAATCCACGCTCACTCCACAATGCCAGACGCGTTTCGGGGTCTTGCGCCCCTTCCTCAGTGGCCCAAGACCCCGAAACGCGTCTGGCATTGTGGAGTGAGCGTGGATTCAAGGAAAGCAAAAGAATAAAGGATAAAGAAATTAAATATCAAGTTGCCAGCACAATAGATCCGCTACCAGATTTGAAATTACCGCCGCATAGCAGTGACGTCATCGAAGCGTCCGCCCGGAACCCCAGAGCATCAGGTCACGTGGGACGCCACAGACGGCCGTGTTCGGCTACCTGGAAAATCAGCGCTACAGCCGTGCAATAAGGAGGGGTGAGACCGGGTGAGACCGGGAGACTGCAAGCGGCTGGACACTGTGAGTAATCTGAGGATCTGTGCAAACATTCACGCATGCTATTTTGAATACTGGACATTGATATATAGCCAGCAAACTGTTCCATTGCATTGAAATTGAATACACCTGTTGGAGTCATCTTCTGGATATTGCATACTTGTTTGTGCTACAGCACCGTACGAATTGGGACACTATTTGGATGAACTTTATTTTATTGTACCCACAGTACTATCCAGAATACTGCAGCTGAACAATAGACATTATTACTCATACCAGTGGACTTACATGCCAATTAATTATAGGTTGCTATTATTTTATGTATGTTTTATATATATCTTTTTAGGGGAGTGTTTTTAGAGTAATAAATACTAATTATTCATCCATCAATTGTTTCCAAATTGTTTCTCTGGTGTGTGTGCCCCCTCACTTTACTTATTACCTTTTGAATCCTTTGGGGTCCTGAGGGTAGGACCAGAGGGTGAGCACCTACCCATACGTGATAGGGGTGAGCCGCTGTATTCGATTTACGGTTTTTTCCACTTTTATAAACGAGATTTAGGCAGCTTGGCGCCTGGGATGAGATTAATAGGGCAATCGTACTCCCTGTGCGGGGACAAATCCTGAACTCCACTCTCAGAGAAGACATCCGAAAATTCAGAGAGAAAAGATGGTACAGTCTTAGTAGCAACCTCAGAAACAGATTGCCTTGCTTGCCAATCAATGGTGGGATTATGTTTAGTGAGCCAGGGTAGCCCCAACACTAGAGGAGTAGGCAAACCGCTAAGGACGAAACATGACACATCCTCAACATGAGCATCACTCACAATTAAACGGATATTGTGAACTATGCCCTTTAATGATTTCTGAGAAAGTGGAGCGGAATCAATAGCAAAAACAGGAATATCCTTTCCCAAAGTGCACACCTGGAAACCATGAGTTATTGCAAATTGACTATCAATGAGATTGACCGCTGCTCCACTATCCACAAAAATCTCACAAAAAATGCTCTTGCTCTCAAGCGCCACCCTAGCAGGCAGGACAAAACGGGAACTACAAGCAAACGGAAAACCTTCAATTTCCGCCTCAACCCTGCCAATAGTAACAGACGGAACATTTTTAAAAGATTTTTTCCTCTTTGTTTCTTTATTACTCCCAGAGAACTGCCTGAATCTCCTAGAGGGACAAACATTTGCCAAATGATTTATACCTCCACAACAAAAACAAACCCTCCCATGCGGGCTGAATCTTCTATTGTCAGAAGCAATCAACCCCAGCTGCATGGGCTCTTGCTCAGAAGGGGCTGACAGCAACTGAGACCCCTGCGCACAGAATGGGACCGCTGCACTGTCCTGGGACTGAGTATGACAGGAAGGAGAGATCTCTCCTCTCTCTCTAAGACGCCTGTCAATACGAACTGCCTGAGACATAGCAGAGTCCAAGGAAATAGGCCTCTCATGAAAGGCAAATGCATCTTTCAATCCCTCTGAAAGACCATGGCAAAATTGACTTCGGAGTGCAGCATCATTCCAACCAGTATCAGCTGCCCATCTCTGAAATTCTGAGCAGTATATCTCTGCGGATTGTTTACCCTCGCATAATAGACGTAGTCTAGACTCAGCCAGAGCAATACGATCTGGATCATCATATATCTGACCCAGGGCTAAAAAGAATTAATCCACTGAACGGAGAGGCCGTGCCCCCTCCGGCAGCGAAAAGGCCCAAGACTAAGCGTTACCCCTGAGCAGCGATATAATGATCCCCACCCTCCGTTCCTCATCACCAGAGGAATGGGGAAGAAGGCGAAAATGGAGTTTGCAAGCCTCTCTAAAACGCACAAAATTCTCACTACCCCCGGAGAACGTATCCGGGAGCGAGATCTTAGGCTCAGAACAAACTCCATGAACGCAAGCTGAACCGGTCACTTGAAGCTGAGAAAAAGTCTTACGGAGATCAGCTACCTCCAATGAAAGACCCTGGAAGCGTTCAGCCAAAAGTGAAACCGGATCCATGCTTGAGACGGTTTTGGCGGCTTATAATGTCACGGACGGTGTACAGGAAACAAGACAAAGCAACATGCATATATGACTCACTGGATCCAAAGCTAAGGAACCAAAAGGGAGACCCCTGCACAAGACCTAGCACTTTCCCTGGCTGCTCAGCCTATGCAAAGATCCCA
This sequence comes from Bufo gargarizans, assembly GCF_014858855.1. Taxonomy (NCBI): domain Eukaryota; kingdom Metazoa; phylum Chordata; class Amphibia; order Anura; family Bufonidae; genus Bufo; species Bufo gargarizans. The sequence continues at coordinate 232,501 of NW_025334116.1, read as the reverse complement.
AAGGTGGATGTTTGCATATCCACGTACCTCGACTATATAACCCCTGAACACCCTACAATAGTGAGGGGACACGACCACCGGCTCCCTACACCAGACACGGAGGGAGTCAGGGTCACCTGGGATCCAGCAAACAGAAAATAACAGATAAATGTACAGCACTTAGCTTTGTAGCAGACTGGGAAACAGGATCAGCATGCACACACACTCCAGGAAGAAGTATAAGCCGCCCAGTAAAGCATTATGGGGAGGAATTTAAAGGGAAGCAATCAGTCCAACTACATGACAGCTGAGAGAGGCTAACGAGATGAGGAACTGAATACCAAAACAAAGAAAACTCAAGGAGGAGGTTCTGAAAGGCCTCTGTCAGAGCTTCTCAGCTGTCTGGTTGTGACAGTGAGGTAATCTAGACTTTTTTGACCTAGGCGACTTCTCTTCTCAGTGACAATACCTCCTGCTACACTGAAGGTCCTTTCTGACAGGACACTTGAAGCGGGGCAGGCCAGAAGTTCCATTGCAAATTGGGATAGCTCAGTCCACAGGTCAAGCCTGCACACCCAGTAGTCAAGGGGTTCATCGCTCTTCAGAGTGTCGATATCTGCAGTTAAGGCAAGGTAGTCTGCTACCTTTCGTTCGAGTCGTTCTCTGAGGGTAGACCCCGAAGGGCTGTGGCGATGCGTAGGACTTAAAAAACTCTGCATGTCCTCCATCAACAACACGTCTGTAAAGTGTCCTATCCTTGCCGCCGTGGTCATGGTCGGAGGAGAATTACTTTCACCTCTTCCCCTGTTAGATTCCCATTGTCCTGTGACATTACCCTGATACGCTGTGTAAAGCATACTTTTTAATTTATTTTGGAACTGCTGCATCCTTTCCGACTTCCGGTAATTCGGTAACATTTCAGGCACTTTCTGCTTATACTGGGGGTCTAGTAGCGTGGCCACCCAGTATAGGTCGTTCTCCTTCAGCCTTTTTATAAGAGGGTCCCTCAACAAGCACGACAGCATGAAAGACTCCATTTGCACAAGGTTGGATGCCGAGCTACTCATGTCCCGTTCCTCATCCTCACTGATCTTACTGAAGGTCTGTTCTTCCCCCCAGCCACGTACAACACCACGGGTACCAGATAGGTGACAACGAGCACCCTAGGATGCCTGCTGTGGCTGGTCTTCCTCCTCCTCAAAGCCACATTCCTCCTCTGACTCCTCTTCCTCAGACTGCTCTTCCAGCGTTGCCGCATGTCCAGCAAGCGATGCTGATAAGTCTGTTTCTGGTGGTGATGGTGACCACAACTCTTCCTCTTCCTCTTCACGCTCATCTACGGCCTGATCCAGCACTCTAAACAGGGCACGCTCCAGGAAGAAAACAAATGGGATGATGTCGCTGATGGTGCTTTCGGTGGGACTGACTAGGTTTGTCACCTCCTCAAAAGGACGCATGAACCTACAGGCATTGCGCATAAGCGTCCAGTAACGTGGCAAAAAAATTCCCAGCTCCACAGAGGCTGTCCTAGCACCCTGGTCATACAAATACTCGTTGACGGCTTTTTCTTGTTGGAGAAGGTGGTCGAACATTAGGAGTGTTGAATTCCAAAGTGTCGGGCTGTCGCAAATCAAGCGCTTCACTGGCATGTTGTTTCGGCGCTGAATATCTGAAAAGTGCACCATGACCATGGCTGATTGGCTGGAATGTGTCTGCTGACTGTGAGGTACAGGGTCAAAGTTTGCTCAATGATGACGAATAGGGGGCGGATCGAACATCGCATATGTTCGCCCGCCATGGCGAACGCGAACAAGCAATGTTCGCTGGGAATTGTTCACCGGCGAATAGTTCGGTACATCTCTAGCTATGTGCCTAAAGGATCCATGCTGTTTGTAGTTAGGGTTTTTGCAAGTTAGGTACATACACTCACCTAAAGAATTATTAGGAACACCTGTTCTATTTCTCATTAATGCGATTATCTAGTCAACCAATCACATGGCAGTTGCTTCAATGCATGTAGGGTTGTGGTCCTGGTCAAGACAATCTCCTGAACTCCAAACTGAATGTCAGAATGGGAAAGAAAGGTGAGCTACAACAGCAGAAGACCCCACTGGGTACCACTTATCTCCACTACAAATAGGAAAAAGAGGCTACAATGTGCACAAGCTCACCAAAATTGGACTGTTGAAGACTGGAAAAATGTTGCCTGGTCTGATGAGTCTCGATTTCTGTTGAGACATTCAAATGGTAGAGTCCGAATTTGGCGTAAACAGAATGAGAACATGTATCCATCATGCCTTGTTACCACTGTGCAGGCTGGTGGTGGTGGTGTAATGGTGTGGGGGATGTTTTCTGGGCACACTTTTGGCCCCTTAGTGCCAATTGGCCATCGTTTAAATGCCACGGGCTACCCGAGCATTGTTTCTGACCATGTCCATCCCTTCATGACCACCATGTACTCATCCTCTGATGGCTACTTCCAGCAGGATAATGCACCATGTCACAAAGCTCGAATCATTTCAAATTGGTTTCTTGAACATGACAATGAGTTCACTGTACTAAAATGGCCCCCACAGTCACCAGATCTCAACCATAATAGAGCATCTTTGGGATGTGGTGGAACGGGAGCTTCGTGCCCTGGATGTGCATCCCTCAAATCTCCATCAACTGCAAGATGCTATCCTATCAATATGGGCCAACATTTCTAAAGAATGCTATCAGCACCTTGTTGAATCAATTCCACGTAGAATTAAGGCAGTTCTGAAGGCAAAAGGGGGTCCAACACCGTATTAGTATGGTGTTCCTAATAATTCTTTAGGTGAGTGTATATAACAGTTCATTCTTCGGACTTGCCTGGTGTGGACATACCATTTCAGTCAGGGGCATAGCTAAAGGGGCGTAGGGGTATAGCTCATAGGCCCTGGTGCAAGAGTTCAGCTTGGGCCCCCCTTCCCTCAGTGCTTTGTGGCCAGGGGCAGGGAAGAACATAGCCTTCGTTTTGCCTGAGGCAAAAAATGAAAAATGGCATCCCCCCATGCCAAATTCTTGACCTAACCCCATCCTTTCAGCCAGAGGTGTAACTTGACCAGAAGGCACTGGTGTCTTCTTATGCAGCACAAGCATCTTTGGGCCCCTTCAGTCTCCTGAACCCTGTAGAACCGCTACCTCTGCACCCGCTATAGCTACGCCCCTAGTTACAGTATCAGTCTGTTGCCATTTTGATTTGGTCCAGGTAAGTTGTACTTGTCAAAAGCTGCTTTTTACAGCCCACAAGGGGGGGGGGGGGGGGAGAGCTTACAAAATAGAAATTATCTCTCTCCCTTCCTCCGACATCTTTCACAATATACTATGTGTCTAGTGCTTGACCCATCCATTCAGTTTCATTGTGGTAAAGGTTTTTCCAGGGTGGGTACATGTTTCTTCAAAGTCCAAGGGGGTAGGGATGGTCAATGAATCCAGGCTACAATTTCAGAGTGACAGCTACTATCTTACTCCTTCCAGGCCAGGATTTCAGAGTGGCAGCTACTGTCTTACTCCTTCCAGGCCAGGATTTCAGAGTGTCAGCTACTATCTTACTCCTTCCAGGCCAGGATTTCTGAGTGGCAGCTACTGTCTTACTCCTTCCAGGCCAGGATTTCAGAGTGGCAGCTACAGTCTTACTCCTTCCAGGCCAGGATTTCAGAGTGACAGCTACTATCTTACTTCTTTCAGGCCAGGATTTCAGAGTGGCAGCTACTGTCTTGCTCCTGCTTCAGCTATTCTTCATTTCTAACATTATCTCTCTGCTCAGGTGAAGCTTATAACAAAGGTGGTATGGGGGAGGAGGAAAAGAAGGTTAAAGAAACTGGACACAGGAGGCAGAAATGACACATGCAAATGGTCATGTTTTAAAAAAATATTTTATGTTTGTTCTCTTTACCTCATTAGCATGTTATGTAAAAGATGTCCAGCAGGCAGGCCCATTATGAGGTTATCTTGACCCTGATTGTTGGGTGGACTTCATTGTGACCTGCAAAGTGTTCCGTTTATACAAAGGCCCAATGAACCTTGCAGTATCAGTCAGTCTCCATTGTGATTTGGACCAGGCTACTTGCTCTCGTCGGCAGCTTCCTGTTGCAGCCCACAAGAGGGAAACAACAGCTTAAAATATGGAAATTATGAACCCACAAACATGCTGACATCTCGGGCATGCTATGGGCTGATTTATCATTATTTTTGCAAGTTTTTTTATGTGAAAATGTCGCAAACACTGTGTTTGTGACTTTTTAAACACTATTTGCACAAGAATTTTTGCGCAAGTGCCATTTTTCTGCTGCTTTTGCTACTTTTCCAAAAAGGTGACGGGGTGAGGACGGAGCCAGCAGCACGCCACATTTATCTTCCTTAAAATGCCAGTCTATGATAAATCAGGCCCTATATGTTCAAATGTGCTTCATCGTCCACAGGATTTAGGATTTTGCAAGGTACAGCGGTATGCAAAACTGCACCTGTGGTCAAAATTACTGTTAGCGTGAACAGTTAAGCAGGATGAAATAATCTCCAAAAGGCATGAAGGTAAAGGGAACCTGTCAGCTGCAAAAGCCATCCCAAACCGCCAGTAGTACCTTCAAGTAGAAACATAGAATGTGTTGGCAGATAAGAACCATTTGGCCCATCTAGTCTGCCCAATATACTGAATACTATGAATAGCCCCTGGCCCTATCTTATATGAAGGATGGCCTTATGCCTATCCCATGCATGCTTAAACTCCTTCACTGTATTTGCAGCTACCACTTCTGCAGGAAGGCTATTCCATTCATCCACTACTCTCTCAGTAAAGTAATACTTCCTGATATTACTTTTAAACCTTTGCCCCTCTAATTTAAAACTATGCCCTCTTGTAGCATTTTTTTTTCTTTTAAATATTATCTCCTCTTTTACCTTGTTGATTCCGTTCATGTATTTAAAAGTTTCTATCATATCCCCTCTGTCTCGTCTTTCTTCCAAGCTGTACATGTTAAGGTCCTTTAATCTTTCCTGGTAAGTTTTATCCTGCAATCGATGTACTAGTTTAGTAGATCTTCTCTGAACTCTCTCCAAAGTATCAATATCCTTCTTGAGATATGGTCTCCAGTACTGCGCACAATGCTCCAAATGAGGTCTCACTAGTGCTCTGTAGAGCGGCATGAGCACCTCCCTCTTTCTACTGGAAAGGCCTCTCCCTATACACCCAGGCATTCTGCTAGCATTTCCTGCTGCTCTATGACACTGTCTGTCTACCTTTAAGTCTTCTGAAATAATGACCCCTAAATCCCTTTCCTCAGTTACTGAGGTTAGGACTGTATCACTGATTTTATATTCTGCTCTTGGTTTTTTTACGCCCCAGGTGCATTATCTTGCACTTATCAACATTAACTTTTAGTTGCCAGATTTTTGACCATTTCTCTAGTTTTCCTAAATCCTTCTCCATTTGGTGTAACCCTCCAGGAACATCAACCCTGTTACAAATCTTTGTGTCATCAGCCAAAAGAAACAACTTACCATCGAGGCCTTCTGCAATTTTGCTAATAAAGATATTAAACAATATGGGTCCCAGAACAGATCCCTGAGGTACCCCACTGGTAACAAGACCATGGTCTGAATATACTCTATTGACTGTCCCTCTCCATTCAATAATATGGGAGTCCAAGCTCAAAGACTGCAATTTATGGATAAGACAGTATCAAAAGCCTTACTAAAGTCTAGATATGCGATGTCTACTGCACCTACGCCATCTATTATTTTAGTCACCCAATCAAAAAAATCAATAAGATTAGTTTGACATGATCTCCCTGAAGTAAACTCATGCAGTTTTTTTATCTTTCAATCCATGGGATTTTAAATGTTCCACAATCCTCTCCTTAATTATGGTTTCTATTAATTTACCCACTATTGATGTCAGGCTTACTAGCCTATAGTTGCCAGATTCCTCCCTACTACCTTTCTTGTGAATAGGCACAACATTTGCTAATTTCCAATCTTCTGGGACGACTCCTGTTACCCGTGATTGGTTAAATAAATCTGTTAATGGTTTTGCTAGTTCACCGTTAAGTTCTTTTAATAGCTTTGGGTGTATCCCATCAGGCCCCTGTGACTTATTTGTATTAATTTTAGACAGCTGACTTAGAACCTCTTCCTCTATAAAGACACTTGCATCAAAAGATTCATTAGTCTTCCTCCCTAACTGAGGTCCTTTTCCTTCATTTTCCTTTGTAAAAACTGAACAGAAGTATTCATTGAGGCAGTCAGCTAGTTCTTTATCTTTTTCCATATACATTCCTTCTTTTGTTTTTAATTTGGTCATTCCTTGTTTTAATTTCCTTTTTTCATTTATGTGTCTGAAGAATGTCTACTCACTTTTTTTCACTGACTGAGCTAATTTCTCTTCTGCCTGTGCTTTAGAAGCTCTTATAACTTGATTGGCCTCTTTCTGCCTAATCTTATAAATTTCCCTGCCATCCTCATTTTTTATTTTTTTTTGTAATTACTAAATGCTATCTTTTTGTTTTTAATGATTTTGGCCACTTCTGCTGAGTACCACAGTGGTCTCTTTTTTTGCTTTTACTGACAAGCCTAATGCAATTATCCATTGCCTTCAATAGTGCCACTTTTAAGAAGCCCCATTTCTCCTGGACTCCATTGAAACTGTTCCAGTCTGATAGGGACTCGTATACCACTAATCTAATTTTAGAAAAGTCAGTTTTTCTAAAATCTTTGTTTTTGTGTGGTGTGACTCAGTCACTGGACTTATAGTAAACCACACTGACTGGTGATCACTAGATCCCAAGCTTTCCCCTACAGTAATTTCAGATACCAAATTCCCATTTGTGAATACTAAATCTAAAATGGCTCCTCCACTACTTGCTGTAGAGATAATTCCAGTAGGGAATTTAGAATATCTGTACTCCTGGTAGAACTAGCTATTTTGGTTTTCCAGTTTACATCTGGAAGATTGAAGTCTCCCATAATGATAACTTCCCCCTTCAATGTCATTTTAGCTATATCCTCAACTAGTAGATCATCTAATTCTTTGACTTGGCTAGGTGGTCTATATATCACACCTACACGAGTTACCTTATGATTATCAAGCTGCAAGGTAACCCAAACTGACTCTAAATTGTTCTCGCTAACTTGTATCAAATTAGATTTTATGCTATCTTTCACATACAGGGCCACCCCTTCCCTTTCTTGCCTTCCCTGTCTTTCCTATATATAGAGAGCCCTGGTATTGTTATATCCCAGTCATTACTCTCATTGAACCATGTCTCAGTATCAGACACTAAATCTATATTCTCAGATGCCATTATAGACTCAAGTTCATTGATCTTATTCCCTAAACTGCAAGCATTTGTAGACAAGACTCTGAGCTTGTCATTTCTTAACCTATGTGCTACTGGCATCTTCTGGCATTGTTCCGGGGAGCAGTTGGACTGCTGGATTATCACTCTTTTGCCCACCTTTCCTAGTTTAAATGCTCCTTAGCAAATACTTTAAACTGTTCACTGAGGACATTCATTCCCTTGAGAGAAAGATGCAAACCATCTTTCTTGTACAGTTCTTTTCCATTCCAACTAGAGCTTACATGAGACACAAAGCCAAACTCTTGGTTCAGACACCATTCACCAAGCCATACATTGAATTCCTTAATGCGCATCTGCCCGTCATGCAGAATGTTATGCACAGGGAAAACTTCAGAGAATGAAACAGTCGATGCAACCTCCCGTATATCATTACCAAATGTTTGAAAAGCTTCCTTCACCTTTGAAACCTCATTACAAGCCAGATCATTTGTCCCAAGATGGACAGTAACATCCACCTCCCTTTCCTGCTTTGCTTGCTTAACAATATTAAGGATACGTCGTCTGTCCCTGCTATCGGTAGCACCAGGGAGACATCTCATAAAACCCTTTTTCTCAAACTTCACACCTCTTATGATAGAATCGCCCACCAACTGCTGCTTTCTATCAGTCCACACCTTATCCTTTTTGTCTTTCGCTGCAGTTTTGCATACTTTAGGCATAGGAGATGATTGTTCCTCACCCACTGTGCCTGAGCCATCCTCCATGTTGCTCTTGCACTCTGAAAGTGCTACAAATGAATTATGGAGAGCCACAGACTGTAAGACATGTCTTCTATCAACAACTCTAAGTCTACCAGAATCTACAGTAACCCATCTTCCATTTCTAGGGGGCCTCTGTGGCAGTGGCATTCCAACATTCCCAGCCTAAGTTTGTTTAACAGTTAATTTACAAATCTCAGATTTCAAAAATGCAATTTCCTGCTGCATGACGGAGAGCTGTCTACAGATCAGACAGCATCCAAACCTCCGAAGAGTGGAACCTGAAATAAAAGCACAATTCCTGCACAGAACCAGGTCTGCCATTTTAAAGAGGGGAAAGATTTTAAACAAACAAATCTTACATTTTTAGATTGTATCCACCTCAGATTACCTCCTGACTATCTCCTGAATATCTCTAATGCACTTAGAAATGCTGCACTTTGAGAATGATGCAAGCTATAATTAGGCAAGCTAATACTATGTTTCTATATATACACTCCCACAAAAGCTCCTCCGCCAACAACAAATGTAACACCTTAATGGCCCTATACTCATCAGACAATAGCAAAAACCTGTCTAACAAATTCCTTACCTGTTTTGAAGTAGAGTGTCTGAGTAGCAAGCAGTGAGTTTCGAATGATGATTTTCTTACTGTTTTCTGATGAGGCAAAAGTATGAAAAATATATTTTATCCTCCGTCCGTGCTATTTTCCAATCAGGCTTGAAGTCAAGGGGGCAGCAGCCTCCTTGCTTCAAGTCAAGGTAACCGCACCCCCTTCTCCTGTGACTGACAGCCGGCTGTTCGGCAAAGTCAGCCGGCTGTCGTGCATAAGCGCTGTCAGTCACAGCAAGGAGGCAGAGAAGGGGGCTCAGTTACCTTGACTTGAAGCAAGGAGGCTGCTGCCTCCTTGACCAATCCTGACTGGAAAATAGTGCAGACGGAGGATAAAATATTGTTTTTCATACTTCTGCCTCATCAGAAAGCAGTAAGAAAATCATCATTCAAAACTCACTGCCGGCTACTTGAATGAGCTGCTGGCGGTTTGGGATGGCTTTTGCCGCTGATAGGCTCCCTTTAAAGGTGACATATTTTCTTTGTATTTTATGCAAAAACTATTTTTCCTTTCCATCTTTTACATTTTCAAAATAACAAAAAAGGAAAAAGGGCCTGAAGCAAAAGAAGTTTGGGCACCCTGCATGGTTAGTGCCTAGTAACACACCATTTGGCAAGTATCTGAGCTTGTAAATGCTTTTTGTAGCCAGCCAAGAGTCTTTCCATTCTTGTTTGATGGATTTTCATCCATTCTTCCTTGCTTCCAGTTCTATGAGATTCCTGGGCCATCTTGTATGCAGTTCTCTTTTGAGGGCTATCCACAGATTTTTAATACTGTTCAGATCAGGGGACTGTGAGGGCCATTGTAAAACCTTCAGCTTGTGCCTTTGGAGGTAGTCTATTGTGGAATTTGAGGTGTGTTTAAGATCATTATCAATTTGTAGAAGCCATGCTCTTTTCAACTTCAGCTTTTTTACAGTTTGTGTTATGTTTGCTTTCAGAATTTGCTGGAATATCATTACATCCATTCTTCCCTCTACCCGTGAAATGTTCCTTGTGCCATTGGCTGCAAAACCCGAAAACATGATTGATCCGTCCCATGCTTAATGGTTGGAGAGGAGTTCTTTTTATGAAATTCTGTGCCTTTTTTTCTCCAAACATACCTTTGCTCAGTGTTGCCCGAGAGGTCTATTATAACTTCACTGCTCTACAGGACTTGTTTCCAAAATGCATCCGGCTTGTTTAGATGTTTGTTTGCAAACTTTTGGTGCTGAATTTTGTGATGAATATGCAGGAAAGGTTTTCTTCTGATAACTTTTCCCTGAAGGCCATATTTGTGCAGGTGTTGCTAAACAGTAGAACGCTGTACCACAACTCCAGAGTCTGCTAATTCTTCCTGAAGACTTTTTGCAGTCAAGTGGGGGTTCTGATTAGCCTTTCTAGCAATCCTGCAAGCCTGTGTCTCAGAATTTTTTCTTAGTCTTCCGGATCTTCTCTTGACCTCCACTGTTGCTGTTAACAGCCATTTCTTAGGCTACTTTCACACTGGCGTTTTGGTTTCCGTTTGTGAGATCCGTTTCAGGGCTCTCCCAAGCGGTCCAAAACGGATCAGTTTTGTCCTAATGCATTCTGAATGGATAAGGAGCCATTCAGAATGCATCAGTTTGCCTCCGTCCTGTCTCCTTTCCGCTCTGGAGGCGGACACCAAAACGCTGCTTGCAGCGTTTTTGTGTCTGCCTGACGATGCGGAGGCAAACGGGTCCGTCCTGACACACAATGTAAGTCAATGGGAATGGATCAGTTTTCACTGACACAATATGGCACAATAGAAAATGGATCCGTCCCCCATTGACTTTCAATGGTGTTCAAGACAGACCCGTTTTGGCTAGGTTACAGATAATACAAACGGATCCGTTCTGAACGGATGCATGCAGTTGTATTATCTGAACGGAAGCGTTTGTGCAGATCCATGACTGGTCCGCACCAAACGCGAGTGTGAAAGTAGCCTTAATACATTTCAAACTGAGGTAATGGCAACCTGAAAACACTTTGCTATCTTTTTATAGCCTTTTCCTGCTATGTGGGCCTCCACCATTTTCATTTTCAGAGTGTTAGGCAGCTACTTAGAAGAACCCATGGCTGCTGTTTTTTGGGGAAAGGTTAGAGGTGTATTTATTACGCTTCAAAATATGTATCACTTGACCTTTCCTAATAATGATTGTGAACAAGCATTAACCCTAACAGGCTATTTAAGGTCTGAGACCTTGGTCACAGTTATCTGAGTGCACAAATCTCTTTTGGTTCTCATACTTTCCATGTTACTCCTTTTCTATTTTAACTCTAAAACTGTACAAAATCAAAATAATAAACTGATATTGCTTAAAATGATGAAAAGTGTGTTTCATCTTTAACTGTATGTCATTTAGAGATCATTTTATCTTCAACTGTTCACAGTAACAGTAATTTTGACCAGGGGTGCCTAAACCTTTGCATTACACTGTAGGTACATGTTGCTTTAAAATACGGAGAGAGTAAGGATCATCCATGACCACAGTTTCATGGCAGGAGCTAATATCTTGCTCTTGATCCAGATGTTCTTCATTTCTATCATTACCTTGCCACTCCGGTGTATCAATTAGTGGGCCAAGTGCACCTTGTCAGGTAGAACAGAAAGGTGGTGTGGGGGAGAGGCAGAGCAAATCTATAATTGGAAGCAGGAGCAAGAAAGGCTCACATGCCCCCAAAAATGTTCTTTTAAACTGCCTTTAACCTTCTGTAATGGTTGTCCACTAGACAGAGATCTTTATGAGGTCATAACCTGGGTTGGACACATACCAATTAGATTTCACTGACCTATCCTAGATCATTAATATTAAACACCTGGAAAACCCACTTAAGTACAGGACGGCAAAGTGACCCATTGCTGCTACTTTGAGGGTGCATCCAATATCGCATTTTCCTTCTAGCTTGCTCCTGAGGGAATAAATATTTTTTTTTACTGAATAAAAAACAGACAAGATAATTATATATTTAAAAAATATACATATTTATTTATAAACATGTATGCTATTCTCTAAGGCGTAGGCTATCCTCTCACAGTGTTATACCTCCAAAAGAAGGATATTTGGGAGCAGTGGCCAATGTGACATACATTTATTTCACCTTGATTACATTGACACATGGAATACTCAACTTTATATTGACTCTGTTAGGATCTGTCTGGTATTTTATCTGATTAAGATAGTGCACCATGTTGTTCTATTTTGTCTCATATATTTTAAAAGAATTTTGTAACAGAGCCTCCAATGCAGATGTGAACACAGCCTTACCATAATAAATCAATACCTTAAAAAGAGCCCAGTCATGAACCAATATCTCACCTCCAGTGTACAGTGTCAACATATGATCCTCACTGCCATCTGTAGGAGGAGCTTCAAGTGTAGTTTGCACGGCCACAGAAGGCATAGTTTATAGTGATGCTTCAAAGTTAGTGAACCCTTCAGAATTTTCTATGTTTCTGCATAAATTTGACCCAAAACGACATCATATTTTTATAACAAATGAAATGAGTAAAAAATATTATACTTGGTGATTTAATTATTGAGAAAAATGATCCAATATCACATGTCTGTGAGTAGCAAAAGTGTGTGAACCTTTAGGTTTAGCAGATAATTTAAAGGTTCCTGCTGCTAACGTCATGGTGGCAGAGGAAACAGGACACCTGCAGAGATCTTGTTGAGTCCATGACTTATATAATATAAGGCAGAAATAGTTGTCCCTTCTGTCACTGCACAATTTTTGTATTTCACAGTGAGCGAGTTGGCTGTATTATACAGATGATGACCCACACTAATGTTCAGGTAACTATGATCCTGAGACTTTAACCCCTTTAATACTGCAGTTAGTACTGACCAAGGGATTATACAGAGGAGGGGGCTCCCTCTGTGAGCCCATACAACTTGAATGAATTCCATGGCAGCTGGGAACCTAACAATAGCACCCAGGTCTGCTATATATTTATGCCTATTAGGCCCTGCCTCATTGCAATCCTCTACTGGGGCTGATAAAAGGTGAAAAAAAAGCTTTAGGACAAATGAAAAGTGTATACAAAAGTGTTTAAGGGCATCTGTCACCAGATTTGTACCTGTGAAACTGCTGACCTGTTGCATGTGCGCTTGGCAGCTAAAGGCACCTTCGTTGGTCCCATGTTCATATGTGCCCGCATTGCTGAGAAGAATTATGTTTTAATATATGTAAATGAGCCTGTAGGAAGCAAAGGGGGTCTTGTCATTACTCCTGCAACTCCACGTCCCTTGCACTTTGACTGACAGGGCCAGGCAGTGTAAATATGATCACTCCTGTCTAGTCAATAAATGTTCAGTGCGCAGCAGTTGCAGAGAGAACTGAGCCTCTAGATGTAACGGCAACGCCTCCTTTGCTCCTAAAGGCTCATTTTCATATATTAAAAAGTCATTTTTCTTAGTAATGTGGACACATATGAACTTGAGACCAGCACAGATGTCTACTGTGTAAGTAAAATTTCCTTTACAAGGTCCACATTTATATCGCATGGTAAAAGTAATCTAAAAAATAATGTCAGAATTGCTATTTATTTTCCATTTCTTCCATTTAAAAATACAACTCATTCTGCTAAAACAAGCCCTTATATGGCCATGTCAATTTAATGGGTTAAGGACGACCTGCCACCACATGACATGTTTGTTTTAGTAAATAATTGTATTCCACATGAAATGACAATTCTAGAACATTTGTATGACTTTATGTTGTGGGATTTCTCAATTATTCCTACTAGAAGTTTATAAATAAATAAACAACAGGGTATTTCCAGGGTGTGTGGTGTGTGTCCCTGCACAATGTCCAGCCAGTGTTGTCTAGACACACATCCCTATGACAAGAGGAATGGGGAATGCCAATGATATTCATAAAATTCTAGCAGGAATAATTTGAACTAGGCCTACCTACGTAATGGATCCTCTCGGTTACCACAGATGAAGGACAGTGCCACTGGTGTGGAATCCATAGGCAATGGCTAATGTGATTAATCCTATAGAAACCCGACCTACTCTTAGGGCATACCCATCATCTAAACCTTTAGTCTAAATAGCTAATGTGAGTAGAAACTAGTTTGTGCTGGCAAAATCAGAAGATGGAATTTATAGTCAATCAAGCAAAAGGTAATGGCTGACATAGTTCAGAAAATACAATAATCCAAGCAGACAAGTTCAAAGGCAAGCAATAACAGTTCAAAGTGAGGGGCAATCCTAGTCAATCAGAACACTATAGAAATTAACATAGGTATTGCTCAGGCAAGTAGTAGTGAGGGAGAGGTTCTTAAAGGGGTGCCACCAAAAAAAATTCTACATTTTTCAAACCTGCACCTGGATACTTTTGTAATTTCATGTAATTAAAATTTAGTATAGCCCCTGCGTTATTCAATAAAATATATCTGTATAGTGCCACCTCCTTTTTATTATTTTCCTTACTTTTTTGTCCACCTCATTTTGGTGGTTGCACGCATTCAGTTTTAATCTTCATTTGCCACCAGCAATATTTTCTGTTAGAAGCTGTGGCAGAGCTGCAGCAGAAAGTACACGACCCCTGAGAGAGGACACACCCCTCAAGATGTCAGCCTAAAATAAATCTAACAGAACAATTAGAACAATTAATGGATCCCTGGATCCATGTGAGGTACAGGATTGGTTCTATTTTTGTTAGAAAGACATTGGCATGTACTATATGATAACTCCTTTTAAATTTAGTTTGCATAACACCTTTAAGTATCTTTCTGATAAGGCATATTACAACGTTTCTAATGGTTACGTGTACTATTGATTTATGCAAAGTTGTGTGAAGAGTTAGTAATCATTTGAACACTCTATTCACCTATTATACTTTCATAGTTACATACGTTCAGAAAGACACGTATATCATGAACTGTTAGATTAGTTTTACCCTCAACCTATAATATTAGGTAGGAATCTATTGTAGCTATAAAGAATCCTTTCCTATATAGATATCTAAATAATCTTTACTCCGCTCGTAAAGTATGCCCCTGGACCTTAAACAAATCACATGCTAGTTCTTTGTACTAACCACCCATGGCATAACAACAATTACTCTCACAGGGGTTGAAACCACAACTGAGGCTAAGGCCTCATGCGCACGACCGTTGTTGTTTTCCCTTCCGCAAAATGGGGTTCTGTTGTTCCGTGATCTGTTTCCGTCTTTGTTTCCGTTGTGTTTCCGTGTATCTTCAGTTTTTTTGGGGAGAACCACAAGAAAAAAAGGAAGGAAAAAAAAAGTGTAAGGTTTGCCATGCAAATGATAGGAATAAAGCGGACGCGGATGAAAATCAGGTGTGCCTCCGCATTTTTTACCGGTCCCATTGACTTGAATGGGTCCGCAAACAGTTTTTCGCGGACAAGAATAGGACAGGTTATATTTTTTGGACGGACTGGATCCACGGACAACGGACGTGGATGGCAAACAGTGGACTATCTGCATTTTCAACGGCTCCATAGAAATGAATGGGTCCGCATCTGAAACGCTAAAATCAGCCGAACGGAAACAAACAACGGTCGTGTGCATGAGGCTTAAAGAGGAGATTTTTATCCACTGGAATAAACAATGACGCTTCCTATTGACAGCAAGCAGAATACTGGGAAAATTAAAGGAATTGATACAGAAAATAGCCTGGAAAATTGCTTTTTCAGAATAACATTTGTTTGCTGAAACCAGAAAACCCCTTTAAGAGAAAATGATGAGTCTTAGGCCTCATGCACACGACAGTTGTTTTTTGTGTCCGCAAATTTTGCGTCCACAAAAAAACTGATGCGTCATCTGTTTTTTTGGAGGATCCTTTTTTTTCCCACAGATCCCCTTTAATAAATGCCTATCCTTGTGCGCAAATGTGAAAAAAGTAGGACATGCACAATTTTTTTTGCTGAAGGGAAACACGGACAACAGACGCGGAACACAAACCGATGAACTATCAGCATTTTTTTGCTGACCCATTGAAATGAATGGGTCCCCATCCTATCCGCAAAAAAACAGAACGGAGGCCGAGAAAAACAACTGTCGTGTGCATGAGGCCTAAGTAATAGATTGTAGGAAATAGAGCTCATCGCAAAACAATTGGTTTTGTTATGAAAAATCAGTTACTTTTAACTGCCTTCCATAGATACATACAGTATATCCGGGTGATTTTTTACTGGGTTCAACTAATGGATGCTTAATCCAGACATAAATTGTAGCAATTTTTGAATGGAAAAAAAAAATTATAGATAGATAGATTTTGATATGTTATCTTGCTGATCAATGGAATGAATTTGGTGTAATGCCTTTATTTTACCACTGGATGGCAGTGCAGGACAATCAAGATACAGTATGTACTAAATGTTCCTGTAAGAAAATTGCAGTTCATTAAGAAATCCATCAATTTTTTTACATCATATAAATGGCTTACATCATAGTGTCCCCTGTCTAAAATGAAAAAAATTATTATGAGTTTCCTGTATTATTATGCTTATCTTCTGATTAAATATCTCATATGTCATTGATATTAGGATAATTTCTGCTTAGATCTATGTTATCTTTGAGATGTCTTAGGAGTCTATTCTTAGTTGTATCTGACAATTTGGCTTTATGCACAGTCGAGTCACATTATTATGATGACCACCAGCTAATATCCAGAGTAACCGCCGTGTGCAGCAGGGACAGCAGCTAGACGGGCTGGGAGTGACTCAGTAAGGTCCTGGTAGGTTGTCATAGGTATCTGGAGCCATGCTGACTGCAGTGCATCCCACAGCTTCTGGTGGGCGTGTGGAGGGACGATTCATAGAGCGAAATGAGGTGGCTCCACGGATGCTGAATTGGGTTCAAGTCTGGAGAATTAGGGAGCCAGGGTGGTACTTGGAAGTCTTGGATCAGGCGGAATAATACATTTGGTGCAAAGATAGACATTTGTCTGAATTTATACCAATTATTGGTATGGCATAGTTTGAGACAGTATTTTACACTAAAATCATGATGGAATTTTGGCCCTATGTGTTGCAAAGTGAGCCACAATTCTTTCCTGCAAAGCCATATCTCTTTTCTGGCAAGTTATTCTCCCTTGTCAGGGTAGGTACAGAAAATTTCTCTAGACTTCAATGTACCAACATTTTGGTGCTCTTTACATCAGAATCTAGGTGCATTAAAATTTGTAAATGTGGAGCAGTGCTTTATAATGTGGCAAATTTGCCTACTGTATGTCCCTGCACTTAAGTGTATTGCAGAAAATACTAAATATATTTTGGAAATGCTCTATGTACCAGTTTCTTCCGGTGACAATTTCAGTAGTCAAAGATCAGCACTGAAGAACTCCGTATATGATCGATCTATCAGGGGCAGTACCTGGGACTTGCACCCATTTTTGTCATGGAGTTAGGATATAAATAGGAGCACAGAAAAGGCTTATACGGTTCATGTGGCTTGTGGGCTACATTGTGTCCAACCTGCACTATAGCTTCAAGTAAGCTACTAACATAGTAACATAGTTTACTACTACAATAAATTTAGACTAGCACATTCATATTCATAGTCACAGGTATATCCAGAAAGCAAACATGGTTGATACAAAAATGGCTGCACAACTTTACACACACAAATAATAGAGCTGAGAAATGAGGATCATTCTAAATTAAAGTGGTATACCTGTGTATACCTACAATAAATGGAAAAATGGAAGCTCTTAGGGCACCTCTTTTAGACTGAGCAACGCCCATCTGCCTGGGGCTTCTGAGCAGAGCACAAATGTAGCTGGTTCCTACACTGCCCTGAAAATGTAGGCTTAGATAAGTCCAAGAGATGCCTTCAGTGTCATCTGCAAAAAATGATATTTTACTGTGCAAGCCTTCTACAAGATCATTGATAAATATATTGAAGATAATGTTGCCCAATACTGACCCCTGAGGTACCCCACTAGTGACAGTGACCCAATCTGAGTGTGTACCATTAATAACCACCCTCTGTTTTCTATCCCTCAGCCAGTTACTTACCCACTTACAGACATTTTCTCCCAGTCCAAGCATTCTCATTTTATATATTAATCTTTTATGTGGTACAGTGTCAAATGCTTTGGAGAAGTCCAGATACACGACATCCATTGATCAATTCTAGAATTTACCTCCTCATAGAAACTGATTAAATTAGTTTGACAAGACCGACCCCTCATGAAGCCATGCTGATACGTTGATACGCTTATTTTCATTGAGGTACTCCAAGATAGCTTCTCTTAGAAAACAGTTTACCCACGCCTATAGTTTCCGAGCTCTGCTTTTGATACTTTTTGGAATATTGGCACCACATTTGCTAAGCGCCAATCCTGTGAAACACTCCCTGTAAAATATCAGAAATAAGAATTTGACTATGACATTGCTTAATTCTCTTAGGATACAGGGGTGTATGCCATCTGGTTCAGGCGATTTGTCCATTTTAATCTTTTTAAGACGCAGCTGTACTTCTTCCTGGGTCAGGCAGGGCACTTTTAATTGGGAATTTACTTTTACACTCTGCATTTCATCCGACAGTTTCTCCTCATCACACATCGTCTCATGACTCTGTAAAGGGCCAACACTTTCAGGTTTAATCTTTTTGCTATGTATATAATTGAAGAATATTTTAGGGTTAGTTTTATTCTCTTTTGCAATGAATTTCTCTGCCTTCAGCTTGGCTGCTTTTACGTGTATTTGGCTTTTACATATTCTGTTTTTGTTTTTCAATGCTTCCTATGTACCATCCTATTTTAGTGATTGAAATGCTTTCTGTTTCTCATGTATTGCTATATTTACATTTCTATATATCCACTTTTTTTTTTCTTTTTCCTTACCCTTTTTTGCTATAAAGGTATATAGCTCTCACAATTAGAGTTTAGGTTGCTTTTAAAAATATCCAATTTTGTGGCTGAATTTTTATTTTTCAGGACGTTGTCCCAGTTAGGCCAATTGCCTCTCTTAGCTGGTCAAGTTTAGCTTTTTTGAAGTTTGGTATTTGTGTGTCCCCTGAAGAAACACCCTTTTGAATGAAAATTGGAAGGTTATTATTTTATGGTCACTATTTCCTGGGGGTCCCCCAACCTGCACATCTGTTGTCCTGTCAGGTCTACTGGTTAATACAAATTCTAGTATGGCTGTCCCGCAGCTCGGCAAGTTAGGGTACTTTCACACTAGCGTTTTCCAGCATAGAGTCCCGTCCTAGGGGCTCTATACCAGAACAGAACTGATCAGTTTTATCCCTATGCATTCTGAATGTAGAGCAATCCGTTCAGGATGCATCAGGATGTCTTCAGTTCAGTCTTTTTGACTGTTCAGGACGGAGATAATACAGCAGCGTGCTACGGTTTTAACTCGGCCAAAAATCCGGAACACTTGCCAGAATGCTGGCATGTTTTGCCATAGGAATGTATTACATCCGGCATTCAAAATACTGCAATGCCGGATCCGTCCTTCCAGTCTGCGCATGCATGAAAAAAATAAATGCCGGATCCGTTTTTCCGGATACACCGGAAAAACAGATCTGGCTGTAAGACGGATCAGGATCCTGATCAGTCTTACAAATGCCATCAGTTGGCATATGTTTTGACGGATCCGGCAGGCAGTTCCGGCGACGGAACTGTCTGACGGATTCCTCTGACGCAAGTGTGAAAGTCCCCCTAATTGTCTTTGGTTATTGCTAAGAACCTGTTTCCTTTACAAGATCTACAGATTTCAGTTTCCCAGTCTATATCCGGGAAGTTGAAGTCGCCCATAATAACAACCTCATTATGATTCTAAATGGCCATGTGACGCTGCAAGCACTAACAGACGGAAACATTGCTATAGGCGTTGTATGTTCCTGTACCATTATCAGTTATAGTAAAATGGAAATCACTGGTATGTACACTTTTAATGAGGCTCACCTTATGCTATAGCATAAGGAACCTGACTCTTATGTGTTGTCCACACAAAGAGGTAAGAAATAAAATTCCATTACTAATCCATCAGTTTCTACATTTCAGCTAATTTTATAAATCTGTACATCATCCATAGAGTAGTTCTATGAATGTTTACTGTATGAGACAGCAAATTCCAGGGATGTGTGCGGGCAGACCTAAAAAAGCATATCTACCTCTACCTCCGACTCCTACAACATATACTCTACCATCTCTTGATTCTCTATCAGCTCCTTCATATACTTGCTAGATGAGGCCCGCTGTATCTAAAGCTGATGACTAAGCTTACGTCTTCTCTGATATATTGTGCAGCCCTAACGTATCAAAAACATTTTTCTGCCATGTTAAAAGTAATAAATATGATTTTATGTTGTACTTTGTGAACTAGCTTATAGATATTTTCACTTTAACAAATATATTCAGATATAAATATAGATAAAATACCAACAATGTGCTTGGTGAGCTGATAGAAAGCTGCTGCGCTACTGGCTTCTCAAACAGCTAATCAGCCGAGGTCCAGAGAATAGGTCATCAGTATAAAAGTCTTGGAAAACCCCTTTAAGCGGAAAATAGATGTGATTTTACTTTGTGCAATCCTGGTGCAGTGTTCTGAACACAACCAGAGGTGTGAACAGTTCAATTCTTGACAGCCATTCAATTACACTTGAAAATAATAATAGATGATAATAGTCTGGCAGCCTCTCACCCAAGAGTCTGATGTGAGCCAAAGGAGCCCAGTACTTTGACAATCAATTTTATTCTGGTGGTTGTTGGGTAGTCTCAGTGCTCAGACTTTTTGACAACAGTATTTTTTGTCATGTTTCTGCCAGATATAATTTTTCCACAAAGGACCACATTTAAAACCTGAAAATTAAGATTACTTTACTGAATCCAAACATTTCACCCCTAGGGTCTGATATACAGATGTGTTCTTCATCTTTTTTCTCTACTCAAGATATCCTGAGTAGATGACCAACTCGGAAATAACGTTTGCATTACTCACAAAACCAGAGTAACACAATGTGTTTTTTTTCAAAGCTGGTCATCATGTGCCACTCTTCGGGACATCTTAAGACAAGAGGAAAGAAAGGTAAAGAAGCACACATCTTAGGCTGGGGTCACATCACATTTCTTCCCTATATTAAACATATACATTTGGAAAAGATACACAAGTTTAGTAAACCACACTTTTCCATCATGCAGAATCTGCGAAAAAAAGTTTATACATTAATTTTTGTTCACAATAGACCTCTATGTATAGGTTGACCTTAAGACAAAAACATCATGTGAACCCAGTCTAACGAGTGGACTATAGAACTGTTTTACTTGTGACCATGCCTATAAGGTAGAGGAAACACAATCTTTCTTTCCCTACTAACATTTAGCAGGGAAGTAAATCTCACAATATCTCTGCATAGCAGCTTATAAAATAAAATCGCACAGCTCACCAACAATGAGAGAAGTAACGTAAGGTTCACACATGTATTAATCATACGTTCTCCAATGATATTGCCCTCAATCATCTTCTGGTAGGCAGTCAATCACCACTGTATTGTGTTGCTGGGGGCAACCTCCCTCCTTCACATTCTGTATCACACCCCTTGCACGATTCAATATTCTCACGTGCTGCCAGGATTCAACTAAGCACACACAATTAATTATACTTAGAAGAAGAATTCATAAAATCGCATAAAACATTTCCCAATCGGGAGTAGCCCAACTCGATTTTCACGCCCGCATCATCACTGTTGTGTTTTCCTTTGACTGCCTTTGTGATTGAAAACTGCAATTTTGGGAGTATATTAAATCTTGCACTTAGGGCTGTGTGTTTGGTAGTACCTCCCCATTATGTGTCCCTCTTTGTTTTCCACGCGGGGTGTGATATGGAGTATGAAGGAGGGAGGTTGCTCCTAGCAATACTATACGGTGGTAATTGACTGTATACTTGAGAAATATTGGAGACATCATTGGAAAACGTATAATTATATGTGTGAACCTGATTTTACTTCTCTCTTTGTTGGTGAGCTACACCATTTTATTTTTTAAGCTGAAATTTGAAGGTGACCTACTTCTTGAAAATTTGCTGAGCTCAAAGTTGAGGACTTTATTTATTGTGTTTATTCTCATAGCCGTCAAGAAAGCCTGAAAGAATAGATTTTTTACAGGGCACTGTATTTTACTCAGAATGTCTGACTTCTTTGTCGTTTCACGGCTATACAGCTTTGACCCCCTTAAGCAATCAGTTTTTTTCAGCTGCTATGGAACCTTAGTTTTCATATATTGTTTGTACTTCTGCATGTTGTCAATCTATATATGACCTCTAGACAATATCACACTGATAGGACATGCTGCCATACTCATACTGAGATTTTCTTTCATGTAAAAAGATCACTACCATAAATGTCTATTAGGCTACTTTCACCCTCGCGTTTTGTGCGGATCCGTCATGGACGGATCTGCTCAGATAGTACAACCGTCTGCATCCGTTCCGTTTAAAGTATTTTTGGTGGATATTTTAAATTTTCCATGTCAATGTCCATATTTTAAAAACTCCTGTGGTTTTCACACTGGGGACTAAGGCTGATAATAAGTGTCACTTCCTGTTCTGTGCAGATTACTTTTCAGCAGTCATCTCATTATCATCACAGAATTACAGTGACAAATATCACCTACATTACGTATATATAGATAACATGGTATCCTCCATTCACAATAGGTGATTGTCAAAGCTTATGTCATAATAGAGAACAGTGAGACCCTGAACTTCAACAGGCAACTGTGGCCAGCAGTTACCTGTTTAAATAGAACGCCCCATGGATCCAAATTATGTCACCCATGATGTCATGACCCTGTGCGTCCTCATGTCACTCCACATTGGCTGGTGCTCCAGCACATGGAGCCCAGCCTGTTACCTAGCAACAAGACAGCAGCACAGCCACCAATGGATCGTGCTTGTCGGCTACATTAGCAATAGGGAAGAGATGCTGGTGGCACTGCAAGCATGCAGAGAGGACCTGCTGGCCTGGAAGGGACCTCACCCATAGAGGCCGGACAGTTACCTGTCAATGCAACCCGCCAGAGAGAAAGATAGGTCAGGATGCCAGTGATGTTGCCCGCTTGCAGAGAGCACCCACTGGCCAGGTAGGCTTATCTACTCTGTCCTTGTAAAGTGACCTCCGCACGGGTCACAGACCATGCCTACAAAACTGTCCCATAGCTATCAATGAGGTCCCCTCCTGTCCGTTGTGTCTTTGGCCCATGGTGGCAGTCCTCAGCAGTACAGTTAAAACAGCAAAGTGGATCTGAGGATCAGTGGGGAACCAACAGTCAGAATTCCCACTGATAAATAAAAAAAAGATGACATATGTTAGCAATGTCCCTTCAAATTAGAAGGCCAACAAGTAGATATTATAATGAGCGGAATATGAATGCAGAACCAGTTTCTTTCTGCTACATTCTCCTATGGTATGAATAATAGATGTTTTCATAAAACTACTTTATAATTCTTCTTCTGAAATCTAATATATTAAAATTGTTTTTAAATTTGTAATAATATTCACCACCCTGGCTATTATCGTGGCTATATTTGTGGAGTTACAGACCCCAGGCCAGTGTTAATTGGATCTCATAGGTTAATTGAGTCTCATACAAGAAAAAAAAATCCTCAGTTAAACTGTTGATGGAAAATATTCGACATTTTTCAAACCAGCACCTTACTCCTAATACATTTGTAATTGCATGTCATTACAAATATAGTATAGCCACTGAGCTTTTCACAAAAAAAAAATTATTGGTGTAGTGCCACCTGCTGTTTGTTCTTTTGTTTGTGTCTCTGTCCATCTCAGTAAAACATTACTGAGGTGCACGCACATGCTCAGTTCCACGCTTCGACTGCCACCAGCTGTATCTTCTGTTAGAAGCTATGAAAGTTACATGGTGAGAGCTGCAGCAGAAAGGACATGCCCCCCCCCCCCCCCTTTCTCCCAAGAAATAACACACTCCTGAGCTGCCAGCCTGAAATAAATGTAGCAGAACCACTGGAACAAATGAACACAGAGATTTCTGGGTCCATGCAAGGTACAGGGCTGGTTCTAGCTTTGTTAGGGTACTTTCACACTTGCGGCAGAGGATTCCAGCAGGCAGTTCCGTCGCCAGAACTGCCTGCCAGATCCAGCAAAACATATGCAAACTGATGGAATTAGTCAGACAGATCGGGATCCGTTTGACAAATACATTGAAGTGTCGGATCCGTCTCTCCGGTGTCATCCGGAAAAACGGATCTAGTATAAAAAAAAATTGCATTTTATTGCCGGGTCCGTTTTACCGGAACACTTAATGACGGATCCGGCACTAATACACTTCAATGTATATGAATGCCGGATACGGCATTCCGGCAAGTGTTCAGTCTTTTTGGATGGAGATAAAACTGCAGCATGCTGCGGTATTTTCTCCGTCCTGAAATGGCAAAAAGACTGAACTGAAGACATCCTGATGCATCATGAACAGATTGCTCTCTATTCAGAATGCATTAGGATAAAACTGTTCAGTTCTTTTCCGGTATTGAGCCCCTAGGACGGAACTCTATGCCGGAAAAGAAAAACGCTAGTGTGAAAGTACCCTAAGAAAGAGATTGTCATGTACTAGATGACATAGATTTACATTGATCATGGGATAACCCCTTTAATGATTAAATTAATTATGAAGTGCTAGCGATCTCCTCAGTCACACTTTTCCCTTACTCAAAGGACTTTGCATAGTACATTCAGTGGCGACTCTAGGAACAATATATAGGGGGGGCACAAAGATACCACAGTCAAAAATGGGGGGGCAAAAACAAAATAAGTATATAGAAATAAGATTACAAAATACTAGAGAGTTGCGGTATGCAGGGATACATTTATAATAAAACAATTTACTTACAAAAGAAGCTATTCAGTCGTCTGCTGTGCCGTCCTCTGCTTGCTTCCGCGGATTCTTTCCCCTTCTTTCTGTCTCTCGTCAGTGCACAGGCGCACTGTTATGGTGGATCTGTGGAAGACACACTGTTATGGGGGCATCTGTGGATGACACATTATGCCTCTCATTAGCCCTCATTATGCCTCTCATTAGCCCCCATATCAGCCCTTATGCCTCATTAGCCCCCATTATTCTTCATATTAGCCCCATTATGCCTCATTAGCCCACATTATGCCTCATTAGCCCACATTATGCCTCTAATTAGCCCCCATTATGCCTCTTATTAGCCCCCATATGCCTTCAATTAGCCCCCATATGCCTCCTATTAGCCCCCATATGCCTCCTATTAGCCCCCATATGCCTCCTATTAGCCCCCAATTAGCCCCCATATGCCTCCAATTAACCCCATATGCCTCCAATTAGCCCCATAGACCCCATATGCCTCCAATTAGCCCCCATATGGCTCCAATTAGCCCCCATATGCCTCCAATTAGCCCCCAATTAGCCCCCATATGCCTCCTATTAGCCCCCAATTAGCCCCTATATGCCTCCAATTAGCCCCTATATGCCTCCAATTAGCCCCCATATGCCTCCAATTAGCCCCCATATGCCTCCAATTAACCCCCATATGCCTCCAATTAGCCCCATAGACCCCATATGCCTCCAATTAGCCCCCATATGCCTCCAATTAGCCACCAATTAGCCCCCATATGCCTCCTATTAGCCCCCAATTAGCCCCTATATGCCTCCAATTAGCCCCTATATGCCTCCAATTAGCCCCCATATGCCTCCAATTAGCCCCATAGACCCCATATGCCTCCAATTAGCCCCCATATGCCTCCTATTAGCCCCCATATGCCTCCTATTAGCCCCATATGCCTCCTTTTAGCCCCCAAATATGCCTCCTATTAGCCCCCAAATATGCCTCCAATTAGCCCCCAAATATGCCTCCAAATGCCCCCATATGCCTCCAATTAGCCCCCAAATATGCTTCCAATTAGCCCCCAAATATGCCTCCAATTAGCCCCATATGCGTCTAAATGCCCCCATATGCCTCCTATTAGCCCCATATGCCTCCTATTAGCCCCCAGCAGCCACATTTTTTATAAAATAAAATAAAAAAACACTTACCTCTCCTGCTCCTGGACGGACGCCGCCTGCCATTTTCTCCCTCCTCAGTCGACTGTGCTCTAAACTGGCGCGCACAGCGTGAGGTCACAGAGCGACCTCACGCTGTGCGCAGCCCTGCACAGCCGACAGCCGAGGACCAGGAAGTGGTGAGTACAGAGCGTTCACCACTTCCTGGTTCTTCGGTACTAATGAGCGCTTCCATAATGGAAGCGCTCATTAGTATTCACTCAGGGGAATCAGCGGGGGGGCACCCGGGGGGGCAAGGAACAACATAGGGGGGGCAATTGCCCCCCCTCGCCCCCCTCTAGCGACGCCACTAAGTACATTGCAATGTATTGGTGGGCATTCAATTGTATAATCTGAAAATGTGTTGTGTATATCTACTGAATGCACTATTTTTAAGGGTCATGCATGAGAAATTGTAAAACTTCATTCACGGCAGCCCTTTTTTTTTTATTCCTTAGGGAACCTAGTTTAGGACTGCCAGTGGGATATTCCGCACGGCGCATACGGTTTGAGCAGATGCCAATTTGCAACTTACAGCTAAGTCGAGGACATTGGTTACTGCTGACACAAGGCATCAATCAACCCTCAAGAGCAGCCAACCAGCTAACATGCTCACTGCCATTTCCAAACAAGGACAAGAAAACAGTAAACACTTGAGTGAAATCTATCAATTTCAATTGTGTTATAAAAAAACTGAGATTCTGCTTTCTGTATGAATTACCTTCCAGGCAAGCTATAAATCCTGTCTTATAGTAAAACAATTTTCCTTTTCAAAATATGGAAATGGGAAAAATTCAAACTATAGCTACCACATATATATGTATTGAGTGTGTAATGTAAAAATGTAAACTGTGATGCTAAATAAAAAAATAAAAAATACATTCAAAAACAAATAGTAGCACGCAATTATTTTATGTGTATTAAGACATTTTCACTATTCACAAGTTCAGCAAAAAATAATCAAGTGCACAAGTGATAAGCAGAGGCCATCTAAGATAACCCTGTGAAAGTTACATTTTGTATAGTGATGGGAAACTCATCTCACATTTTCCATACATGATACAAGCAATTAATTATGTTATTTGGTTAGGTCACTTGCAAACCCTCATTGTTCTGCATTTATTCAGCAGAAATCTTAAAAAAAACCTTAACACCTAAAAAGTGGTCTTCATGGCTTAATTCCAGTTTTATCTTTAGATGGTTGTAATGAAACTGAAAGGGAGTCTGTCACCAGAAAATGTACTACCTTGTTTTACTATTGAACCAGACACAATTACTCAGCTGAATGTAATGATACCTTTCACGTAGTGACCCATTGCCTCATTCTGAAAAAAAAAATAAAATAATAATATTTGTTTAATGCATATGCAAATAAGCAATTAAGTGCACCAAGGGTGGACCCAAGGCACTCTGTGCACTCTTGCTCCTCCTGCTTCCTCTGCCAGCTCCTCTCCCTCCTAACGAATTGATAGGACCAGATAATCAACAGAAAGAGGGAAGGTCTGTCAGAGAAAGCAGGAAGAGCAAGGGTGCACTAAACTGATCATTTAAATATATGGATTAAAATTACTTTCTCCAGACTGAATCAATGGATTTCATTACATTCAGCTGAGCTAGCCCATTGTGTCTTGTTGAACTGTGAATTTTCCCTATATACCCTCTAAATATTGATGTAGAATAGTCCATCAATATCAGATAAGTATGAAACTGACTCCTGGATCTCCCGTTAATTATTTGTAAGGGGCCTTGGCACCTTGGCATCAGGGATGGCTCCAGATGTGCACCAGTGCTGCCCATTACCAGCCATTCAGTATACAGTATGGTGATTGCCCTTTGGCTCAATTGTATCTCCTCCTGTTGTTACTGCTAAGTCCTGAGGAATGTGCTGTTTCTTGCCTCCTTTTACTGTACACTTTGGATGTACCAGCATCCCTTGTGATATCCTCACTTCTGAGGAGGACATTGACTCTGGTTGAGATGGCAAGATTACAACTTCGTGGATAACTGACACTCGTTTGACTACCATGAGTTGCAGATAAATTTCTAGGGGTTATATACAGCACAAGACTATTATTCATTAGCCTAAGGTTTAGATCTGTAAGGTAAGGTATATCTTGTTACGAATGCATTACATGATTTGTATCATGCCTATACATCGTTAATATTCTTGCATATGTGCTGCCCTTAATTATGAGGGTTGCATTATTATTTGTGTACCGCCTGTTACTCTGTGCTACTGTATTCATTTGGAGGTGGCCTTGAATTTTTCAGGTGTGATTTGTGGATATTGGTCCTACATGTTCTCCATTTATGTGTACCCCAACATATTGTATTTTTACATCTAATGTTTCTTGTGTACCTTCTGTAGGATGTAACACAATGATTTAGACTTTTTCTTGCTCCTTGAAGAACCTTAACTAGTGGGCAAACAAGTCGTTGGGCTATTTCCAGGCTTGCGGTTTGTCCTTTTCACAGTTAAGGTAGACTAGTAGACTGGCAAATTGTAGAAGATTGACATCTTTGCTGTCAATTGGGCCACTGGAACAGTATTAACTATGGACTCCTTTTTGCTTCTTTTTTTTTTTTTTAAACTTTACATTTTATTGAGAAACATTATTAATTCCACAACAATAGAAAAGCACATAATGCAAATCGCGTCACTCACAATCCATGCAGGGATCTTGAGGTACATAAGGGATTATCATTAACAAAATACTTTAACCCGTAGAAGACCTGCACCGTAAATATACGGCGCAGATGTCCGTGACTTAAGGACCAGCGCCATACATGTACGGCGCTGTGATCGGGTGGGGGCAGGAGATGCTCCTACCCGATCCGCGGCAGGGGTCCATCAGTCACTGAAAGCCGGACCCCTGCTGCATGCGTCGGCATCAGTGAAATCACTGATGCCGGCGCATTAACCTTTGATGTGCTGCGGTCAGTGCTGACTGCGGCACCTGCAATGTCCTTGCGGGTATGGTAGCTTCCATTGTGTCCCCGTGCTGCTGTGACGGGGACCCGATGGCAGGAAAGGCAGCCCAATGCCCTCCTTAGGCATCGTGGCTGCCTTCCGGGAGAGCCTGTGAGATCCAGCCCCCTGGATCTCACAGGCAAACAGGCTGTAAGTGTATTACAGTGTGTAATACGCTTACAGCCAATGCATCACAATACAGAAGTATTGTGATTCATTGTAAAGGGGATCAGACCCCCAAAAGTTGAAATCCCAGAGTGAGACAAAAAAAATAGTTTTACAAAAAAATGGAGTTTCAAGTAAAAAAAAAAGCATCCTTTTCTCAAAATAAAGTTAAAAAAATTTGTAAAGAATAGGGAAAAAAAGAAAATTAGACAAATTAGGTATCGCTGCGTTCATGTCGACCAGCTCTTTAAAAATATCACATGACCTAACCCCTCAAATGAACACCGTCAAAAGAATAAAAAATACATTTTTGTCACCTTACATAACTAAAAGTGCAACACCAAGTGATAAAAAAGGTGTATGCCCCACAAAATGGTACCAATCTAACCGTCACCTCATCCTGCAAAAAATTATACTGTAACTAAGACAATCGCCCAAAAAATTAAAAAACTATGACTCTCAGGCTATGGAGACACTAAAACATGTTTTTTTTTTCAAAAATGATATTATTGTGTAAAACTTACAACTTGATATATTAGATATCTCCGCATCTGTAAGAACCTGCTCTATAAAAATATCACATGACATAACCCCTCAGGTAAACTCTGTAAAAAAAAAAAAAGCTATTTTATGTTACCTGATATCACAAAAAGTGTAATAGCAAGCGATCAAAAAATCATATGCACCCCAAAATAGTGCCAATCAAACCGTCATCTCATCCAGCAAAAATGATATCCTACCTAAGACAATTGCCCAAAAAATGAAAAAACTATGGCTCTCAGAATATGGAGACATTAAAACATGATTTTTTTTGTTTCAAAAATATTATTGTGTAAAACTTACATAAAAAAGTAGATATAATAGGTATCTCCGCGTCCGTAATAACCTGCTCTATAAAAATATCACATGACCTAACCCCTCAGGTGAACACCGTAATTATTATTTTTTTAAACAGTGTAAAATAAGCCATTTTTTGTCACCTTACATCGCAAAAAGTGTTATAGCAAGCGATCAAAAAGTCATATACACCTTAAAATAGTACCAATTAAACCGTCATCTCATCCCGAAAAAAATGAGCCCCTACTCAAGACAGTCGCCCACCCCAAAAAAAATATACGACTTTCAGAATGTGGAGACACAAAAATGTTATTTAAAAAAAAAAAGATTTATAGTCATATTTGGTATTGTCACATCCGTTACAACCTGCTCTATAAATATACCACATGATCTAATCTGTCAGCGGAACGTTGTAGATAACAAAAAATAAAAAGTGCCAAAACAGCTATTTTTTGTGTCCTTGACTCACGAAAGTGTAATATAGAGCAACCAAAAATCATATGTATCCTAAAATAGTACCAACAAAACTGCCACCTTATCCCGTAGTTTCCAAAATGGGGTCACTTTTTTGGAGTTTCTACTCTACGGGTGCATCAGAGGGGCTTCAAATGGGACATGGGGTAAAAAAAATAGTCCAGCAAAAGCTGCCTCCCAAAAACCATATGGCACTCCTTTCCTTCTGCGCAATGCTGTGTGCCCGTACAACAGGTTACAACCACATTTGTGGTGTTTCTGTAAACTACAGAATCAGGGCCATAAATATTGAGTTTTGTTTGGCTGTTGACCCTTGCTTTGTAACTGGAAAAATGGATTAAAATGAAAAATCTGCCAAAAAAGTGAAATTTTTAAATTGGATCTCTATTTTCCATTAATTCTTGTGGAACACCTAAAGGGTTAACAAAGTGTGTGAAATCAGTTTTGTATACCTTGAAGAGTGTAGTTTCTAAAATGGGGTCACTTTTTTGGAGTTTCTACTCTAGGGGTGCTTCAGATGTAACATGGCAGCTTAAAATTATGTCAGTAAAATATGCCTTTCAAAAACCATATGGCGTTCCTTTCCTTCTG
Source organism: Bufo gargarizans (assembly GCF_014858855.1). NCBI lineage: Eukaryota > Metazoa > Chordata > Amphibia > Anura > Bufonidae > Bufo > Bufo gargarizans. The sequence goes on along the minus strand of NW_025334116.1, from coordinate 201,771 downwards.
CGCAATACCTTGTGCCCGTACATCAGTTTACGACCACATAGGGGGTGTTTCTGTAAACTATAGAATCGGGGCAATAAATATTGAGTTTTGTTTGGCTGTTAATCCTTGCTTTGTTAGTGGAAAAAAATGGATTAAAATGGAAAATATACCAAAAAAGTGATATTCTGAAATGTCATCTCTATTTTCCATCAATTCTTGTTGAACACCTAAAGACTTAACAATGTTTGTAAAATCAGTTTTGTATACCTTGAGGGGTGTAGTTTTTAAAATAGGGTCACTTTTTGGGAGTTTCTACTGTAGGGGTGTATCAGGGGGTCTTCAAATGTGACATGGCAGCTTAAAATTATTCCCGTGAAATCTGCTTTTCCAAAAACCATATGGCGTTCCTTTCCTCCTGCGCAATACCGTGTGCCTGTACAGCAGTTTATGACCACATATGGAGTGTTTCTGTAAACTACAGAATCAGGGCCATAAATATTGAGTTTTGTTTGGCTGTTAACCTTTGCTTTGTAACTGATAACAATGGATTAAAATGGAAAATCTGCCAAAAAATTAGATATTTTATCTCTATTTTTCATTAATTCTTGTGGAACACCTAAAGGGTTAACAAAGTTTGTAAAAATCAGTTTTGAATACCGTGAGGAGTGTAGTTTCTAAAATGGGGTAATTTTGGGGTGGTTTCTATTATGCAAGCCTCACAAAGTGACTTCAGACCTGAACTGGTCCTTAAAAAGTGCGTTTTGGAAATTTTCTGAAAAAAACTTCTAAGCCTTCTAACGTCCCCCAAAAAATAAAATGGCAATCACAAAATGATCCAAACATGAAGAAGACATATAGGGAAGTAAAGTAATGACTATTTTTGGAGGTATTACTATCTATTATAAAAGTAGAGAAATTGAAATTTGGAAATTTGCTAATTTTTCAGAATTTTTGGTAAATTTGTAATTGTTTAATAAATAAAAATGTTTTTTTTTTTTTACTCAATTCTACCACTGTCATGTAGTATAATATGTGATGAGAAAACAGTCTCAGAATGGCCTGGATAATTTTAAAGTTCTCACCACATAAAGTGACAGGGTCCTGAAGGGGTTAAGGCTAATAGAAATAAAATAAAGAACAAAATAGGCGACTTGTAAAAAAAAAATATATATATATTAAATAAAGAGAAAGAGAAAGGCACTTAGCTTCGAATGCATGGCTACTTGGATAGAGGGAAAAAGTATGGCAAGATGAATGGCTTGGGAGTTATGGTTTGGGGAATTGGACCCATAGATCACATTTAGGCATCAGTTTGGCCCAACTGTGTGTCTCTATCTCATAGTTCAGTTGTACAGTGGAAATCAGTTCCCGTATGGTCAACGGGGAACTAGACTTCCAGGATTTAGCAATCATCACCCTTGCCACCAGAATGATCTGGCCACAAACTGTTCTAACTTGCAAAGGTAGATCTTCCAGACCCACAATACATAAGGCCAGAGACGAGGACTTGGGGATAGTCCATCCCACCACTTTCTGTAGGAGAAGGAACATGGCTTCCCAGAATGTGGACACAAGAGGGCAGTCCCACCAAACATGTATGTAAGTACCTGTGGGGCCACAATTGCTCCAGCAGCAGGGGGAATATGAGTGATTGAGTTTGTGGATATGTGCTAGCGTAAGGTACCACCGGAGAAGTATTTGAAATGCCTTCTCCCAATGTATGGCACCCTTAGATACTTGCTTCACAATGGGGAAAGCTGAATACCAATCCTCCACAGAGTGTGTTACCCCCAACTCTTCTTCCCATTAAAGGACAAAGTGAGGTTTCACAGTTAGATTAGGGGATATAAAGATGCTATAGAAGAAAGAGATACCTCTAGTAGAAATCCTGGTGGATTGAAGGAAATCCTGAATTTGGGCGGGGAACTCAAATGAGGAGTTGTGTGAGGGTTAATTAAAGCATGTCTGATCCTCAAATATTTATAGAAATCTCTTTGCGGAATAGCAAAACAGCGAGTTATACTTTCGAAGGGAAGCAGGGATGTGCCATCGAATAGTTGGCTAATTCTAAATATACCATCTGCCACCCAGTTGTCAAGATGTAGATCAGGAATCTATACATTTAAATATAGCAAAGGGAGGTTCTTTATTGTAGTTTTGGGTAAAGCCGACATATGTGGGAGGAGATTTTTCCAAGCTGTAGACGATGCCTTTGCGCTAAGGAAGGAAGCATGAGCCCTTGAAATGTTTTGAGGTTGTAAGTTAATCCTTTTAGCTTCTTTTGTATTTTCTTGGGTAAACCAGTGGATTGGCATTGTAGTACAGCAGACTGGTTCTGCTGTTTCTGTGTTTACTTCTTTTGGGTGCTTGTTGATGGTAAGATGGTGGCATAACTCTAGCGGGTATTCTGGGTTACCTCCTATTCCTATTCTTTCTTCTAGTATTAGGTACTAAGGTGTACCAGGGCATCACAAGAGGTTCCTGCACAGGGCATGACTTTTCAGGGCACCTATTCCATACATCAACAGGGAATCAGAACAGGGCTCAGTAGGGCAAATCTATTTTCAGGTTGGCTACACCTTGCTTATTTTAATGAAATACCATTTATACTAGCACCACGGTACTCTTGATATGTGTTTTTCTTTTTCCATGTGTTATATTGATTGGAATATTTATGATTTTAGTAATCAAATAAAATATACCTCAATGCTATTTGTTTGATTTGGGTAGTCTGAGATCATCATCAGTGATATATATATAAAAGCGTGCACTGCAAGGTCTAGTTTAAGAGGTTATTTTGCTATATCTGTAATGGAGGCACTCTATTTGCCTCTTCCCAATTCCTTTTATTTTTTTTGTATATTTCCCACAGTTGAATGTTACAGATCATCAAAAGACAACCAAAGTAAACCTAAAATGCAGTTTTTAAATTATGATTTCATTTATAAATGAAAAAATGCTGTTCAGGTCCACCTGGCCCCATGTGAAAATGCAGTTGCCCCTCCCCCCCCCCCCCCACCACCATAGCTAGTAAATCAGCCATTTAACCAAATTCAATTGACAGTTGGGCTCAGTATCAGTAGCCATACCCAAGTGTGATTTGAATCTAACCATCACTTACATAGAACCTGTCTGGCAATGTGAAGCAGGTTAGAAGGTCTAAAAAGCAGCACGTGATACCACGTTCTATAGAGATTCAAATACAGATGCAAAACAAAGTAATTGAAATCAAAAGTCATGAGAGCTATTGAGGGGTTGGCCAGTTTCCCATATTGAAGACCTGTCCTCAGGATAGCTCACACATTGCAGTAATGAGCAGGTGTAATTGCAGCTCCTCCATCCCCATTCACTTCAATGGGAAGGAGCAAATGAAGTGTAACTGCTCCTTCCTATTGAAGTGGATGGGGATGGAGGAGCTGCAATTATACCTGCTCGCCACTGTGATGTTGATGGTGAGTAGTTAAAATGTGAAGAAAAGGGAGTGCTTGCACGAGTGCTCCGTTCTCTTCAACCAGCTGATCGGTGGGGGTGCCGGGAGTTGGACCCACACCTATCTGATCTGATAATAACACTATATAAAGGCCAAATAATATGACGCCACCATGACCATACCCATTTAGGTCCCAGTCATTAATAATCCCATTTAGGCCCCCACTTACAGGTGACTAGAGTCACTATCTTTCCCTTTTTCCCCAGTCCTGCACAACTTCTTTCTCAGTCCTGAGCACAACTTGTTTCTTCATAATTGAATACACCTATTTAGTATTAATGGCTCTTTTTATACCCCTACTTAGTAATCATACCCATCTAGCCCCCAGTAGATATAATGCACCCCAGTAGTGCCCTATATACATATAATGCCTGTCAGTAGTGACCTCTTCACATATAGTGTCCCCACTAGTGCCCTGTTCTCATATAATGTTCCTCAGTAGCAGCCTCTTTACATATAATGCACCCCTTCCAGTACTGGCCTTTATACATAAAGTGCCCACAGTTTTTGCCTCCTTATATACAGTGCCCTCCTTAAATATAGTGCCCCCAGTAGTGGCCTCTTTAAATATAGTGCCCCCAGTAGTGGCCTCTTTAAATATAGTGCCTCCCAGTAGTGGCCTCTTTAAACATGGTGCCCCCACAGAAGTGATCTTTTTTAAAGATATCCCCCCTCCCGCAGTAGTTCCCCTTTACATATAGCTTCCCCCAGTAAATAATGCACCAGCCACTGCCCTGTAGTGCCCCCAGTAGTGTTCACAAATCCCAAAAATTAAATACTCACACTCATACTTTTTTGTAGTTTTATTTGGAGAAAAATCTTTAAAAACATATTATTATAGACCCCTATGTGCAACATAAAAAGTTGCAAAAGTAATTTTGGTAGACCAATAAATAAAAAGTTAGGGCTATTAAACTACTATAGACCCTATGTTACAAACAATCTGGTCATTAAAGCTTTTTCAGGCCTGGTCATTAAGGGATTAAAATCCCTGAGAAATGATTTGGATAATTTGATATGCCTACATAGAAAAGAGTACAGACCTTGATAAAAAAAGAATCTTGATAGTTGCATTTGTAATCCTTACATTGCCGTGGCGGCTTCTTCTAGTTGTTTAGGACACCTGCTGTGTCTGGTATTAAGTGAATATCATCAGATAAAGCAAGAAGCAACTTCAAGTGTTCATTATGTCTGAAGCACAATTTTGAGAAGTCATTATTTTAAAAGGGCACAGTTTTACTGCTTCCACTTATAAAGTGAATTACCTAATAAAAAAAATAATAAAAAACTAAAAAAAAACATCAACATTTAGACTTGAGAGTGTGGTCAGTAAGCACCAAGTCTTCTTTGAACTACTGTAGATTAGGAAATTGCCTATATGTGCTGCCAAGGATAAGAAACATTTTTATTGCAGCAATGTTTTGATCTAATTGTGGAATGTATAAGATCTATCTTATTTATGCCGGTGTTTCATATTATTTATCTCTCTATTTACACCAAGCAAAAATATAAACGCAACACTTTTGGTTTTGCTCCCATTTTGCATGGGCTGAACTCTAAGATCTGAAACATTTTCTACATACACAAAAAACCCATTACTCTCAAATATTGTTCACAAATCTGTCTAAATCTGTGTTAGTGAGCACTTCTCCTTGGCCGAGATAATCCATCCCACCTCACAGGTGTGGCATATCAAGGTGCTGATTAGACAGCATGAATATTGCACTGGTGTGCCTTAGACTGCCCACAATAAAAGGCCATTCTGAAATGTGCACAGTTTTGCCTTACTGGGGGGTGGGTGGGGGGGCAATATCTGGTGTGGTCAACATTTGCCTCACGCAGTGCAACACATCTCCGTCGCATAGAGTTGATCAGGTTGTTGATTGTGGCCTGTGGAATGTTGGTCCACTCCTCTTCAATAGCTGTGCGAAGTTGCATAATATTGGCAGAAACTGAAACGCACTGTCGTATACGCTAATCTATAACATCTCAAACATGCTCATTGGGTGACATGTCCGGTGAGTATGCTGGCCATGCAAGAACTACAGGGAGTGCAGAATTATTAGGCAAGTTGTATTTTTGAGGATTCATTTTATTATTGAACAACAACCATGTTCTCAATGAACCCAAAAAACTCATTAATATCAAAGATGAATATTTTTGGAAGTAGTTTTTAGTTTGTTTTTAGTTTTAGCTATTTTAGGGGGATATCTGTGTGTGCAGGTGACTATTACTGTGCATAATTATTAGGCAACTTAACAAAAAACAAATATATACCCATTTCAATTATTTATTTTTACCAGTGAAACCAATATAACATCTCAACATTCGCAAATATACATTTCTGACATTCAAAAACAAAACAAAAACAAATCAGTGACCAATATAGCCACCTTTCTTTGCAAGGACACTCAAAAGCCTGCCATCCATGGATTCTGTCAGTGTTTTGATCTGTTCACCATCAACATTGCGTGCAGCAGCAACCACAGCCTCCCAGACACTGTTCAGAGAGGTGTACTGTTTTCCCTCCTTGTAAATCTCACATTTGATGATGGACCACAGGTTCTCAATGGGGTTCAGATCAGGTGAACAAGGAGGCCATGTCATTAGATTTTCTTCTTTTATACCCTTTCTTGCCAGCCACGCTGTGGAGTACTTGGACGCGTGTGATGGAGCATTGTCCTGCAAGAAAATCATGTTTTTCTTGAAGGATGCAGACTTCTTCCTGTACCACTGCTTGAAGAAGGTGTCTTCCAGAAACTGGCAGTAGGACTGGGAGTTGAGCTTGACTCCATCCTCAACCCGAAAAGGCCCCACAAGCTCATCTTTGATGATACCAGCCCAAACCAGTACTCCACCTCCACCTTGCTGGCGTCTGAGTCGGACTGGAGCTCTCTGCCCTTTACCAATCCAGCCACGAGCCCATCCATCTGGCCCATCAAGACTCACTCTCATTTCATCAGTCCACTAAACCTTAGAAAAATCAGTCTTGAGATATTTCTTGGCCCAGTCTTGAAGTTTTAGCTTGTGTGTCTTGTTCAGTGGTGGTCGTCTTTCAGCCTTTCTTACCTTGGCCATGTCTCTGAGTATTGCACACCTGGTGCTTTTGGGCACTCCAGTGATGTTGCAGCTCTGAAATATGGCCAAACTGGTGGCAAGTGGCATCTTGGCAGCTGCACGCTTGACTTTTCTCAGTTCATGGGCAGTTATTTTGATTGTTCGATGATCACGCTTCAGAAGCTTTGCAATTTTAAGAGTGCTGCATCCCTCTGCAAGATGTCTCACTATTTTTGACTTTTCTGAGCCTGTCAAGTCCTTCTTTTGACCCATTTTGCCAAAGGAAAGGAAGTTGCCTAATAATTATGCACACCTGATATAGGGTGTTGATGTCATTAGACCACACCCCTTCTCATTACAGAGATGCACATCACCTAATATGCTTAATTGGTAGTAGGCTTTCGAGCCTATACAGCTTGGAGTAAGACAACATGCATAAAGAGGATGGTGTGGTCAAAATACTCATTTGCCTAATAATTCTGCACTCCCTGTAGGTTGTTTTCAGCTTCCAGGAATTGTGTACAGATCCTTGCATATTATCATGCTGAGGTGATGGTTGTGGATGAATGGCACAACAATGGGCCTCAGAATCTCGTTAACGGTATCTCTGTGCATTCAAAATGCCATCAATAAAATGCACCTGTGTTCATTGTCCATAACATACACCTGCCCATACCATAACCCCACCGCCAACATGGGCCACTCGATCCACAACGTTGAAATCAGCAAACCACTCACCCACACGACGCCACACACGCTATCTCCCATCTGCCCTGAACAGTGAAAACTAGGACTCATCCGTGAAAAGAACGCCTCTCCAACATGTCAGACGCCATCGAATGTTAGCATTCGCCCACTCAAGTTGGCTATGATGAGAACTACGAACATGCAGATGATCTTCCATGAGACGGTTTCAGACAGTTTATGCAGAAAAGCTTTGGTTATGCATACCAATTGTTGCTGCAGCTGGCTGGTCTCAGACGATCATGGAGGTGAACATGCTGGATGTGGAGGTCCTGGGCTGGTGTGGTTACACATGGTCTGCAGTTGTGAGACTGGTTGGATGTACTGCCAAATTCTCTGAAACGCCTTTGGAGATGGCTTAGAGAAATGAACATTCATTGCACGGGCAAAAGCTCTGGTAGAAATTCCTGCAGTCAGCATGCCAATTATAATTGCACGCTCCCTCAAACATTGCGACATCTGTGGCATTGTGGTGTGTGATCAAACTGCACATTTCAGAGTGTTCTTTTATTGTGGGCAGTCTAAGGCACACCTGTGCAATATTCATGCTGTCTAATCAGCACCTTGATATGCGGCTGCCACATCTGTGAGGTGGGATGGATTATCTCGGCAAAGGAGAAGTGCTCACTAACACAGATTTAGACAGATTTGTGAACAATATTTGAGAGTAATGGGTCTTTTGTGTAAGTAGAAAATGTTTCAGATCTTTGAGTTCAGCTCATGCAAAATGGGAGCAAAACCGAAAGTGTTGCGTTTATATTTTTGTTCAGTGTACAGTATGTTAGTATGTGTGTATTATTGTATCTACATCATTCTCACAAAACTTTTTTTGCCTTGTAAGTGCTGAATACCCATCCAATTGAAGTTAATGGTAACGTCAGAGCTGTAATTACACCTGCTAGCCGCTGCAATGTCGATGGCTCGTACAAGCGCTGCGTTCACTTCAAGCCACCTGAAGGGGGAAAGGCTGCTTTAACTTTATATCTCAGGCTGGGTAGCAGCTAGAGATATATACCTAATCTTGTTTGAAAGCTGACAATCGTAGCTTGGCTTGGACTAGGTCCATATCTCTAGCTGTCACCAAGCCCAAGTAATGAGGTTGTAAAGCAGCCTTTCTCACCACCTTGCTGCCAATGCTCTGCTTGGGCTGAACTGTTAACTACTGTTCTCAAGGCCAAAGCAGAGATCATTCAAAACTGTTAGTGGGTTAAGAGATATTGCAGTGCTCAAGTTGCTTCTGTCATTGGAGTTCACGCCTCATAGACAATGGATAGGACCACCCCTAAAAAAAAATTGAATACCAATAGACCTATTTTGCATATCATGTGACAAATATAATGGTTGGAATAGTGGAGTAAGAATATAACTCTTGGATATCCACATGGACAAAGGTAATATGGTATCTCACACTTTTTGGGTATTTACAGGTGCTCTTTAAGATTAATTAATAGTTCTGCAGAAAGTATTTTTATTGTCAGGCCTAACTGAAGACTAGATGTTGGATCCAGTTGTCAATTTATTCATATATCTCCAGGAGGAGTAAAGAGGAAGGCACAATGCACTAAGAAAAGAAGATCCAAAATAGTTTTTCATTTTGAAAACAAGCATTTATTAAAGCAAACATGTTAGGAGAACTGATATATCCTATTAAATTGTTATGTACATCTGATCACTGTGGTATTCTCTTATATAATCTGCAGCCTGATAAAACGTTGAGCAGAGAGCAGCAGTGTCCTGTGGACCCTGGAAGCTGCCTGGCCTTGCTAGATGTTATGTTCTAAATGCTTACGTAAGGGTACTTTCACATTAGCGGCAGGGGACTCCGGCATGCAGTACATTTAGTCCGGCTGCCTCTCGCCATGCGCTGGCGTGCCGCCGCCGGAACTCCGCCCCCGCCCCATTATAGTCAATAGGGACAGAGCGGTAGTCCGGGGGCACACATGAACTAGCGGCAGGCTGGATCCGACAGGCTGTTCACCCGCCAGAACAGCCTGCCAGAGTTCCCTGTAGCTAGTGTGAAACTAGCCTTAGGTGGCTGAGGATCACATGCCTCCATAAGACTAAAATGTCCTTGTGTGATAATTTATTGCATTGAATACTTACTGTAACATTATCATGTTAAAAAGCATGGTTGATTTCAGATGTAGTAGGTAAAGAAGAAGTCAGGAGTGGCTGCAGTGGCCTCTACAATATCCTGGGAAATATCCAGGCAGGTTTCTGAAGCTTAGAATGACTTGGTCTAAAAATGTGGTACCTATTATTATTAACATACCCTTGCTAAGTTGCTATTATTAACTGGGGACATTGGCTCCAATAGCCAGCATTGGACGCTAACACGCAAAGGTGTTGCATTGCCTATGTGGAATATAGTTTAGGGTGGAGAAGAAACCCTACCAAATGGACTGCGTAAGGAGAAGTTGAAAGTGAGAACTTGTAGTAGCCCCAAGGGGCGTTTCAGCAGAACTTGCTCATCTGGAAAGGGTTCTACGCTGAAAGAGTTTAAAAAAAAGGGGTTCTCCAAGACCAGGAATGCCTTTTCACATTTACATTCCGGGTGAAGAAACTCTTTAGAATGTGAAATACATTAAACCACAACACTCTTGGAAATAATAGTAAGAGAAAGATACTATGTGCTATTACATGCCTTGTCTTAAGTGTTTGAAATAGTGCATACTGAGATTTCCACATTTCTATAGTAAATGATGCATAGAACAGTCTCATTACCTCCATAAACACCTGTACCATTTTACACCCCCGAGACTGCTCATCTAAAATGGTTTCATTTTCTATCTTTCGATTCTTTTTTCATGCAAACAATTACACCAACACAATGAACAAACACAGAGGATAATTAGAAGAATCAGAGCAGAAGATGTATCAGTCCAGCTCTGCCAATGTTCTCTGATCACTTTTATATTGCAGACATTGCAGGCACCACAGAGTCACTTGCATAGAAATAAAGGTCTCCATGGGGTGACTAACTTTCAGGCACCTTGTTCCATCCACATTTTCCTCTACTGAGTTCAATCAGATGATGTACAAAAGTGAAATACAAAAAAGTCTGAAAAGCTGGTAAGAAGCAATGCCATAAATAATGACAAGCCCTGTAACCGGCAATAGTAATATAATACACAGAAAGTTATTTTTAATATGTTTGTTTCTTGTTTTAATGTCAGTGTCAATTAGAAACAGATCAAAGTAATACCGTAAACATAAAAATGAGCATAAAGTGAAGCAGCCAAATCCTGCTCAGTGGGAAATAAATGGTGGCTTTTATGAGTCTATCAAACTGTTACGTTCCAATAGCAAATGGTTTCTCTCATCCTTAAAGGGCCACTTCCATAAAATATTACCAATTTAAGGTGTGACGGCTTCTACAGGACATGCATTATATCACAATTTAGGTATAATTGGAGTTACTTCCCCATGGGTTAGCCATTTCCTGTAATATAGGTCTTCTTCAGTGCAAGTCAACAGAACTAGCAGTGAGCTATCTATTGAGTGTAGGGCAATATTTCCTGTCTCCAACTATATGTGGTAGTTTATAAGTGTGTAGGTAACAGTAGTGTATCTGCTATAGAAGAAGTATCACTGCTGTGAGGCTATGGGTACTGTGGGATCTTGGTACTGAAACTTCCCTTACTAAGTGCAAATTTCCAGTTTTACACTGAGCACTTGAATGAGAGGAGCTTGCAGTTAAAGAGTAAAGCTCCCTTTCATCTAACCTAAGGTTTACAGGACTGCAGAAGCTATTTCAGACTGCATCACAATTACTGTTACTGAACAAAACCCAGTACACCAAGTCCAATATTACAAAAACGTACCACTATACAAGGGACAGAGTACTATAACACCATGACCACATATTACTACCATATATTGACTGCATACTGCCATACTATTACTGGATACCATCTATATATATAAAAAAGGACGTATATATGTGTGTATGTCTGTATGTGTGTATGTTCCGTGAAAACTCAAAAACGCAACCATCCATTTCAACAAAACTTGGTATACACATCCATTGCTACCAGGAAAGAAATCTTGTGGGGGTCTCAGCTCTCTAGGACGTACCGTTCCTGAGATATTCCCAAAAAAAGACCTGCATTAGCCAATACAAGCCTACAAGTCTTTCTAATCATATGCCAACTGCCATACACAAGGTGAAGCTCGCAGGCCCGTAGTCTCCACACACACACAGCTTTACTCCAGGTTTCCATAACAACCCAGCCAACCCAAGTCGCACGACACATAGGGCACAACTACACTGCTACATACATCCATCTTGGATGGATTTTTATGCAACTGTCATGTCGCAGTCACAACATGCCGCATGTCGCAGTGCGACACCTTAGCCTATCATTATAAAAATTGTTGAGACAAAATGTCGCACAACACATGTCGTCGTGTAGCCCTAGCCTTAAAGGGGCAGGGCCCTGTGGAGGTCACTGTTAAAGGGGTGGGCACTGTGGAGGTCACTGTTAAAGGGGTGGTCAGTGTGGAGGTCACTGTTAAAGGGGCGGACACTGTGGAGGTCACTGTTAAAGGGACGGGAACTGTGGGAGTCACTGTTAAAAGGAACGGGCACTGTGGAGGTCACTGTTAAAGGGGTGGGCACCGTGTAGGTCATTGTTAAAGGAGCGGGCACTGTGGAGGACACTGTTAAAGGGGTGGGCACTGTGGCGGTCACTGTTAAAGGGGTGGGTACTGTGGAGGTCACTGTTAAAGGGGATGGCACTGTGGAGGTCACATAAAGGGGTGGGCAGTGTGGAGGTCACTTAAAAGGGCAGGCACTGTAGAGGCCACTTAAAGGGGCGGGCACTGTGAAGGTCACTGTTAAAGGGGTGGGCACTGTGAAGGTCACTTTTAAAGGGGCGGGCACTGTGGAGGTCACTGTTAAAGGGGCAGGCACTGTGGAGGTCACTGTTAAAGGGATGGCCACTGTGAAGGTCACTGTTTAGGGGCGGGCACTGTTGAGGTCACTGAGAAAGGGATAGATACTGTGGAGGTCACTGTTAAAGGGGCAGACACTGTGGAGGTTACTGTTGATGGGGTGGAGTGCTGTATAGGTCACTGTTAAGGGAGCGTGCCCATGAGAAGGTCAATGTCAAGGGAGTGGAGTGCTGTGAAACTCACTGTTAAAGGGGTGGGCTGCTGTGAAGCTCAAAGTTAAAGGGACGGGCTGCTGTAGACCTCCTATTGTAAGGGGTCGAGGCACTATGGGGGGGGGTCAGTGTTAAGGAGTATGGGGCAGTGGAGTTCACTGTTAAGAGGGCAGGGTGCTGTAGAGGTCACTGTTATGGGGGATACTGTGGAGACGACACACATAAACATTAAATGAAATAGATGAAATATACAGTCATGTGAAAAAATTAGGACACCCTTTGAAAGCATGTGGTTTTTTGTAACATTTTTAATAAAAGGTTATTTCATCTCCGTTTCAACAATACAGAGAGATTAAAGTAATCCAACTAAACAAAGAAAACTGAAGAAAAGTCTTTTCAAGATCTTCTGTAAATGTCATTCTACAAAAATGCCTATTCTAACTGAGGAAAAAGATAGGACACCCTCACATGTATTCCCTCTTAAATTGGCTCAGATCTCACACAGGTATATCACACCAGGTGCACATAATTAGTAGATCGTTACTCTGCATGTTGAATGAGGCTTGCCCTATTTAAACCTCAGACATTTAGTTTGGTGTGCTCCTGACTGTTGAAGTGAGAGTGAGCACCATGGTGAGAGCAAAAGAGCTGTCTTCAGAAAAAAGATTGTAGCAGCCTATGAGTCTGGGAAGGGATTTAAAAAGATCTCAAAAGATTTTGAAATCAGCCATTCCACTGTCCGGAAGATAGTCTACAAGTGGAGGGCTTTCAAAACAACTGCCAACATGCCCAGGACTGGTCGCCCCAGCAAGTTCACCCCAAGAGCAGACCGCAAGATGCTAAAAGAGGTCTCCAAAAACCCTAAAGTGTCATCTCGAGAACTACAGCAGGCTCTGGCTACTGTTGATGTAGAAGTACATGCCTCTACAATCAGAAAGAGACTGTACAAGTTTAACTTGCATGGGAGGTGTACAAGGAGGAAACCTTTGCTTTCCAAGAGAAACATCGAGGCCAGACTGACATTTGCCAGAGATAAAGTTGACAAAGACCAGGACTTCTGGAATAATGTTCTTTGGACAGATGAGTCCAAAATTGAATTATTTGGACACAACAGCAGAGGACATGTTTGGCGTAAACCAAACACAGCATTCCAAGAAAAGAACCTCATACCAACTGTGAAGCATGGAGGTGGAAGTGTCATGGTTTGGGGCTGCTTTGCTGCAGCAGGACCTGGTCAGCTCACCATCATAGAATCCACGATGAATTCTACTGTGTATCAGAAGGTGCTTGAAGAACATGTGAGACCATCAGTTAGAAAATTAAAGCTGAAGCGGAACTGGACCATGCAACATGACAATGACCCAAAACATACTAGTAAATCAACCAAAGATTGGCTGAAAAAGAAGAAATGGAGAGTCCTGGAATGGCCAAGTCAAAGTCCAGATTTGAATCCCATTGAGATGCTGTGGGGTGACTTGAAAAGGGCTGTACGTGCAAGAAACCCCTCAAACATCTCACAGCTGAAAAAGTTCTGCATTGAGGAGTGGGGTAAAATTTCCTCAGACCGATGTCGAAGACTGGTAGATGGCTACAAGAACCGTCTCACTGCAGTTATTTCAGCCAAAGGAGGTAACACTCGCTATTAGGGGCAAGGGTGTCCTATCTTTTTCCTCAGTTAGAATAGGCATTTTTGTAGAATGACATTTACAGAAGATCTTGAAAAGACTTTTCTTCAGTTTTCTTTGCTTAGTTGGATTACTTTAATCTCTCTGTATTGTTGAAACGGAGATGAAATAACCTTTTATTAAAAATGTTACAAAAAACCACATGCTTTCAAAGGGTGTCCTAATTTTTTCACATGACTGTACCTGTGCAAAGCCGGGTCCTTCTGCTAGTTACTGAATAAAAAAACACTTTACAAAAACTAAATTACTACCATATAGTTGCAGATACTAGCTCTACACAGGTGCTCTGAAGACCATATAAGTGATTATAGTGCAGCTAGACCCAGTGACTCACAGGTGACAATCATCTCTGACTCCACCTTTCTTCTTTATCTGGCCCAAATCACCATGGAGACTTTTTCCAGCCATGACTCATCATTGCATGCATGACTTTCTTGCATCCTCCATGCCTTTTCCTTAGTTCCACAAAAATTTGCTATCCATACTGCCCCAGAAGGTAACTACTCCATATGGTAATAATGCCCCCCAGGTGCCCCACCTAATAACAGTTACCTTTAAACATAAAGAATACTGTAGTGCTACTTTGAGTGCCTAAAGGCAGTATTTCACTGGCCGATTGTTGGACAGATAATCGTTGATCAGCAGGGACCTGGCTATGTAATACAGCTGCCGATTACCCGATGAACAAGCAAATTCTCATGCATTGAGCAATCCAGATTTTGAAGCGGGCTTAAAAATCATTATTTGCCAACAGCATATCGTTCTGCTCATTCTGTATATGCTTAAAAGCTGCCACATATTATTGATGTTTTTATAATCATATATTGTGCCTGTGAATGAACAGTAATATCTCAGTATGGTGAAGCTATAGTACATAGAGTATATTATAGGTGGAAGCTAGGACAAAGCTCTGCCCTCATTATGTCTAGCCCTATCAACCAAGGGGAGGGGGGGGGGGGAGGGTGAAGAGCACAGGAGGTGTTACAAAGCAGTGCTCAAAGGATTCAACCCTGCCTCCTGGTGCTTGGACTTCTCATTTGCATATGGATAAAAGCACATATTTCTCTGCAGCTGTTTATCATACAGACAAAAGAAAGTTATTGTTTTAATCAGCATGATGAGTCCTACCAACTAGTATGTTTACTGTTAATAGGGTTGATCCTGTTGACAGAACCCATATAATATTACCAATTCAAGGTGTGATGGCTTCTACAAGACATGCAATATATCACATTTTAGGCATGATTAGAGTTACTTCCCATGGGTTACCCATTTCCTATAATATAGGCCTTCTTCAGTGCCAGTCAAGAGAACTAGTAATGAGCCATCATTATGTAGGAAAATATTTCCTGTCTCCAACTACATTTGGTAGTTTATATGTGTGTAGGTAACAGTAGTGTATTTGCTATATAAGAATTGTCACTGCTGTAAGGATGTGGGTACTGTGGGTTCTTTTTTTTTTTTTAACCGGAGGGACACTTTAAATGAATAATTGTTTGCCCAACAGCTATCATGATGAAATCTATCACGAAGAAATGAGGAATGAGACGTATTTTCAAAAAAGTGAGTGGGGCTTGGCGGGACAGGGTAGAAAGTTGATTCATGATCCGTATTATGGGCACAGAACATTTCTCCACAAAATCAAATGTTATGTACAAATACACTCACCTAAAGAATTATTAGGAACACCTGTTCTATTTCTCATTAATGCGATTATCTAGTTAACCAATCACATGACAGTTGCTTCAATGCATGTAGGGTTGTGGTCCTGGTCAAGACAATCTCCTGAACCCCAAACTGAATGTCAGAATGGGAAAGAAAGGTGGGCTACAACAGCAGAAGACCCCACCGGGTACCACTCATCTCCACTACAAATTGGAAAAAGAGGCTGCAATTTGCACGAGCTCAACAAAATTGGACTGTTGAAGACTGGAAAAATGTTGCCTGGTCTGATGAGTCTCGATTTCTGTTGAGATATTCAAATGGTAGAGTCCGTATTTGGGATAAATAGAATGAGAACATGTATCCATCATGCCTTGTTACCACTGTGCAGGCTGCTGGTGGTGGTGTAATGGTGTGGGGGATGTTTTCTGGGCACACTTTAGGCCGATTAGTGCCAATTGGCCATCGTTTAAATGCCACGGGCTACCTGAGCATTGTTTTTGACCATGTCCATCCCTTCATGACCACCATGTACCCATCCTCTGAAGGCTACTTCCAGCAGGATAATGCACCATGTCACAAAGCTCAAATCATTTCAAATTGGTTTCTTTGCCAATTTTCTGTTTATTCAATCGAATAACAAAAGCCTACAGATACAATTATAGGCAGGTATAACGAGTATAACAAATACACTGTAAACTTTACAATACAGGATCATTTGTGATATACATAGGAAACATCTAAGACTGTGCTTAGAGCAGATTGTGCTGAATTATAAATGCATAAACCACAGAGTATGATTGTTAGCTTTATTGCTGGATTTCAAACAAAATGACATATACACAAAGACAAGGACGGACAAAGGAAGTCCCTGAATATCATGGCGTATATTCAAGGTCTAATAGGGGGAACATACAACAAGAAGGTGGAAGGAGGGGGAAAGGGGAAGGAAAGAGGGGGGGGGGGGTGGAGGGGAAAAGGTTTCTATTGTAGAGCTGGAGAGTTAGGGTGAAAAGTCAGAGTGAAGGGGGGTCAAGCAAAGCCACGAAACAGTCTCCAAGGCTGCCACAGATCAAGAAATTTCTGTCGATTTCCCCCTTCCCAGGCTGCCAATTCCTCCAAGCGGTAGATTTGGTCAGTTTTTTCCCACCATTCTTTTAGTGAGGGAGGTCCATCTTGTTTCCATTTCAGGGGAACAAGTAGCCTGGCTGCTGCTAGCATCAGTGTAGGTAGTTTCGTTTTAGCTGGCGAAAAAGTATGGTTTGGACACCAGAGCATCACAAGCTTAGGATCCAATACTAAGGGACATCTGGAAGGGCATATCTGATTGATGGTGGACTCGACTTGACGCCAGAAGGGGCGTATTTTAATACATCCCCACCAGATATGGGACAAAGTTCCAGTTTCGGAATTGCATCTCCAACAGATCTAAGGTATGGTAGGGTTTACCCTATGAAGAAATTGAGGTGTTTTGTACCATCTGGTTGTGAGTTTAAATGAGTTTTCCTGCACTAAAATGCATTGTGAGAAGCCATGCAAATTTTTAAGGATTGCTGCTGTCTCAGGGGGAGAGAGCTTGACACCAAGCTCCTCTTCCCACGCAGAGATATGGGACACCTGGTCGAGGGAGGGCAAGTTATAGAGTTTGGCATAAAAATCACAAAACGTCTTAGCTATATCCGGGGTGGTCCTAAAAAACCTGCCATCTGGAGCTTTGATGAAGGAAATTCGAGAAGAATCGAATTGTTTTTTAGCTATAGCAGACATTAATTTGTTCCCCTTGTTCCCGTGTGCATAAGCTCTAAATTTGGAGCGCATGATTAGTTTTGCAGACGTTACATTAAGAAGATTTTTTAAATTGGAACGAGCGGCAGAAAGTTCCTCCAATACAGCTGTAGCCTGACTTCTTTTGTGGGTAAGTTCTAGTTTGGCGATGAGATCTAAAAGGCGAGTGAGTTCCAAGGCGCGCTGTTTTTTTGACAAAGGATCCCAAGGAAATTAATTCCCCTCTAAGTTTGGCCTTGTGTGCTTCCCATATGATAGACGGGGGTGGGGTTGGAGATCCAGCGTTATTGATGTTAAAGTAGTCGGTTATGGTATTTGCAAGTTTGGTTCTGTGGGCCGAGTCCGTGAGGAGTGTTTCGTTTAGTCTCCAGGTTCGTTCTCTAGGGGAGGAATCTAAGCTATGCAGATGTAGGAAGACAGGGGTGTGGTCTGAGACTGTGATGTTGCCTATAGACGCCTTCGCCACTTTTCGTATGTGGGTCGAGGATATGAACAAGTAGTCAAGTCTCTGATAAGAAGCTTGGGCTGATGAGTAAAACGTGAAGTCCTTCTCCCTAGGGTTTAATGTTCGCCAAACATCAACTACTCCTACCTTTTTTAGATGTTGCTTAAGTTTTTTCAGGAGCTTGTGCGAAATGGCTGATCTACCTGTAGAAGAGTCTAAATCCGGTTCTAGGGTAACATTGAAGTCCCCCCCTAACACTGTAATGCCCTCCTGGAAAGAGGATAATTGAGTTAGCGTTTGGGTAAGCCAGGGGACCTGACCCCTATTGGGAGCATATAGATTGGCTAGTGTCACTAGGTTATCTAATAACCAGCCCTTGACAAAGACATCTGGATCCACCACCGTCGCCACATGTTTGAAGGGCAGTTGCATGTGAATGGCTACACTCACCCCTCTGCTAGCTGAAGGGAAGGTGGAGTGGTACCAGTGAGAGTATTTAGCAGTGGAAAGGTTTGGTATCTTACCAGTCTTGAAGTGAGTTTCTTGCAGAAATAAAATTGACACCTTTTCTTTCAGAAGCAGAGACAAGATCTGGGCCCTTTTGCAGGGCTCATTCAGGCCTTTCACGTTTAACGTCGCAATCACTGCGGCTTCCATCTCAGTCGCTGTGGATTGTCACCCAGAAGACTGCGAACTCGGCCGCGCCCAAGCCCCCTACAGCTGGGGATAGGAGAAGGTCAGAGAAGGGAAAAGAAGACAATTGCGGGTGGGGGGGGCTGTGAGTCGAAAAAGAGAGGGGGGGGGGGGACACAAATACACACAAGACTAAGGACACACAAAAAACACTTTAAATCTTTAAATACTCCTTTAAATCTTGTGGACCAGTAAACTTTCCAATTACTCAGTATTTAACTAGACGCAATACTAATGATCCCTGAAAAAACTAGTGAACCTTCAGAAATAACTATCCTGATCTGCAGAGGTTCCAACCCTCTGCATTAAAAGAACAGAAGGAGGGGGGGGGGGGGGATGGAGGAAAGAGAAAACACAAATGTGCCTAGGCATGACATGCCCCTCGGCACCACCCATAAACTTGTTCTCAGAAGTTGATAAAAGATAAAATAGAACATCGTGTAAGCAATATTAACATATATGAAGCAGGGCAATTGAAGTAAGAGGAGAGAGACGGCGGAGATCGGTTGTGACCACCATGTGGAGGGGTGAAACGGGTAGTAGATGCGAGTCTGTAAACATGATGTGATACCCCCTAGTTCCACACCATAAAAATAATATATCTCTCCACCGCTAGCCACCCCATCAACCCCCCGGAGCACCCATCCCGCCCCCTCCGCCCGCCCCGCCACCAAGGTCCGGTGGGGGGGACGGAGAGGGGGGGAAACAAGGGCTATATACATCCCAGGGCCCATATACGATCCCACCAACCACCCCCCCACTTAGAATAATCAAGGGCACAATAATACAGATTCAAATTAAGGTTCAGTTCCTGGTTCCATGCTGTGCCGGGTTAGACAAGAAGAGAGACTTATCTGCTGGGCTGTTATTATCTCCCCTCTCTGCTCAGTCTAACCCAGCACATGGTCACGTAGGAGACGTGAGCAGAGGTGGAGTCCAGTGTTCCGGCGTATGTTGTGCCTGCAAGCCGGTGAGCTAGGAGAGAAGGGGGAGGGAAGGAGGAGGAGGGGGAAGGAGGAGAAAGAGGGGAGGGTTGGAGAGAGGAGTGAGATGAGGAGATCAACTAGCACCATCTGCTGGGGCAATGCGGGAAAACATGGTACAAGACGCGATCAAGGCACTCAGGTATGCATTTACAAGAGAGGGGGGGGGGGTCGCGATCGCCGGTACAGGGGTGTCCTAAGCGACCCGAACCATCAGCGGAAGGCCCGCATTGCAGGGAGTCCAAATGCCCTAAGGCGAGATCACAGCTTCCGGCCCCCTTCAGGCATCTCCGGTATTCGGGCTGCTGGGACTACGTCTTCGGGGTCTCGGGGTTCCGATGGTGCTGCGGGACCTCTCCTGCCCTCCGGACGAGGGTTCAGGCCGATCTTCTCCTGGAGACAGGGGCAGCCAGGATGGAACCGGCAATGGATCCATTTCCAGCGCTTTCCACTCTCGATCCAGGTCACTCGGTACGTGAACAGTGAACCGCTTATCTTTGATCCAAACGGCTAACCCAAATGGGAACAGCCAGTTGTATTGCAGGTTTCTTTCCCTCAGGGCACCCAAAAGTGGTCGTAGGATGCGTCGTTTTGCCAAGGTTGATGGGGCTACATCCTGATAGAATTGCAGCTCTTCTCCTGCATACTCGATCGGCGATTTCTCTCTAGCCTTCTGTAGTATGAGCGCTGGATCAACATAGGACTGGAGACCGCATATTATGTCTCTCGGCGGTTCTCCCTGCTTGGGTTTCGGGCGCAGAGCCCGGTGTATGCGCTCTATAACCACTGGAGCAGCTCTCTCTGGACCCAGTAAGGATTGAAATATTTCTTTGGCCACCTTATTTAGAGCCTCCGGGGCATATTGCTCGGTTAGACCTTTTATTCTGACATTTTTTCTCCTGCTCCTGTTCTCCTGGTCCTCAATGAGGAGGAGAGATTTGTTGATGTACTCCATGTGCAGGCCAGTGCGGGAGAGCATGGACTCCGTCAGGGTCGCCATTTCTGTATGTTTAACTTCTAGGCTATCAACCCGTCTGGACATCTGCCTCAGGTCTGTCTTGATTTCGGTCAGCTCTTCCATAATAGGTTTCATAGCTTGGAAGATAGTTTTTTTTAGAAAAGCTTTGGAGATTGGAGCTTTCATATATTCACACTGATCGCTCCCTGCTAAACTTTCAAGGTCGGAAGCTGAGTCTCCTGCGCTTCCCGCCCTCGGCGCCATCATGGGAGCAGACCTCACTGGATGCTCTGGCTGGGTTTTCCAGTACTTCTGGAGTTCGGGTTGGCTACCCACCTGCTTGGAGGAGCTGGTGAGGTCTCCCTGGCGTTCCTTGTTGTATTTCCCCATTTTTATAATTGTTCTGTTGCTAAAACGGGTGGATTGGAGGTGCTTTATGGAGGAGCTGCAGCCTCACACGTCCATCTCAGTCGGTGGCTAGGCTCCGCCCCTCAAATTGGTTTCTTGAACATGACAATGAGTTCACTGTACTAAAATGGCCCCCACAGTCACCAGATCCCAACCCAATAGAGCATCTTTGGGATGTGGTTGAACGGGAGCTTCGTGCCCTCGATGTGCATCCCTCAAATCTCCATCAACTGCAAGATGCTATCCTATCAATATGGGCCAACATTTCTAAAGAATGCTATCAGCACCTTGTTGAATCAATGCCACATAGAATTAAGGCAGTTCTGAAGGCAAATGGGGGCCCAACACTGTATTAGTATGGTGTTCCTAATAATTCTTTAGGTGAGTGTATATGGGGCCATTTATCAAACTGGTGTAAAGTAGAACTGGCTTAGTTGCCCATAGCAACCAATCAACTGGGCAACTAAGCCAGTTATACTTTACGACAGTTGACAGTGTACAAATAAAAGTCATTGTATGCATGCATTTCTAGGTAACAGATGACCTTAAATTACTCTCGTTATCAATAGTTTCATACTTGATTTATCCAGTCTCACACTAGGTATGTTTAACAGAGATGAGGTAGTGTTGATCGCGAATATTCTAATATATCGGCACTTCGAGAATTCGCGAAGATGTAGAATATAGTGCTATATATTCGTAATCACGAATATTCTAGATTTGTTTTTCATCAGTAACCTCCCTTCTTGTTTGTGGGCCAATTCTTGCGTGTGGGCCAATAAGAAGGCTGCAACATCCCTAGCAACATCCCTAGCAACTAATAGGAAAGTTGCCTACCCCTTACTATATAAGAATCTCCCCAGCAGTCATTTTCTACATTTTTTTTTTGCAGTTCTGAGAGAGAGAGCAGTGACATTGCTGTGCTCTGTGCTTTCCACTCATTACATTAGATAGATAGCTTATATATATATATATATATATATATATATATATATATATACATATAACAGATAGTTAGTGAGAGATAGTCAGTGTAGGTTAGATAGTGATATAGTGCAGCTGATAGGTTCTAGTGCAGGGTGTTAGGTAGTGTGATAGGAATTACTGTTTCTCTGCTGTCCATACATAAATGCTACAGACATAGTGCTGTGATGTCACAACAATACTTAGTGCACCAATCAGTAATAACTACTCAGACCTGATAAGATGTGAAGTTGCAAGTATTGTGCAAAAAATATGCGCATAATTAGTGCCGGTTTGCACAATCGCGAAAAAAAATGACTGGAGATCACAAATTCTAGAATTCGTGAATTTATTGCGAATATTATGCAAAAAAAATCACAAAATATTGCGCATACGAATATTGCCTATGCTGTTCATCACTAGTAGCTACTGAATACAGATCATAAGTGGTGAGTAATGATACTGTTCTGTTTACATCCTACAGAAGAAAAAATAAAACACATTAAGCAATAGATCAAAGCCAGAATTAAATCTAAGCACAGTGTTTAACATTGACAGAACCAATAAGGATCTAAAATTAAACCTAAACAGACTCCATCTCATCTGTCTCAGGGATGTCGGAGGAAAAGCAAGCAATAATGATTGTTACATTAATTTAGAAGTAGATGTGGTAGCTTCTGGTTCCCTTCTCCAAGGAGTAAGCTTTTATGTAGCCAAGGTCTTACCAATACAGAACTGTAAAAAAAGGAACAATTGTATCATTTTAACATTTATTACAGTCATCGGGTCATGAAAGGGACACATGGGGCTTGTCAAAAAATCAATACATTGACAGGCATAGAATGTGTTATCTCTAATAAAATGCACAACCTTGTACATTGTTCAGTGACTAGATTCTCATCCAAGGAATACACCCATGATTGTATAGATATAGTGTAATTTTATATAGTGCCCATGGGTATACAGTCTGCTATATTAACGTAATACACCAGTGTACAGTAAGTTTATGACCAATTAACCCCTTAGGGCTCTTTCACACGAACGGATGCCATGTGTGAAAGAGAGCCAAGACCCGTCCCAGAGAGCAGAGACACAGGGCACGTGTGATGTTATGGGACACATGTTGGTGTAAGGCGGGCACGGCACATTTATAAAAATAGTGGGGGCTGGGGGACTGTGTAATGCGGGACGGCCGCCGACAGGCTGCGGAAGGCCTCAGTGTCCACAAGCCTAAATTTCCAGGGCCAGTAATTTAGAAAACTGCACATTTAATGCTATGGCCTGTGGATGGGTGGCTGGATATTTGCGCTTGCATTAAAATGCCTGGGGTAAGGATATTTGGATGCTGCGTTGGGACACGGAAGTGGATGTGGTTGCT
This sequence comes from Bufo gargarizans, assembly GCF_014858855.1. Classification (NCBI taxonomy): domain Eukaryota; kingdom Metazoa; phylum Chordata; class Amphibia; order Anura; family Bufonidae; genus Bufo; species Bufo gargarizans. Next base: position 178,433 of record NW_025334116.1, on the reverse strand, counting down.
GATGGTGCTTGCGAAGGTCCAGGTGCATACGAAAGAGGATTGGCCAGCATGTAACACAGGGGAAGAAGAGGCAGTGGTGTGACCCGCAGACACAGATTGTGGACCCAGGCATTCGTCCCACTTATTATGGTGCTTGGATGCCATGTGGCAGATCATGCTGGTGGTGGTGAGGTTGCTAGTGTTCACGCCCCGACCCATTTTGATACGGCACAGGTTGCAAATTATTATTCTTTTGTCGTCCACACTTTCCTCAAAAAAGCACCATAATGCGGAACACCTACTGCTTGGCAAGGGAGATTTCCACAAGGGGTTGCTCTGTTGGCCTGTTTGGTGTGGCCCACCTTCTCCCTTTTGCCACCCCACTGCCTCTTCCAGCCTGTTGCAGTGCAGCAGATCCCTCCCTCTCTGTACTGCTGTCCTCGCTCGGCTTTCCACCTTCCCAGGTTGGGTCAATGACTTCATCGTCCACCACCTCCTCTTCCACTTCCTCACTCTGGTCATCCTCCTGACTTGTTGACCTGACCAATACCTCAGTGATTGACAACTGTGTCTCATCCTCTTTATCAACCTCTTGAGACAGTAATTGCCGTTGAGTTATTGGCAACTGTGTCTCATCAGCATCCACCTCATTAAACAGTAATTGCCATTCCCCACCGTCATCTTCTTGTGATTGTGGATGCTCAAGAGTTTGGGAATCACGGCACAATATCTGTCCCTCTTCAAGCGTGCTTGGCGAGAGGGCCAAATCAAGGAATGGCTCTGAAAAGAGCTCCTCGGAATATCCGAGTGTGGGATCACTTGTTTGCCCAGACTCTCCACGGTGGGAGGAAAGAGGATCAGGGTGAGGATTGGGTTGAGCAGACTCTTGGCTACTGAGACTGGAATTGGTGGAAGACAGGGTGGTGCATTATCTGCTGCAATCCAACTGACCATCTGGTCTGACTTCGAGAGCGTTGTCCTGCGCCGCCCTGCAAACTGGGACATGAAGCTAGGTATCGTGGATGATTGTTTTCCTTGTGCTCTGGCAGCACGCACAGTTTCACCGCGCCCAAGGCCATGTCCTCTTCGTGCACCATCAGCATCACGGCCACTGCCACGTCCCTTACTGCTCGCCTTCTTCATATTGAATGTTATATATGATTGAAAGTCTGTCACATGTACAGTAGCGTAGGATTTGGAAGTGTATGCGCAATCAAATTTAAAAAGGTAATGGGATGGGGAAACGTCACACAGGAGATATCCCACAGGTAATGTCAATGCTGTCACCAGCTGCTAATGAAAAATTACAGGGAATGTCACAGGTATTTGGGAAATGTTATACAGGAGAGGTACCACCGGTAATGTGACTGTCCACGGCGTCTACGCAAAAAAGTACACTGTATGTCACAGATAAATTTTTAAAGCGCACACGTTACACTGCAGATGAGCCCCTAGTAATGTCACTGTCAGAAGCGGACACCGTCTATTGACAAAGTACACTGTATGGCATAGATATTTTTGGGATGCGCACACTTTACACATGTCACAGATATTTTTGGGATGCGCACAGTTTACAATGGAGATGTGGTACAGCTAATGTCACTGTCCGCATCGGACACCGTCTATGGAAAAAGTACACTGGATATCATATATTTTTTTGGGATGTGCACACTTTACACTGGAGATGTGGTGCAGCTAATGTCGCTGTCTGCAGCAGCCTAACTATTGTACAGTATTTAGCGCAGGATGCGCTAAAAATAGATATTGCTGCCACACACAATAGTCCTTAGAAGGACTTTTGGGTCTGTAAAGTTTTAGCTATTTAGCGCCGTTTACGCTAAAAAAGATATTGCTGCAGCCACACACAATAGTCCTTAAAAGGACTTTTGGGTCTGTAAAGTTTTAGCAATTTAGCACAGGTTGCGCTAAAAGTATAGATTGCTGTTGCCACACACAAAAGTCCTTAAAAGGACTTTTGAGTCTCTGAAAAGTTTTGGTGGTAAAAATATTCTTAAATCATTCCCTACACTGTCTGTCTCTTCTACAGCACAGCTCTCCCTGACTAAGAATGAGCCGAACATGCGTCATCGGGTGCTATATTAATCAAAAGCAACAGCTCACGATCCAACTTCGGCTGCATGGGAAAAGGGGAGGGATCCCCACACAAAATCCTAGCTGCCTTACTTGCTTCAATGTTGTATCTTTATTTGTCAAACAAAAGTCCTCAAACGGATGCGTTTCAGCACATATTGCCTTCCTCAGCCACATTTACAAGTGACAATACATTTCATTTTATAGATATTCACTCACATCACATGTTTGTGACATCATCGAACAACTAATCAATTAGATAAGTAAAACCTGGTTTAGAACATCACATGACCAAGACTTTTCACCTGCATTTTGATTGTATACGAAAACATTGTTCTATTATCGCAGAGTAGCGGCCTGTAAAAAAAAACATATCTCAATAAAAATGTATTGAATCAATAAAAAAACGTTAAAATACCATCACTTCGTAATCCCTATTTAGACCTCTGGGTTGCAGTGTGTCTAAAGTGTGGATACAAAAAGCTTCCCTCCTTAATTGGAGCTTATTAATGTCACCTCCTCTTCTTGGGGGACAAACCTGCTCTATGACCTTGTACTTAAGCTGTGAGATCGAGTGTTTACAATTCTCAAAGTGAAATGGTATAGGCTGCAGCAAATTTTTCTTACAAATTGTTGACTTGTGCTTGCAAATCCTGTTTCTAATGGTCTGCATGGTCTCTCCTATGTACAAGAAGCCACAGGGGCACTTAATTAAATATACCAAATTTAGACGTGTCACAAGTATAATAGCCCCTCATCTTATAAGATTTTCCTGTATGTGGGTGGTAGAAGTATGCTGCCTATACCATTTCACTTAGAGAATTGTAAACACTCGATCTCACGGCTTAAGTACAAGGTCATAGAGCAGGTTTGTAAATAACAAATTTAAATTATACTTACCTGATTCATTTGATTGCGAACAGGCCAACTTGCTTGAAAATCAAGCGCAGAATCTCATGAGAGCAAGATGGCCACGGCGGCCTCTTCGCACTCAAATGGATGAGGTAAGTATGATTTTTGAATCATTTTAACCTCCATTTCAGGGAAAATCGATTCGTTACCATGAAGCATGAGGAAGTTTGGGTTTGCGGCTAATCAAATTTTTCCTGATGTTTAGATCGAAGTCCACTTCGTAAACTTTGATTCACTGAACGATAATTATAATTAGAGATGAGCTAATTGAAGCTGACGAAGTGTAATTTCAAGAAAAATTTGATTTGCAACGAATGCGAATTTCCTCGCGCTTCGTGGTAACGAATCAAATTTTTCCTAAAATGGCTGCTGTACGTGTGAGGACATGGAGAAAGGAAGTCTCAGAAAGTGGGATTACCCAGACTGACATGTATGCAGCCAATCAGCAGCTCTATAAATACGGTGGCCATCTTAGAGTCAGACATTTTCCAGTGTTCTGAGTGCAGGGACAGACGTGAGAAGGCACTAGAGACTAAAAATGTAAAAACTATTTATAAGTGCAGGGAAAGGATAGGTAGGAATCATTTCACAGCTTCTTAGTGCAGGGAGAGACGTCAGAAGGCACTAGGCACGGTGCCAGAAAAGCGATTTACAAGTGCAAGGAAAGGATAGGGAGGAACCCTTTCACAGCAGGGAGAGACGTCAAAAGGCGCTAGGGACAGTGCTAGAAAAGCGATTTACAAGTGCAGGGAAAGATTATTTGGGGATCCAAATACACATTATGCAGCTCTGTCATTCCAGCAATTTGTTCTTGTTATTGGGGTGCAAATGCTATGTTAAAAACCCTTTAGTGGCCTATTTCAGTGCAAAAAGAAAACTATATATGCACTTTACTGGTGCAGTTATTTGTGGTGAAAGCGTTTAGTGGCCTATTTCAGTACAGAAAGAAAAATATATACGCACTTCACTATTGCAGTTATTTGTGGTGAAAACATTTAGTGGACTATTTCAGTACAAAAAGAAAAATATATTCTCAGTTCACTTCTGCAGTTATATGTGTTGAAAGTGTTTAGTGGCCTATTTCAGTACAAATAGAAAAATATATTCTCTGTTCACTTCTGCAGTTATTTGTGGTGAAAACATTTAGTGGCCTATTTCAATACAGAACTAAAAATATATTCTCAGTTCACTTCTGCAGTTATATGTGTTGAAAGTGTTTAGTGGCCTATTTCAGTACAAAAAGAAAAATATATACACACTTCACTGTTGCAGTTATTTGTGGCGAAAGCGTTTAGTGGCCTATTTCAGTACAAAAAGACAAATATATTCTCAGTTCACTTGTGCAGTTATATGTGTTGAAAGCTTTTAGTAGCCTATTTCAGGACAGAAAAAAATATATATACACACTTTACTTTTGCAGTTATTTGTGCTGAAAGCATTTTTTGGCCTACTTCAGTACAAAATGAAAAATATATTCTCAGTTCACTTCTGCAGATCTACTGTATATGTGTTGAAAGCGTTTAGTGGCGTATTTCATTACAAAAAGAAAAAAATATTCTCAGTTCACTTCTGCAGTTATATGTGGTGAAAGCGTTTAGTGATGTATGTCAGTACAAAAAGAAAAAACTGTACGCACTTCACTGTTGCAGTTATTTGCGGTAAAAGCTTTTAGTGATGTATTTCAGTACTAAAAGAAAAATATATACACACTTCACTGTTGCAGTGATTTGTGGTGAAAGCGTTTAGTGGCCTATTTCAGTAGAAAAAGAAAAATATGTACACACTTAATTGTTGCAGTTATTTGTGGCAAAAGCATTTAGTGGCCTATTTTAGTACAGAATTTTTTTTATTCTCAGTTCACTTCTGCAGTTATATGTGTTGAAAGCGTTTAGTGACCTATTTCAGTACAAAAAGAAAATATATACGCACTTTACTGTTGCAATTATTTGTGGCAAAAATGCTTAGTGGCCTATTTCAGTACAAAAAGAAAAATATATTTTCAGTTCATTTCTACAGTTATATGTATTGAAAGCGTTTAGTGGCCTATTTCAGTAAAAAAAACTAAATATATTCTCAGTTCACTTCTGCAGTTATATGTGGTGAAAGCATTTAGTGACGTATTTCAGTACAAAAATAAAATATATACACAGTTCACTGTTGCAGTTATTTGCGGTGAAAGTGTTTAGTGGCCTATTTCCGTAAAAAAAATTAAATATATTTGCAGTTCACTTCTGCACCTTTATGTGTTGAAAGCGTTTAGTGGTGTATTTCATTATAAAAAGAAAAATATTTTCTCAGTTCACTTCTGCAGTTATATGTGTTGAAAGAGTTGTGACACAGTGAGGGGTTGTGTCTGGCAAGACAGGTATTTTCCTCCTAGCATGTGCGGCTGGTTTCCAGCCAGGTGAGGTCAAATACCGGACCAGAGTTTAAGTGCCGGTCCGGGCTTTGGCAGCACCTGGCTGTCCTTAAATAGGCAGCTGGGTTCAGCAGAGGGGATCTAAGGCTTTTTGCCGTGCTGGAGGTCTGAAATCCGCATGCTGGGTAAACAGGCCCCCTAAAGCCTGCTATGGACTACTGGAGGCAGAACTGCCAGCAAGATGACTTGTGTTATATGAACTTTCCATTGTGTGTGAATTAACACCAAGACTGCAAAGTTGCGTGCTGTTTTGTGCAATTGCCTCAAGTGTGAATAAACACTGATGTTTTGAGTTAAGAACTTGTATTTTGCCTCTGTACTGCGCCCGCTTAAACTATCTACCAGAGCAAAACCCCACAGCATTTAGTAGCCTATTTCAGTACAAAAAGAAAAATATATATGCACTTCACTGTTGCAGTTATTTGTAGTGAAAGCGTTTAGTGGCCTATTTCAGTACAGAAATACAAATATATTCTCAGTTCACTTCTGAAGTTATATGTGTTGAAAGCGTTTAGCGGTGTATTTCATTACAAAAGAAAAATATATTCTCAGTTCACTTCTGCAGTTATATGTGTTAAAAGCGTTTAGTGGCCAATTTCAGTACAAAAAAAAATATATACGCACTTAACTGTTGCAGTTATTTGCGGTGAAAGCGTTTAGTGGCCTATTTCAGTACAAAAAGACAAATATATTCTCAGTTCACTTCTGCAGTTATATGTATTGAAAGCATTTAGTGGTCTATTTCAGTACAAAAAGAAAAATATATTTTCAGTTCACTTCTGCAGTTATATGTGTTGAACGCTTTAGTGGCCTATTTCAGTACAAAAAGAAAATATATTTTCAGTTCACTTCTGCAGTTTATATGTGTTGAAAGCTTTAGTGGCCTATTTCAGTACAAAAATAAAAATATATTCTCAGTTCACTTCTGCAGTTATTTGCGGTAAAAGCGTTTAGTGACGTATTTCAGTACTAAAAGAAAAATATATAGGCACTTCACTGTTGCAGTTATTTGTGGTGAAAGCGTTTAGTGGCCTAATTCAGTAAAAAAAAAATTTTATATATATACACACTTCACAGTTGCAGTTATTTGTGGCGAAAGATTTTAGTGTCGTATTTCAGTACAAAAAGAAACATATATTCACAGTTCACTGCTGCACCTTTATGTGTTGAAAGCATTTAGTGGTGTATTTCATTACAAAAACAAAAATATTTTCTCAGTTCACTTCTGCAGTTATATGTGTTGAAAGCGTTGTGACACAGTGAGGGGTTGTGTCTGGCAAGACAGGTATTTTCCTTCCAGCATGTGCGGCTGGGCTGGTTTCCAGCCAGGTGAGGTCAAATACCGCACCGGAGTTTAAGTGCTGGTCTGGGTTTTGGCAGCACCTGGCTGTCCTTAAATAGGCAGCTGGGCTCAGCAGATAGGTCTCTGTTTTTGGGATCTGAGGCTTTTTGCCATGCTGGAGGTCTGAGAGCCGCACGCTGGGGAAACAGGCCCCCTAAAGCCTGCTGTGGACTACTGGATGCAGAACTGCCAGCAAGGTGACTTGTGTTATATAAACTTTCCATTGTGTGTGAATTAAAACCAAGGCTGCAAAGTTACATGCTGTTTTGTGCAATTGCCTCAAGTGAGAATAAACACTGACGTTTTGAGTTAAGAACTTGAATTTTGCCTCTGTACTGCGCCCGCTTAACCTATCTAACAGAGTGAAACCCCACAGTGTTTAGTAGCCTATTTCAGTACAAAAAGAAAAATATATACACACTTCACTGTTGCAGTTATTTTTAAAACAACTGTGTAAAAATATATTCTCAGTTCACTTCTGAATTTATATGTGTTGAAAGTGTTTAGTGGCGTATTTCAGTACAATAAGAAAAATATATTTGCAGTTCACTTCAGTAGCTATATGTGTTGAAAGCATTTAGTGGCGTATTTCATTACAAAAGAAAAATATATTCTCAGTTCACTTCTGCAGTTATATGTGTTGAAAGCTTTTAGTGGCCAATTTCAGTATAAAAATAAAAAAATATACACATTTCACTGTTGCAGTTATTTGTGGTGAAAGCGTTTAGTGGCCTATTTCAGTACAAAAAGAAAAATATATACGCACTTCACTGTTGCATTTATTTGTGGTGAAAGAGTTTAGTGGCCTATTTCAGTGCAGAAAGAGAAATATATTCGTCGCTTTAGGGGTGTCTTAATTTGCTTTTAATTTATTTAGTTTAGCTAAAAGTTTGTCAGACAGAGAAGTGCCAGGCCATGCACAGAGGAGTGGCAGAAGCCTAAATGTTTGTGGCGCAGGCAGAGATTGCAGCAGAGTAAGGGGTTGTGGCAGCAGGAGTCGCAGAGAGTCACTCCTGGTGTCATCTAGCGGTCATGTCTTCACCAGAAACCCAGCGGTTCTTGATTGGTTATCCACTTCATCCCAAGTGACATCAGACACCCCCAACAGTCGGTGGGTTTGTCAGAGACAACCATTAGTTGGCATGGTCTGGTAGCAGGCCCTTTGCTCAACTTTTCCTCCACTAGACGGTCAAGGGGTGATGAGGAGAGTAGCATAGGAGCTGGTGTTGCGAGCGGTCAGGCTCATGATCCAGAGACAGTTGAGGAGGACATCAGTGACGTGCAGACAGTACTTGATGATGTAGCTGATTGCACTTGGGAGCTGGGTGACGAAGGGGCTTCATTTTTTTCCTCTTTATATAATAATGTAATGTTATAAAATATGCTGTCTCCATGATAACTCTGCAGCGTGGGGGCCCCGTCTGGCTTCTACACACTTGCAAAATAATCCTTTAGAGGGGCGAATAGATGCCGGATGACCCGGACGTTCCATGACCTGTCAGGAGCAGCGGAGCAGACATCCGTATAGTGTGGGGGGAATCCGAAGACCCTGCACCACAGGATTTTCTCCTTCCCATCCATGACGACTAGGAACTCTTGATTAGGGTTAAGCGAACCCGAGCTGTAAAGTTCAGGTTCGTACTGAACTTTAGGATTTTTGGACCCCGAACCCGAACATTTCCGTAAAAGTTTGGGTTCGTTGTTCGGCACTTTCTTGGTGCTTTTTGAAAGGCTGCACAGCAGCCAATCAACAAGCGTCATACTACTTGCCCCAAGACGCCATCACAGCCATGCCTACTAATGGCATGGCTGTGATTGGCCAGAGCAGCATGTGACCCAGGCTCTATATAAGCTTGAGTCACGTAGCGCTGCACGTCACTCTGCTGTTACAAGTGTAGGGAAAGGATGCTGCTGGACTTGTGATTTCAGGGAGAGAATAGGAGAGAATTTAACTCAGCGATCTACCTAGAAATAGTTGTGTGGGTGCAGGACACAATCGTATTACCCTGCCCTGAGGCCATTGACCAAAAAAACCAAAAACTTTTATAATTCTATTAGTTAGATGGGTGGCAGTGCCCCAGCACTGCATCTGAGCTTTTGGGCCATTGCAAATCACCATGTTTTGGGGCAAACTACATCATCTGGATTAGTCAGTGTGCAATTTAAGGTAGAAATACACCGTTCATTTTCTGGGGTTTGAAAAACACACTTTTTTTCTCTCTAAAAAGCAGTATTTTCCAGATCTGCAAGTGTTAAATTCAAGTGTAATATATACATCTTTCATATTTCTGCTACCAAAAAAACACAATTTTGGCAATCTATAACATCTTGATTAGTCAGTGTGCAATTTAAGCTAGAAATACACCCGTCATTTTCTGGGGTTTGAATTTTTTTTTGACAAAAAACACTATTTTCAGGCTTTGCAGCATCAGCGCGTGTGAGAGTACAGGCTTATATACTGCTGTCAAATTCAGTTGCTAAACAAACACTCCGCCTTTGATGCAGATGTCATTGTGAGATACACCCTTAATACATTTGGGTTACATTCAGAGATTTTAAATACTGCCATTTGGTGCACCAATATTGAATTCAGGCCTACACTGGTTCAGGCCCTGTGAGATACACCCTCTACACACAGGGGTTTGAATAAGGGATTTGAAATACAGCCATTTGAAATACAGCCATTTTGTGCAAAGATATATTTACTTCAGGCATACAGTGGTTCAGACCATGTGAGATACCTCCTCTACATACAGGGGTTTGAATCAGGCATTTGAAATACAGCCATTTAAAATACAGCCATTTTGGGCAACTAAATATTTACTTCAGGCCTACAGTGGTTCAGAACGTGTGAGATACCCCCCTACATACAGGGGTTTGAATCAGGCATTTGAAATTCAGCCATTTAAAATACAGCCATTTGGGGCAACTAAATATTTACTTCAGGCCTACAGTGGTTCAGACCGTGTGAGATACCCCCTACATACAGGGGTTTGAATCAGGCATTTCAAATACAGCCATTTAAAATACAGCCATTTTGGGCAAAGAAATAAATACTTCAGGCCTACAGTGGTTCAGACTGTGTGAGATACTTCCTCTACATACAGGGGTTTGATTCAGGAATTTGAAATACAGCCATTTGAAATACAGCCATTTTGTGCAAAGATATATTTACTTCAGGCCTACAGTGGTTCAGACCGTGTGAGATACCCCCTCTACATACAGGGGTTTGAATCAGGCATTTGAAATACAGCCATTTGAAATACAGCTATTTTGTGTAAAGAAATATTTACTTTAGGCCTACAGTGGTTCAGACCGTGTGAGATTCTCCCTCTACATACAGGGGTTTGATTCAGGAATTTGAAATACAGCCATTTGAAATACAGCCGTTTTTGTGCAAAGATATATTTACTGATAAATTTTGTAAACTGGATTATTTAAAACATAACCTTTACTAGGTCGCTTAAAATATATTTCATACTGGGTGAGAGACAGAAATAACAACTAACATAACAACCTCCACTGTATCTCATACACCAATGAATATATGAAAAAATGGTTGGATCTCACCTCATCCGAGTCTGATCCACAATCGCAGAGGGTGGTCCTGGCAGTTGGTGGTGCCTGAGACCGGTGTGACCGGGGTGCTGCGTAAGTGATGGCAGTGTTGACCTCCTATTAAACCCTATTCTGGCTTTCCTGCCTGTCTAGGGGTGGGGGGCTATTATTCACACCTACCTACCACAATGGAGCACCCGCCCCGACAGGGGCGACCCCACACCGAACCTTACCCTCGGTATGGGTCTGGTATTCTATGTAACCCTATTACATTGCCCTACATGCCATGTTTCCATCTTCTATCACAGACATCATCAGGGGACTTCACATGTATTCAAGGGTATTCAAAGATCAGGGTGGTTTTAACCTCCAATCAACTACAAATAAAATTACAAACATACACTCAGTATGGGTCACTTATATTATTGAGCAATGCAGTCAATTCCATTCAGTGCACTTACTCAGAGATCAGGGTGGTTTTCGCCTCCAATCAGTAGGATAGTTGGTGACTCTTATCCTCACTGGAACATGGGAAGTGTCCCATGTCAGTAACTGTCTCACCCAAACTAACAATGGTCCGGGTGAGCATTAGGTAGTGTTACTTGCCTCCTCTTATCCCCCTCTTCCGCTCGGTATCCGCCCTCCCTGATTAGTTAACTCACCTGTCCGAGTCGCATGTTGCTCCACGTGGAACGCACGCCGCTCGCGTGCGTTCCACCGGACCGGAAGTTCAGGTCACATGGTGCGGACCGAGCGGAAGTGAGGTAGGGGTCTGCGCCTGAGCGTCGCTCGTTACATAGCAACACCTAGGCTCAGAGCGCACGGCCCAAATACAAAGCAATTGATGACTTGCCTCTTGTTTATATACATGCACAATCGCATCATACGGATTTAAATTAGCAGGACCGCCCAGCCCACGCCACTATACTCTCAATATCTGACGTCTGTTAGGTCAAGAGCATTAATATGTTTTAATTTTAGAGTACATTTAACGATTTATAGATTCCATGTGTTTTAGCCTCAATGCTTATTATAGCGAGGTTCTATATTGGATCCCGCACACTCATTTATAAGGGCACGCAGGATCCGAAGGGAAACCCGCCTCATATTTTTAGATGACGGGTTTACCGTTAGTTCCTGCCTGTCCTAGTGTAGAGGGCATGCTAGGTGCATGAGGAAAAAAGGGGGAGATCCCCCGGACTAAAACATCACCATCTCCGCCCCGTCTGCGTCCTCTGTCAGACCACATAAGCTCGCATATGTCTAGGGGAGCGCATGAAGTCCGAGGAAGGCACAGATAGGATACAGTCCCCTATGACAACACCATTCATAAAAGTGTTATAAAAAGCAACAAAAATTTTGTTGTTCATTTAGGCCTGCCGGGTGAACTGTTTTAAGATAAAAAATCCATTTCGCTTCGCACTGTAGAATTCTCTTATCAAAATCCCCTCGTCTAATTCCTGGTTTGATTAATTCGATTCCCATAAAAGATAGGCAGTCAAGTCTGCCATTGTGTTCAGTGTTCACATGACGTGCCACTGATGTGTCTCTCGCATTTCTTACATCGCCTAAATGCTCTCCAACTCTTCTCCTTAGTTCTCTGCCTGTCTTTCCCACGTACTCTTTTCCACATTCACATGTGATTTTATATACTAGACCTGTGCTTCTACAGTTGATGATATCCTTGATGGGATATATTTTGCCTGTGTTATTACTTCTAAATGACCTTGCTTTGGTCATGAAGGGGCACGCTACACATTTTCCGCATTTAAAATTACCACTGATCCCCTTCTCTAACCATGTTTTTTTCTGGGGTACTGGTGTGTAGTGGCTGTGCACCATCATGTCACGGATACTTCTTCCGCGTCTATACGTAATACTGGGGCGCGTTTTTACCACTTTACAAATGTCAGGATCCATTAGGAGCACATGCCAGTGTTTCGATATAATCTCTCTTATAGCCGAGGAGCAACCATTGTACGTGCTAATGAGGCGAATCTCCCTGTTTTCACTAGAACTACCATACATGGGGGTGTCTGCTGGTGGGGATAAAAGAGACATTCTATCTTTATTCCGGGCCATCTGAAATGCCGGTGTTAATACACCTACTGGATATCCGCGATCCATGAAACGATTTTTTAGGTCACTTGCTTGTTTGATGAATTCTGAGTGTTTCGAGCAATTTCTCCTAAGTCGCAAGTATTGGCCTCTCGGTATTCCCTTCCTGAGGGGATATGGATGGCTGCTTTCCCATCGCAGGAGGGAATTCGTTGAGGTGGGCTTGCGAAATATGGATGTTTCAAGGCAACCGCGATTGTTAATGTTTACTTCGATGTCTAAAAAGGGGAGTTTTGAGGCGTGACATTCGGATGTAAAATGGATGTAAAATTTTTGTTGCTTTTTATAACACTTTTATGAATGGTGTTGTCATAGGGGACTGTATCCTATCTGTGCCTTCCTCGGACTTCATGCGCTCCCCTAGACATATGCGAGCTTATGTGGTCTGACAGAGGACGCAGACGGGGCGGAGATGGTGATGTTTTAGTCCGGGGGATCTCCCCCTTTTTTCCTCATGCACCTAGCATGCCTTCTACATAAGGACAGGCAGGAACTAACGGTAAACCCGTCATCTAAAAATATGAGGCGGGTTTCCCTTCGGATCCTGCGTGCCCTTATAAATGAGTGTGCGGGATCCAATATAGAACCTCGCTATAATAAACATTGAGGCTAAAACACATGGAATCTATAAATCGTTAAATGTACTCTAAAATTAAAACATATTAATGCTCTTGACCTAACAGACGTCAGATATTGAGAGTATAGTGGCGTGGGCTGGGCGGTCCTGCTAATTTAAATCCGTATGATGCGATTGTGCATGTATATAAACAAGAGGCAAGTCATCAATTGCTTTGTATTTGGGCCGTGCGCTCTGAGCCTAGGTGTTGCTATGTAACGAGCAACGCTCAGGCGCAGACCCCTACCTCACTTCCGCTCGGTCCGCACCATGCGTTCCACGTGGAGCAACATGCGACTCGGACAGGTGAGTTAACTAATCAGGGAGGGCGGATACCGAGCGGAAGAGGGGGATAAGAGGAGGCAAGTAACACTACCTAATGCTCACCCGGACCATTGTTAGTTTGGGTGAGACAGTTACTGACATGGGACACTTCCCATGTTCCAGTGAGGATAAGAGTCACCAACTATCCTACTGATTGGAGGCGAAAACCACCCTGATCTCTGAGTAAGTGCACTGAATGGAATTGACTGCATTGCTCAATAATATAAGTGACCCATACTGAGTGTATGTTTGTAATTTTATTTGTAGTTGATTGGAGGTTAAAACCACCCTGATCTTTGAATACCCTTGAATACATGTGAAGTCCCCTGATGATGTCTGTGATAGAAGATGGAAACATGGCATGTAGGGCAATGTAATAGGGTTACATAGAATACCAGACCCATACCGAGGGTAAGGTTCGGTGTGGGGTCGCCCCTGTCGGGGCGGGTGCTCCATTGTGGTAGGTAGGTGTGAATAATAGCACCCCACCCCTAGACAGGCAGGAAAGCCAGAATAGGGTTTAATAGGAGGTCAACACTGCCATCACTTACGCAGCACCCCGGTCACACCGGTCTCAGGCACCACCAACTGCCAGGACCACCCTCTGCGATTGTGGATCAGACTCGGATGAGGTGAGATCCAACCATTTTTTCATATATTCATTGGTGTATGAGATACAGTGGAGGTTGTTATGTTAGTTGTTATTTCTGTCTCTCACCCAGTATGAAATATATTTTAAGCGACCTAGTAAAGGTTATGTTTTAAATAATCCAGTTTACAAAATTTATCAGTATATTGTGGGTGTAAACCGATACCACCACACTTATTGGAAGTGGCGGTACAATATAATTTTCGTTACAAAGATATATTTACTTCAGGCCTACAGTGGTTCAGACCGTGTGAGATACTCCCTCTACATACAGGTGTTTGATTCAGGGATTTGAAATACAGCCATTTAAAATACAGCCATTTTGGGCAAATAAATAATTACTTCAGGCCTACAGTGGTTCAGACTGTGTGATAAAATTCCTCTACATACAGGGGTTTGATTCAGGAATTTGAAATACAGCCATTTGAAATACAGCCATTTTGTGCAAAGATATATTTACTTCAGGCCTACAGTGTTTCAGACCGTCTGAGATACCCCCTCTACATACAGGGGTTTGAATCAGGCATTCGAAATACAGCCATTTGAAATACAGCTATTTTGTGCAAAGAAATATTTACTTTAGGCCTACAGTGGTTCAGACCGTGTGAGATTCTCCCTCTACATACAGGGGTTTGATTCAGGAATTTGAAATACAGCCATTTGAAATACAGCCGTTTTTGTGCAAATATATATTTACTTCAGGCCTACAGTGGTTCAGACCGTGTGAGATACTCCCTCTACATACAAGGTTTTGAAACAGGCATTTGAAATACAGCCATTTTAAATAAAGACATTTTGTGCAAAGATATATTTACTTCAGGCCTACAGTGGTTCAGACTGTGTGAGATACTCCCTCTACATACAGGTGTTTGATTCAGGGATTTGAAATACAGCAATTTGAAATACAGCCATTTTGTTTAAAGATATATTTACTTCAGGCCTACAGTGGTTCAGACTGTGTGAGATACCCCCTACATACAGGGGTTTGAATCAGGCATTTTAAATACAGCCATTTGAAATACAGCCATTTTGTGCAAAAATATATTTACTTCAGGCCTACAGTGGTTCAGACCGTGTGAGATACTCCCTCTACATACAGGGTTTGATTCAGGCATTTGAAATACAGCCATTTTGTGCAAAGATATATTTACTTCAGGCCTACAGTGGTTCAGACAGTGTGAGATACTCCCTCTGCAGCCAGCCAGAACTGCAGGGGCGACACGTGAGGTGCACGGTGGGCCGATGAGAGAAATAATAGTACAGTTCATCGGTTTACTCACGGTTAGCAGAAAGCCTCCCTGGGCCGGCAGCACAGTGTTAAGGAAGACATCACGAATTCCTCCGGGGCACGCTCTGTGGTAGGGAAGCACCAGCCTAGATGGAGGTTGAGGTGCCCTTGATGGCAGTCGTGTTTAGGGTGCTTATGGCTGATGGGTAGCTTGGTGGTATTTGTCGTGACTAGGGATGAGCGAACTCGAACTGTATAGTTCGGGTTCGTACCGAATTTTGGGGTGTCCGTGACACGGACCCGAACCCGGACATTTTCGTAAAAGTCCGGGTTCGGGTTCGGTGTTCGTCGCTTTCTTCGCGCTTTTGTGACGCTTTCTTGGCGCTTTTTGAAAGGCTGCAAAGCAGCCAATCAACAAGCGTCATACTACTTGCCCCAAGAGGCCATCACAGCCATGCCTACTATTGGCATGGCTGTGATTGGCCAGAGCACCATGTGACCCAGCCTCTATTTAAGCTGGAGTCACATAGCGCCGCCCGTCACTCTGCTCTGATTAGCGTAGGGAGAGGTTGCGGCTGCGACAGTAGGGCGAGATTAGGCAGATTAACTCCTCCAAAGGACTTGATTAACTGATCGATCTGCAGCTGTGGATCATTGAGCTGCTGATCCTCAATTGCTCACTGTTTTTAGGCTGCACAGACCGTTTGTCAGTCTCATTTTTCTGGGGTGATCGGCGGCCATTTTGTGTCTTGTGGTGCGCCAGCACAAGCTGCGACCAAGTGCATTTAACCCTCAATGGTGTGGTTGTTTTTTGGCTAAAGCCTACATCAGGGTGAAGCTGTCACACCAAGTGCATTTATCCAGCAATAGTCTGTTCATTTTTTGGCCATATACAAAATCAGGGGCAAGCTGCGCCTGTCACCAAGTGCATTTAACCCTCAATGGTGTGGTTGTTTTTTGGCTAAAGCCTACATCAGGGTGAAGCTGTGACACCAAGTGCATTTAACCAGCAATAGTCTGTTCATTTTTTGGCCATATACAAAATCAGGGGCAAGCTGCGCCTGTCACCAAGTGCATTTAACCCTCAATGGTGTGGTTGTTTTTTGGCTAAAGCCTACATCAGGGTGAAGCTGTCACACCAAGTGCATTTAACCAGCAATAGTCTGTTCATTTTTTGGCCATATACAAAATCAGGGGCAAGCTGCGCCTGTCACCAAGTGCATTTAACCCTCAATGGTGTGGTTGTTTTTTGGCTAAAGCCTACATCAGGGTGAAGCTGTCACACCAAGTGCATTTAACCAGCAATAGTCTGTTTATTTTTTGGCCATATCCCAGTCTAATTCTGTCACTAAATCCATACCGGTCACCCAGCGCCTAAATACTAGGCCTCAAATTTATATCCAGCTAAATCTGTCCCTAGTGCTGTAGCTGGGCGAGTTATTTAGTGTCCGTTCAAGCACATTTCTTGTTCTGGGTTGAAATACAATTCCCAATTTAGCAATTTCATAATTTAGTGGTTCCTGCTATATCAGAGCTATTTGAAATCTATCCCAAAAAGGGTATATAATATTGAAGGTGCACATTGGGTCATTCAGAATAACTTCACACACACCCGCTACTGTGTATTTCCAAGTCTAATTCTGTCACTAAACCCATACCTGTCACCCAGCGCCTAAATACTAGGCCTCAAATTTAAATCCCTCTAAATCTCTCGTTACCCACCGCTGTACTGTTGTTGCTGGGCAAGATATTTAGTGTCCGTCAAAGCACATTTTTTGTTCTGGGTTGAAGTACAATTCCCAATTTAGCAATTTCATAATTTAGTGGTTTCTGCTATATCAGAGCTATTTGAAATCTATCCCTAAAAGGGTATATAATATTGAAGGTGCACATAGGGTCATTCAGAATAACTTCACACACACGCTTCTGTGCATTTCCAAGTCTAATTCTGTCACTAAATCCATACCGGTGACCCAGCGCCTAAATACTAGGCCTCAAATTTAAATCCCTCTAAATCTCTCGTTACCCACCGCTGTACTGTTGTTGCTGGGCAAGATATTTAGTGTCCGTCAAAGCACATTTTTTGTTCTGGGTTGAAGTACAATTCCCAATTTAGCAATTTCATAATTTAGTGGTTTCTGCTATATCAGAGCTATTTGAAATCTATCCCTAAAAGGGTATATAATATTGAAGGTGCACATAGGGTCATTCAGAATAACTTCACACACACCGCTTCTGTGCATTTCCAAGTCTAATTCTGTCACTAAATCCATACCGGTGACCCAGCGCCTAAATACTAGGCCTCAAATTTAAATCCCTCTAAATCTCTCGTTACCCACCGCTGTACTGTTGTTGCTGGGCAAGATATTTAGTGTCCGTCAAAGCACATTTTTTGTTCTGGGTTGAAGTACAATTCCCAATTTAGCAATTTCATAATTTAGTGGTTTCTGCTATATCAGAGCTATTTGAAATCTATCCCTAAAAGGGTATATAATATTGAAGGTGCACATAGGGTCATTCAGAATAACTTCACACACACGCTTCTGTGCATTTCCAAGTCTAATTCTGTCACTAAATCCATACCGGTGACCCAGCGCCTAAATACTAGGCCTCAAATTTAAATCCCTCTAAATCTCTCGTTACCCACCGCTGTACTGTTGTTGCTGGGCAAGATATTTAGTGTCCGTCAAAGCACATTTTTTGTTCTGGGTTGAAGTACAATTCCCAATTTAGCAATTTCATAATTTAGTGGTTTCTGCTATATCAGAGCTATTTGAAATCTATCCCTAAAAGGGTATATAATATTGAAGGTGCACATAGGGTCATTCAGAATAACTTCACACACACGCTTCTGTGCATTTCCAAGTCTAATTCTGTCACTAAATCCATACCGGTGACCCAGCGCCTAAATACTAGGCCTCAAATTTAAATCCCTCTAAATCTCTCGTTACCCACCGCTGTACTGTTGTTGCTGGGCAAGATATTTAGTGTCCGTCAAAGCACATTTTTTGTTCTGGGTTGAAGTACAATTCCCAATTTAGCAATTTCATAATTTAGTGGTTTCTGCTATATCAGAGCTATTTGAAATCTATCCCTAAAAGGGTATATAATATTGAAGGTGCACATAGGGTCATTCAGAATAACTTCACACACACGCTTCTGTGCATTTCCAAGTCTAATTCTGTCACTAAATCCATACCGGTGACCCAGCGCCTAAATACTAGGCCTCAAATTTAAATCCCTCTAAATCTCTCGTTACCCACCGCTGTACTGTTGTTGCTGGGCAAGATATTTAGTGTCCGTCAAAGCACATTTTTTGTTCTGGGTTGAAGTACAATTCCCAATTTAGCAATTTCATAATTTAGTGGTTTCTGCTATATCAGAGCTATTTGAAATCTATCCCTAAAAGGGTATATAATATTGAAGGTGCACATAGGGTCATTCAGAATAACTTCACACACACGCTTCTGTGCATTTCCAAGTCTAATTCTGTCACTAAATCCATACCGGTGACCCAGCGCCTAAATACTAGGCCTCAAATTTAAATCCCTCTAAATCTCTCGTTACCCACCGCTGTACTGTTGTTGCTGGGCAAGATATTTAGTGTCCGTCAAAGCACATTTTTTGTTCTGGGTTGAAGTACAATTCCCAATTTAGCAATTTCATAATTTAGTGGTTTCTGCTATATCAGAGCTATTTGAAATCTATCCCTAAAAGGGTATATAATATTGAAGGTGCACATAGGGTCATTCAGAATAACTTCACACACACGCTTCTGTGCATTTCCAAGTCTAATTCTGTCACTAAATCCATACCGGTGACCCAGCGCCTAAATACTAGGCCTCAAATTTAAATCCCTCTAAATCTCTCGTTACCCACCGCTGTACTGTTGTTGCTGGGCAAGATATTTAGTGTCCGTCAAAGCACATTTTTTGTTCTGGGTTGAAGTACAATTCCCAATTTAGCAATTTCATAATTTAGTGGTTTCTGCTATATCAGAGCTATTTGAAATCTATCCCTAAAAGGGTATATAATATTGAAGGTGCACATAGGGTCATTCAGAATAACTTCACACACACGCTTCTGTGCATTTCCAAGTCTAATTCTGTCACTAAATCCATACCGGTGACCCAGCGCCTAAATACTAGGCCTCAAATTTAAATCCCTCTAAATCTCTCGTTACCCACCGCTGTACTGTTGTTGCTGGGCAAGATATTTAGTGTCCGTCAAAGCACATTTTTTGTTCTGGGTTGAAGTACAATTCCCAATTTAGCAATTTCATAATTTAGTGGTTTCTGCTATATCAGAGCTATTTGAAATCTATCCCTAAAAGGGTATATAATATTGAAGGTGCACATAGGGTCATTCAGAATAACTTCACACACACGCTTCTGTGCATTTCCAAGTCTAATTCTGTCACTAAATCCATACCGGTGACCCAGCGCCTAAATACTAGGCCTCAAATTTAAATCCCTCTAAATCTCTCGTTACCCACCGCTGTACTGTTGTTGCTGGGCAAGATATTTAGTGTCCGTCAAAGCACATTTTTTGTTCTGGGTTGAAGTACAATTCCCAATTTAGCAATTTCATAATTTAGTGGTTTCTGCTATATCAGAGCTATTTGAAATCTATCCCTAAAAGGGTATATAATATTGAAGGTGCACATAGGGTCATTCAGAATAACTTCACACACACGCTTCTGTGCATTTCCAAGTCTAATTCTGTCACTAAATCCATACCGGTGACCCAGCGCCTAAATACTAGGCCTCAAATTTATATCCCGCTGAATTTGAATACAATACATTGGGCCAAATAATATATTTGTTGTTGTGGTGAACCATAACAATGAGAAAAACATCTAGTAAGGGACGCGGACGTGGACATGGTCGTGGTGGTGTTAGTGGACCCTCTGGTGCTGGGAGAGGACGTGGCCGTTCTGCCACATCCACACGTCCTAGTGTACCAACTACCTCAGGTCCCAGTAGCCGCCAGAATTTACAGCGATATATGGTGGGGCCCAATGCCGTTCTAAGGATGGTAAGGCCTGAGCAGGTACAGGCATTAGTCAATTGGGTGGCCGACAGTGGATCCAGCACGTTCACATTATCTCCCACCCAGTCTTCTGCAGAAAGCGCACAGATGGCGCCTGAAAACCAACCCCATCAGTCTGTCACATCACCCCCATGCATACCAGGGAAACTGTCTCAGCCTCAAGTTATGCAGCAGTCTCTTATGCTGTTTGAAGACTCCGCTGGCAGGGTTTCCCAAGGGCATCCACCTAGCCCTTCCCCAGCGGTGAAAGACATAGAATGCACTGACGCACAACCACTTATGTTTCCTGATGATGAGGACATGGGAATACCACCTCAGCATGTCTCTGATGATGACGAAACACAGGTGCCAACTGCTGCGTCTTTCTGCAGTGTGCAGACTGAACAGGAGGTCAGGGATCAAGACTGGGTGGAAGACGATGCAGGGGACGATGAGGTCCTAGACCCCACATGGAATGAAGGTCGTGCCACTGACTTTCACAGTTCGGAGGAAGAGGCAGTGGTGAGACCGAGCCAACAGCGTAGCAAAAGAGGGAGCAGTGGGCAAAAGCAGAACACCCGCCGCCAAGAGACTCCGCCTGCTACTGACCGCCGCCATCTGGGACCGAGCACCCCAAAGGCAGCTTCAAGGAGTTCCCTGGCATGGCACTTCTTCAAACAATGTGCTGACGACAAGACCCGAGTGGTTTGCACGCTGTGCCATCAGAGCCTGAAGCGAGGCATTAACGTTCTGAACCTGAGCACAACCTGCATGACCAGGCACCTGCATGCAAAGCATGAACTGCAGTGGAGTAAACACCTTAAAACCAAGGAAGTCACTCAGGCTCCCCCTGCTACCTCTTCTGCTGCTGCCGCCTCGGCCTATTCTGCTGCTGCCGCCTCGGCCTCTTCCTCCGCCTCTGGAGGAACGTTGGCACCTGCCGCCCAGCAAACAGGGGATGTACCACCAACACCACCACCACCACCTCCGTCACCAAGCGTCTCAACCATGTCACACGCCAGCGTTCAGCTCTCCATCTCACAAACATTTGATAGAAAGCGTAAATTCCCACCTAGCCACCCTCGATCCCTGGCCCTGAATGCCAGCATTTCTAAACTACTGGCCTATGAAATGCTGTCATTTAGGCTGGTGGACACAGACAGCTTCAAACAGCTCATGTCGCTTGCTGTCCCACAGTATGTTGTTCCCAGCCGGCACTACTTCTCCAAGAGAGCCGTGCCTTCCCTGCACAACCAAGTATCCGATAAAATCAAGTGTGCACTGCGCAACGCCATCTGTGGCAAGGTCCACCTAACCACAGATACGTGGACCAGTAAGCACGGCCAGGGACGCTATATCTCCCTAACTGCACACTGGGTAAATGTAGTGGCAGCTGGGCCCCAGGCGGAGAGCTGTTTGGCGCACGTCCTGCCGCCGCCAAGGATCGCAGGGCAACATTCTTTGCCTCCTGTTGCCACCTCCTCCTTCTCGGCTTCCTCCTCCTCTTCTTCCACCTGCTCATCCAGTCAGCCACACACCTTCACCACCAACTTCAGCACAGCCCGGGGTAAACGTCAGCAGGCCATTCTGAAACTCATATGTTTGGGGGACAGGCCCCACACCGCACAGGAGTTGTGGCGGGGTATTGAACAACAGACCGACGAGTGGTTGCTGCCGGTGAGCCTCAAGCCCGGCCTGGTGGTGTGTGATAATGGGCGAAATCTCGTTGCAGCTCTGGGACTAGCCAATTTGACGCACATCCCTTGCTTGGCGCATGTGCTGAATTTGGTGGTGCAGAAGTTCATTCACAACTACCCCGACATGTCAGAGCTGCTGCATAAAGTGCGGGCCGTCTGTTCGCGCTTCCGGCGTTCACATCCTGCCGCTGCTCGCCTGTCTGCGCTACAGCGTAACTTCGGCCTTCCCGCTCACCGCCTCATATGCGACGTGCCCACCAGGTGGAACTCCACCTTGCACATGCTGGACAGACTGTGCGAGCAGCAGCAGGCCATAGTGGAGTTTCAGCTGCAGCACGCACGGGTCAGTCGCACTACAGAACAGCACCACTTCACCACCAATGACTGGGCCTCCATGCGAGACCTGTGTGCCCTGTTGCGCTGTTTCGAGTACTCCACCAACATGGCCAGTGGCGATGACACCGTTATCAGCGTTACAATACCACTTCTATGTCTCCTTGAGAAAACACTTAGGGCGATGATGGAACAGGAGGTGGCCCAGGAGGAGGAGGAGGAGGATGAGGAAGAGGGGTCATTTTTAGCACTTTCAGGCCAGTCTCTTCGAAGTGACTCAGAGGGAGGTTTTTTGCAACAGCAGAGGCCAGGTACAAATGTGGCCAGCCAGGGCCCACTACTGGAGGACGAGGAGGACGAGGATGAGGAGGAGGTGGAGGAGGATGAGGATGAAGCATGGTCACAGCGGGGTGGCACCCAACGCAGCTCGGGTCCATCACTGGTGCGTGGCTGGGGGGAAAGGCAGGACGATGACGATACGCCTCCCACAGAGGACAGCTTGTCCTTACCCCTGGGCAGCCTGGCACACATGAGCGACTACATGCTGCAGTGCCTGCGCAACGACAGCAGAGTTGCCCACATTTTAACCTGTGCGGACTACTGGGTTGCCACCCTGCTGGATCCACGCTACAAAGACAATGTGCCCACCTTACTTCCTGCACTGGAGCGTGATAGGAAGATGCGCGAGTACAAGCGCACGTTGGTAGACGCGCTACTGAGAGCATTCCCAAATGTCACAGGGGAACAAGTGGAAGCCCAAGGCCAAGGCAGAGGAGGAGCAAGAGGTCGCCAAGGCAGCTGTGTCACGGCCAGCTCCTCTGAGGGCAGGGTTAGCATGGCAGAGATGTGGAAAACTTTTGTCAACACGCCACAGCTAACTGCACCACCACCTGATACGCAACGTGTTAGCAGGAGGCAACATTTCACTAACATGGTGGAACAGTACGTGTGCACACCCCTCCACGTACTGACTGATGGTTCGGCCCCATTCAACTTCTGGGTCTCTAAATTGTCCACGTGGCCAGAGCTAGCCTTTTATGCCTTGGAGGTGCTGGCCTGCCCGGCAGCCAGCGTTTTGTCTGAACGTGTATTCAGCACGGCAGGGGGCGTCATTACAGACAAACGCAGCCGCCTGTCTACAGCCAATGTGGACAAGCTGACGTTCATAAAAATGAACCAGGCATGGATCCCACAGGACCTGTCCGTCCCTTGTCCAGATTAGACATTAACTACCTCCCCATAACCATATATTATTGGACTCCAGGGCACTTCCTCATTCAATCCTATTTTTATTTTCATTTTACCATTATATTGCGATGCTACCCAAAGTTGAATGAACCTCTCCTCTGCCTGTGTGCTAGGCCTAAATATATGCCAATGGACTGTTGCAGTGGTGGCTGACATGAAGCCTGATTCTCTGCTATGACATGCAGACTAATTCTCTGCTGACATGAAGCCAGATTGTCTGTTACGGGACCTCTCTCCTCTGCCTGGGTGCTGGGCCTAAATTTATGACAATGGACTGTTGCAGTGGTGGCTGACGTGAAGCCTGATTCTCTGCTATGACATGCAGACTGATTCTCTGCTGACATGAAGCCAGATCCTCTGTTACGGGACCTCTCTCCTCTGCCTGGGTGCTGGGCCTAAATTTATGACAATGGACTGTTGCAGTGGTGGCTGACGTGAAGCCTGATTCTCTGCTATGACATGCAGACTGATTCTCTGCTGACATGAAGCCAGATCCTCTGTTACGGGACCTCTCTCCTCTGCCTGGGTGCTGGGCCTGAATATATGCCAATGGACTGTTGCAGTGGTGGGTGACGTGAAGCCTCATTCTCTGCTATGACATGCAGACTAATTCTCTGCTGACATGAAGCCAGATTGTCTGTTACGGGACCTCTCTCCTCTGCCTGTGTGTGTGCTGGGCCTAAATATATGCCAATGGACTGTTGCAGTGGTGGCTGACGTGAAGCCTCATTCTCTGCTATGACATGCAGACTGATTCTCTGCTGACATGAAGCCAGATCCTCTGTTACGGGACCTCTCTCCTCTGCCTGGGTGCTGGGCCTAAATTTATGACAATGGACTGTTGCAGTGGTGGCTGACGTGAAGCCTGATTCTCTGCTATGACATGCAGACTGATTCTCTGCTGTCATGAAGCCAGATTGTCTGTTACGGGACCTTTCTCCTCTACCTGGGTTCTGGGCCTAAATTTATGAAAATTGACTCTTACAGTGGTGGGTGACGTGAAGCCCAGGGGCGTAACGATCGCGGTCGCAGGGAGTGCGACTGCGACCGGGCCCGGCGGGGGGAGGGGCCCGCTGTACTAACATGTAATGAAGCGCTGTGACGGGGCCCAGCATGAAGTACAGTGACAATGCCGGGCCCCCATCAGGGCGCTCCATTACATGTTTACATAGGCGTGCGCATAGGTTCGTCACCTCCGTGCTCACTGCCCTAGTCCCCTGTCTGTTATGCTGGCTGCCGCCGCCCACCGCACATAAATTAATCTACAATACCTGGCTGTGAGCTGCCGGCGGGCGGCGGCTAGTATTCACATAGGGGGGCGGAGTCCTGGACCCAGCTGACGCAGAGAGGGAGCAGTACGGGTCATGCTGTGCGGCGCAGGAGGAGTTGACGTCACGTCACGCTGCATCTGTGTGCCTGAGCCTCGCGCGCCTGCTAGCTGGTGAGGTGAGGGCATATAAAAAATAAGTATGTTCCATTGTACCCCCCTGTCCCACAGTGCTATGCCTTCTCTATTGTCCCCTGTATTACCCTGATACCCCTCAGTTATATAATATATCTGAGTGGTATCAGGGTAAATTATACAGGGGGCAATATAACTAGGGTTATCAGGGTAACATGAGGGGTAATATAACTGAGGAGGGCTAGGCTACTATCAGGCATTATACAGGGGTAATATAACTTATCTTACCCCTCACCCCTGTATTATGTCTTGATAGCCCTCCTCAGTTATATTACCACTGTATAATGTACCCTGATAGCTACCCCTCAGTTATATTACCCCAGTATAATGTACCATGATACCCCTCAGTTATATAATATAACTGAGGGGTATCAGGTTAAATTATACATTATTATACAGGGGGAATATAACTAAGGGCTATCAGGGGACATTATACAGGGGGTAATATAACTGAGGGGTATCAGGGTAAATAATACAGGGGGTAATATAACTAAGGGGTATCAGGGGATATTATTATACACGGGTAATATAACTGAGGAGGGCTATCGGGACATTATACCTGTGTATAATCTCCTTGATAGCCCTCCTCAGTTATATTACCCCTGTATAATGTACCCTGATAACCCTTAGTTATATTACCCCCTGTATTATTTACCCTGATACCCCTCAGTTATATTACCACCTGTATAATGTCCCCTGATAGCCCTTCTCAGTCATATATCATCAACAGGTCCTCCATAACAGTGTGTCATCCACAGATCCCCCATAACAGTGTGCCATCCACAGATCCCCCATAACAGTGTGCCATCCACAGATCCCCCATAACAGTGTGCCATCCACAGATCCCCCATAACAGTGTGCCATCCACAGATCCCCCATAACAGTGTGCCATCCACAGATCCCCCATAACAGTGCGTCATCCACAGATCCCCCCATAACAGTGCGTCATCCACAGATCCCCCCATAACAGTGCGTCATCCACAGATCCCCCCATAACAGTGCGTCATCCACAGATCCCCCCATAACAGTGC
The DNA here is from genome assembly GCF_014858855.1 of Bufo gargarizans. NCBI lineage: Eukaryota > Metazoa > Chordata > Amphibia > Anura > Bufonidae > Bufo > Bufo gargarizans. The sequence continues at coordinate 152,395 of NW_025334116.1, read as the reverse complement.
GTCATCCACAGATCCCCCCATAACAGTGCGTCATCCACAGATCCTCCCATAACAGTGCGTCATCCACAGATCCTCCCATAACAGTGCGTCATCCACAGATCCTCCCATAACAGTGCGTCATCCACAGATCCTCCCATAACAGTGCGTCATCCACAGATCCTCCCATAACAGTGCGTCATCCACAGATCCCCCCATAACAGTGCGTCATCCACAGATCCCCCCATAACAGTGCGTCATCCACAGATCCCCCCATAACAGTGCGTCATCCACAGATCCCCCCATAACAGTGCACCTGCGCACTGAGGAGAGACTGAAAGGAGGGGAAGATCCGCGGAAGGAAGCAGAGGACGGCGCAGCAGACGACTGAATAGCTTTTTTTGTAAGTAAATTATTTTATTATAGTGCTGAAACTGCTTTAAACTATAAAGAAAAGTTTTGGAGAGCGTTTCTCTCTTTCTCAGGTCTGAAGCAATACCGAGGAAGAAAGGAAAACTCTTGAAAGCTTGTCTTTTAAGTATTAGGTTGGTACAATAAAAAGGTATCTCTGCGTACAGCAATACTCGTATTTTGTAATCTTATTTATATATACTTATTTTGTTTTTTTCAGTGGTATGATTAAGTGGTGAAAATTATTAGTGCCCCCCCCCAGTTTTGACTGTGCCCCCTATATATTGTTCCTAGAGTCGCCACTGCGCAGAGGCGAGTCACAGCAACGCTAGGCTGAGGCCTGGCCTGTGTGTGTATGTATATATATATATATATATATATATATATATATATGCACGGGCGTGTGTGTTTGTACTTTATGGTGCACACCCTAATGCAATAGGCTGCGCACGCCTATGCATGTTTAATATGAAGCAAGGTGGGGGAGGTTTGCGCAGAGGGGGGGGGAGGAGGAAGAGGGGGGACGCGCGCACTCACTCACTCACATACAGTCCGCCCGGCATTTCTTGTCACTGCCAGGCTGTATCCAGATCATCAGTGAAGCAGGCGCTGCTGGCTGTGGGAGGAGCTCTGAAGGCCCGGGAAACTGCCTTCAGCACAGCCAGCAGTGCCATGTGAGTGTGGCAGCGCAACACCAGGGAAGAGGGTAAGTATGTGTTTTTTTATTTTCTTTTCCTAACACTGCAGACTGGGGGCAAAGGGGAAGGGGGTTGATGGGCACAACTAGAGTGAGGGGGCACAAAAGTGGGCATCTCTACTGAGGGGGCACCTAATATGTCATAACTACTGTGAGGGGGGCACATATAAAGGCATAACTATGAGGGGGCACATATATCAACTACTGTGAGGGGGGCACATAATCTAGCATAACCACTGTGAGGGGCACATATGTGGGCATATTTAATGTGAGGGGCACATAATCTGGCATAACCACTGTAGGGGGGCACATATCTGGTCATAACTACTGTGAGGGGCACATAATCTGGCATAACTACTGTGAGGGGTAACATATCTGGCCATATCCACTGTGAGGGGCACATATCTGGGCATAACCACTGTGAGCGGGCACATATCTGGGCAAACCCCTGTGAGCGGGCACATATCTGGGCATATCCACTGTGAGGGGGAACTTATCTGGGCATAACTACTTTGAGGGGGCACATATCTGGCATAAATACCATGAGGGGGCACATATTTGGCATAACTACTGTGAGGGGGCACATATTTGGCATAACTACTGTGAGGGACACATATCTGGGCATAACTACTGTGACAGGAACAAAGGTAGGCATAACTGCTGTGAGGGGCCACAAGAAGGACATAACTTTTGTGAAGGGACCACAAGGTGGGCTTAATTACTGTGAAAGGCCACAAGGTGGGCATTAGTACTGTGAGGGGCCACAATGTAGACATTAGTACTGTGTGGTTGCACTTAGGGGAAATGTCCTAAATTACCCTGCTATACATTGGCATAGCTCAGTCTACCAGGCCAGCACAGCGCCCCCTGCTGGTAGTTTCATAGGGGCAGTCACCATCCCTTCCTTATGTGATTATTCTTTTTTTCTCTATCACCACAGGAACCTTGTTCTGGATCCAGCGGACATCACGCCGACGCCAGAGACACCCTGGATGAGGTAGGACCAGATTTTATTAGGACTGGGTGAGTGTAGCCATGCATTGGGCTTAGGGCTCTTTAACACGAGCGGATCCCGTGTGGCTAAACTGCTGTGTGAAAGAAAGCCAAGCCCCGCTCCGGACAGCAGAGACACGGAGCAGTAACATGACTGATAATGCTCTTTGCCTCTCTGTGATCGTTTTGCTACAAAATCACGGTGACAACTTTATCTCATTGTGATTTTGTAGTAAAAAGGTCACAGAGAGGCACGGAGCTGTCTCTGCTGTCCGGAATGGGGCTTGGCTCTCATTCACGCAGCGGACTAGCCGCACGGGAAAGAGCCCTTAGTAAGAAATTCTGCCGCTTCTTTGTATAAATGGGGGGGGGGGGGGCCCCGATCCAAAGTTTGCACTGGGGCCCATAACACTCTAGTTACGCCACTGGTGAAGCCTGATTCTCTGCTATGATATGAAGACTGATTCTCTGCTGACATGAAGCCAGATTGTCTGTTACGGGACCTTTCTCCTCTGCCTGGGTTCTGGGCCTAAATTTATGAAAATTGACTCTTACAGTGGTGGGTGACGTGAAGCCTGATTCTCTGCTATGATATGAAGACTGATTCTCTGCTGACATGAAGCCAGATTGTCTGTTACGGGACCTTTCTCCTCTGCCTGGGTTCTGGGCCTAAATTTATGAAAATTGACTCTTACAGTGGTGGGTGACGTGAAGCCTGATTCTCTGCTATGATATGAAGACTGATTCTCTGCTGACATGAAGCCAGATTGTCTGTTACGGGACCTTTCTCCTCTGCCTGGGTTCTGGGCCTAAATTTATGAAAATTGACTCTTACAGTGGTGGGTGACGTGAAGCCTGATTCTCTGCTATGATATGAAGACTGATTCTCTGCTGACATGAAGCCAGATTGTCTGTTACGGGACCTTTCTCCTCTGCCTGGGTTCTGGGCCTAAATTTATGAAAATTGACTCTTACAGTGGTGGGTGACGTGAAGCCTGATTCTCTGCTATGATATGAAGACTGATTCTCTGCTGACATGAAGCCAGATTGTCTGTTACGGGACCTTTCTCCTCTGCCTGGGTTCTGGGCCTAAATTTATGAAAATTGACTCTTACAGTGGTGGGTGACGTGAAGCCTGATTCTCTGCTATGATATGAAGACTGATTCTCTGCTGACATGAAGACAGATTCTCTGTTACGGGACCTCTCTCCTCTGCCTGTGTGTGTGCTGGGCCTAAATATATGCCAATGGACTGTTGCAGTGGTGGCTGACGTGAAGCCTGATTCTCTGCTATGACATGCAGACTAATTCTCTGCTGACATGAAGACAGATTCTCTGTTACGGGACCTCTCTCCTCTGCCTGTGTGTGTGCTGGGCCTAAATATATGCCAATGGACTGTTGCAGTGGTGGCTGACGTGAAGCCTCATTCTCTGCTATGACATGCAGACTAATTCTCTGCTGACATGAAGCCAGATTGTCTGTTACGGGACCTCTCTCCTCTGCCTGTGTGTGTGCTGGGCCTAAATATATGCCAATGGACTGTTGCAGTGGTGGCTGACGTGAAGCCTCATTCTCTGCTATGACATGCAGACTAATTCTCTGCTGACATGAAGACAGATTCTCTGTTACGGGACCTCCCTCCTCTGCCTGGGTGCTGGGCCTAAATATATGCCAATGGACTGTTGCAGTGGTGGCTGACGTGAAGCCTCATTCTCTGCTATGACATGCAGACTAATTCTCTGCTGACATGAAGACAGATTCTCTGTTACGGGACCTCTCTCCTCTGCCTGGGTGCCGGGGCCTAAATATCTGAGAATGGACTGTTCCAGTGGTGGGTGACGGGAAGCCAGATTCTCTGCTATGGAACCTCTCTCCAATTGATTTTGGTTAATTTTTATTTATTTAATTTTTATTTTAATTCATTTCCCTATCCACATTTGTTTGCAGGGGATTTACCTACATGTTGCTGCCTTTTGCAGCCCTCTAGCTCTTTCCTGGGCTGTTTTACAGCCTTTTTAGTGCCGAAAAGTTCGGGTCCCCATTGACTTCAATGGGGTTCGGGTTCGGGACGAAGTTCGGATCGGGTTCGGATCCCGAACCCGAACATTTCCGGGATGTTCGGCCGAACTTCTCGAACCCGAACATCCAGGTGTTCGCTCAACTCTAGTCGTGACGACAGTACCGTTAATGGTGGTACAACCAGTTGTAATTGAATTGAAGAATGAAGTAGGCAGTGGTAGGATACAACTCAAAACTTTTACTGAAGTTGGTTCCAGTTGAGGCATATACATCCAGACAGAATACAGTCATTTGTTCTTTAGAGGAATTCTGTTGATCCACTGTTAATAGGTTTGGCTGTTTTTTTTTATTTTTTTTACTTAGCTTCAAGGTCCTTTCTAAACCAGTGTAATTTGGTGAGGTTGCCTGTAATACTTATTGGTATGCTTAGTCTTACTATTTCTGTATCTTCCAAGCCCTTGAACAGGTAGCTAATCTGTATTCTTCAATGTATGGTGAGGCTGCCTGTAGCTAGATTGTCCTCCACCATGTGCAAAGGTGTCCAGTAAGCCGTAGGTAGTGGCTGTTATCACCGATGTCTCTCTTTTAGCTTGGTTTTCTTCCAGGGACGCAAACACTATCCTCTGGTTGTAGGATGTAGGAACTAATAGAATCACAGGAGGAAAACGCTCTCCTGCGCCTCATACCTTGGCTCTACCTCATTGCTGCTTCAGACTTCATTCAGACTACTCTGTGGTGTGTAGCCTCAGCTTTACAACTGACTCTACTCCTCTCTACACTCCTCTCCTTTATCTACCTTCTCCACCACACTAGGCCTGACTAAAGTATTTTTATGTAGTAAGTGCTATCCCCATCTAGTGGTGGGATGTATAAATTACACCAGACCAGCCTATGAACAGGGATACAAAAGGTGTTGTAATACAAAATGACATGCAATATGATAATGCCGTTTCACAGTAATTTTGCAGTTCCCACGTGTCCTGAGTGGGACGCTGTACCTCTACATACAGGGGTTTGATTCAGGGATTTGAAATACAGCCATTTGAAATGCAGCCATTTTGTGCAAAGAAATCTTTAATTCAGACCTACACTGATTTAGGGCATGTGAGATCCCCCCTATACATACAGGGGTTTGATTCAGCCATGTGAAATGCAACCATTTTGTGCAAAGAAATATTTACTTCAGGCCTACACTGGTTCAGGCCGTGTGAGATACACCCTCTACATACAGGGGTTTCATTCAGCCATTTTAAATATAGCCATTTGAAATACAGCCATTTTGTGCAAAGAAATATTTACTTCCGGCCTACACTGGTTCAGGCCATGTGAGATACACCCTCTACATACAGGGGTTTGATTCAGGCATTTAAAATACAGCCATTTTGTGCAAATAAATCTTTAATCGAGGCCTAGTCTGGTTCAGGCCATGTGAGATACACCCTTTACATACTGTCATTCTTTTCTACTATTAATTAAACACCAATTTAGGGCAAGATCCTAAATTCTAAAAATATGAGGAGAGCGTAAAATAAGGGACGTGGCCCAGGTCGTTGTGCTGCTGGTGGAGCTCCTGTTTCAGGGAGAGGACGTGGTCGATCTGTGCCAGCTACATGAACAAATGAAACCCCTTCCTCAGGTGCGAGTAGGCGACAAAACCTGCAGCGGTATTTGGTCGGGCCTAATGCTGCTCTATGAATGGTGAGGCCTGAACAAGTACAGGCGATAGTAGATTGGGTTGCTGACAGTGGATCTAGTTCCTTCACATTGTCTCCCACCCAGTCTCCTGCTGAAAGACCACAGTTGGCACCTGCAGCCGATGTCCATCAGTCTTTCACCTCACCCCCTTGCAAATCAGCCAAGCAGTCTTCACCCCAAGTCATGCAGCAATCTCTTCTGCTTTTTGATGACTCTGTTAGCAGGGTTTCCCAGGGCCATCCACCTAGCCCTGCCCCAAAAGTGGAAGTGATTGAGTGCACCGATGCCCAACCACTTATTTTTTAAGTACATGGGAGGACCATCGCAGCACGTCTCGGATGATGACGAAACACAGGTGCCAACTACTGGGGCTTTTGAAAGTGTGCAGACCGACAAGGAAGTCAGGGGTGAAGACTGGGTGGAAGATGATGTGGAGGATGATGAGGTCCTCGACCCCACATGGAATCAAGGTCATGCGAGTGACCAATATAGTTTGGAGGAAGAGGCGGTGGTCGCACAGAGCCACCAGCACAGCATAAGAGGGAGCAGGGTGCAAAAGCGGAGCGGCCGTCCTCTAGACAGTACGCCTCCTACTGACCACCGCAGCAAGGGACCGAGCACACCAAAGCCATCTCTAAGGAGTTCCCTAGCGTGGCAGTTCTTCAGACAATGTGCTGACGACAAGACACGAGTGGTGCAATCAGAGCCTGAAGCGAGGCATAAACGTTCTCAACCTGAGCACAACCTGCATGACCAGGCATTTAAGTGCAAAGCACAAGCTGCAGTGGAGTAGACACCTCAAAAACCAAGAAAAGTCTCTGGCTCCTCCTGCTTCCTCTTCTGCTGCAGTTGTGGCCTCTTCATCCACCTCTGGAGTGACAGTGCCACCTTGCACCCCAAAAACAGAGGATCTGCAAGCAACACCAACACCTGGGTCACCAAGTATCTCCACAATGTCCCACGGAAGCGTTCAGCTCTCCATATCTCAAACGCTGGAGATGAAGAGGAAGTACCCCCCTACCCACCTGCGATCCCTAGCCCTGAATGCCAGCATTTCTAAATTACTTGCCTTTGAAATGCTGTCATTCCGTCTGGTGGAGACTGATAGTTTTAAAGGCCTTTTGGCGGTGGCTGTCCCACAGTACGTCATGCCCAGCCGCCACTACTTTTTAAGGCGAGCCATCCCTTCCCTTCACAACCAAGTAGGGGACAAAATCAGGTGTGCACTTCGCAACGACATCTGTGGCAAGGTGCACCTGACTACGGATACGTGGACCAGTAAGCACGGTCAGGGCCGTTATATCTCCATAACAGCACACTGGGTAAATGCAGTGGCGGCTGGGCCTGAGGCGGATAGCAGTTCGGCGCATGTCCTTCCACCACCGAGGATTGCAGGGCGCTTCAGTTTGCCTCCTGTTGCTTCCTCCTCCTACTCTGCTTCCTCATCCTTTACCAGCTCTTCATCCGGTCAGCGTAACACGTTCACTACCAACTTCAGCACAGCCAGGGGTAGCAGGCAGTTTTAAAACTTATCTGTTTGGGGGACAAACCCCACACCGCGCAGGAGCTGTGGACGGGCCTTGAACAACAGACCAATGAGTGGTTTGTGCCAGTCAGCCTCAAGCCCGGCCTGGTTTGTGATAATGGGCAAAATCTCGTAGCAGCTCTGGGACTAGCCGGTTTGACACACATCCCTTGCCTGGTGCATGTGCTGAATTTGGTGGTGCAGAGATTCCTTAAAAATGACCCCGACATGTCAGAGCTGCTGCATAAAGTGCGGGCCGTCTGTGCTCGCTTTCGGCGTTCTCACCCTGCTGCTGCTTGCCTGTCAGCGCTGCAGCTTAACTTCGGCCTTCCCGCCCATCACCTCATATGCGACGTGCCCACAAGGTGGAACTCCACCTTGCACATGCTGGCTAGACTGTGCGAGCAGCAGCAGCAGGCGATAGTGGAGTTTCAGCTGCAGCACTCACGGGTGAGTCGCTCGGCGGAACAGCACCACTTCACCACCAATGACTTGGCCTCCATGCGAGACCTGTGTTCCTTGTTGCGCTGTTTAGAGTAATCCACCAACATGGCCAGTGCCGATAACGCCGTTCTCAGCGTTACTATCCAACTTCTATGCCTCCTTGAAAAAACGCTCCTGGTGATGATGGAAGAGGATGTGGCACAGGAGGAGGAGGAAGAGGGATCATTTTGTAGGGTTTCCAGCCAGTCATTCCCAAGTGGCTCCGAGTGTGGGTTCCTGCACCCACAAACCCAAGGTACACAATTGTCCAGCCAGGGCACAGTTCTGGAGGATGAGGAGGTGGAGGATGAGGAGATGGAGGAGGAGGAACCATGTTCACAGCAGGGTGGCACCCAGACCAGCTCATGGCCATCACTGGTGCGTGGATGGGGGGGGATACAGAGGACACAGACGATACACTTCCCACAGAGGACAGCTTTTTGTTGCCTCTGGGCAGCCTGGCACACATGAGCGATTACATGCTGCAGTGTCTCCACAACGACTGCCGAGTTGCCCACATTCTACAATGACAACGTACCATCCTTAATTCCGTCACTGGAGCGTGATCGTAAGATGCGCGAGTACCAGCGAACGCTGGTAGACGCGCTGATAGTGGCATTCCCACCTGACAACGGGGGCACAGTGGAAGCACAAGGCGAAGGCAGAGGATGAGGAAGAGATCGCCAATGCAGCTGGAGCACCGCCAGCACCTCAGAAGGCAGGGTTAGCATGGCCGAAATGTGGAAAAGCTTTGTCAGCACGCCACAACAACCAGCATCACCAGCTGATATGGAACGTGTTAGCAGGAGGCAGCATTTCACCAACATGGTGGAGCAGTATGTGTGCACACGCCTACACGTACTGAATGACGGGTCTGCCCCCTTCAACTTCTGGGTCTCCATATTGGGCACATGGCATGAGCTTGCCCTTTACGCCTTGGAGGAGCTGGCCTGCCCTGCAGCCAGTGTATTATCTGAATGTGTGTTTAGCACGGCAGGGGGCGTCATCACAGACAAGCGCAGCCGTCTGTCCACAGCCAATGTTGACAAGCTTACATTCATTAAAATGAACCAGGCATGGATCCCTCAGGACTTGTCCGTACCTTGTGCAGAATAGACATGTATACCGGCACTAAGCAGCCATTGTTATATGGCAGCGCAATTGCTCATGTTTTGTATTTTGGATATTTCACTCTCTTTTGGAATGTACCTTAATTTGACAAAATTAAATTAAAACCAAAAACCTGTGTTGGCTATCTCGTCCTCCTCCACCGCCGCTTCCACCTACTCTGCTGCGTCCACCGCCTCCTCAAACCCCTACTCCATATGGAACTCCACCTCATGAATCCATTTTTTTTTTGTACGGGTTTTATTTTATATCATTTCACTACTTTGTCATTTACATTTTAGGGTGAAATTCACCAATTTTTGGGTGTATAGTACCACTGCTATACCTAGTAGACAGGTTAAACAAAGAAAAAAAAATGTAATTTACTTATTCGGGTTAAATTAACAAATTTTTGGGTGTATACCTAGTAGGTATGCTATACCTAGTAGGCCGGTTAAAAAAAAATTGTCATTTACATTTTTGGGTGAAATTAACCAATTTTGGTGTGTATAGTACCACTGCTAGTGGAACGGTAAAAAAAAAAATAAAAAAAATTGTCAGTTAAATTTTTGGGTGAAATTCACACATTTTTGGGTGTAATATACCCTCCTCTACCTAGTTGACAGCTTAATACATTTCAATAATTTTTCTGTTACATTCTTGGGTTGACATTATACAATTTTAGATCTGAATAAACACCTGCTATGCATAGGTGACAGGGAATAAAATATTATAAATTATTCAGTTATTAATGCGCACCACATCCTTACATTTAATGTTGTCACACTTTTATGCTTTAATAATTTCTCCATATTTCAACTCTAATTTTAAATTTGAAAAAATGGATCCTCCCTTAAATTTGGTCTCTTTTATTACTCTCTCTCTCTGGCCTGGAACCCTGATTCCCCACCACCCGTAATCACAATGGGGTCGAAAGTTGATAGAACAGATATCAAATTGGATCGTGAACATCACGGGGACGTGCGAAATGGTGGGGCAGTAAGTGTGCACACGCCTACACGAACTGACTGACAGGGGTCAGCCCCTGCAACTTCTGGGTCTCCAAATTGGACACATGGCCTGAGCTTGCCCTTTACCCCTTGGAGGTGCTGGCATGCTCTGCAGCCAGTGTATTGTCTGAACGTGTGTTTAGCATGACTGGAGGGGGTTATCACAGGTTATATTTACCAATGTTTTGGGGTGTACCCTAATAAAAATAAAAAAAATTTAAACCAAAAACCAGTGTAGGCTACCTCCTCCTCCACCGCCGCTTCCAACGACACCGCCACATCCACTGTCTCCTCAACCTCCTACTCCATATGGACCTGGTCCTCGTAAATCAAGATTATTATTTTTTATTTTTACGTATCTTATGTTATTTAAAGTCATTTCCCTATCCACATTTGTTTGCAGAGCACTTGCTATGCACTTAACCACATATTGACCCCATTTGCAGCCCTCTAGCCCTTTCCATGACATTTTTCCAGCCATTTTAGTGCTCAAATGTTCGGGTCCCCATTGACTTTTTTCCAAAGTTCGGCCGAACCCGTCGAACCCGAACATCCAGGTGTCCGCTCAACTCTATTTATTTCCATCCAGTGTTGCATACATTTTTCACCAAGATCTTGCATTGATGATGGTAGAGTCTAACTGCTGCGCAAAGCCTTCTCCAGCACATCCCAGAGATTCTCAGTGGGGTTAAGGTCCAGACACTGTGGTGGCGATACCTAATATGTATATCTTTTTAAAAATGTTTTTATGTATTTCACTTTAGCACAATAATAGCAGTTTTGAAACAAAAAAATGATGTTTTAGTGTCTCCATGTTCAGAGAGCTATAGTTTTTTATATTTTTTGGGCAATTGTCTTAGGTAGGGGTTAATTTTTTGCGGGATGAGGTGATGGTTTTATTGATACCATTTTGTGGGACATACGCCTTTTTGATCGCTTGGTGTTGCACTTTTTGTTATGTAAAGTGACAAAATGTATTTTTTTACGCCTTTTATATTATGATTTTTTTTATGGTGTTTATCGGAGATGGTGGATCATGTGTTATATATAGAGCATGTAATTACGGATGCGGCGATACCCAATATGTGTGGCTTTTTCTTCAGTTTTTTTATTATAAAATAAGTGGAAAGAGGCGTTTTTTTTTCTTTTTCTACTTTATTAATTTTATTACTTTATAAATTTTTATTAAAAACACTTTTTTAAACTTTTTTTTCTTTACTTTATTTCTGATGTTCACTTTTGGGGGTCTGATCCCCTCTGCAATGCATTACAATACATCTGTATTGTAATGCATTGCCTGTTCGTGTACTATTGGATCTCCTCAGCACCCATAGAAGGCAGGTCCCGATGCTGTCCAAGGCATTGGGCAGCCTCTGTACGGCATCAGGCTGCTTTCTGACACATCGAGTCCCCTCCACAGCAGCGTGGGGACTCGATGCACTCACTCACCTGACACAAACTCCTTCTAAGTTGCAGTCAGCCCGGACCACGGCATAGAAGGGGTTTATCCGCCGGCATCAGCTTTTACAGCGATGCCGGCGAATACAGCAGGGGCCCGGCTACCAGGGACTGCCGGGCCCCTGCAGTGATCGCACGCACCACTCCGGTGCCTGCACGATCACCATGACAAACTATTACGTCAAATTGCGGAAACGCAGTGGCTTCCATGACGCAATAGTACGTCATGTGTCGGGAAAGGGTAAAGGACTATAGTTGTATCTGGCAGAAATAATAAATTTTGTGCAACCTGCGCTAAATTGCGTGGAATTGTTAGAGACCCAAAGTCCTTTTAAGAACTATAGTTGTATCTGGCTGCAATATATATTACTAGCGTAACCCGCGCTAAATTGCGTGCAATTGTTAGTGCCGCTTCTAATAGTGACACTACCTATGCTACATCTTTTATTTTACATTTGCGCAGCCTAAATATCTGACATTCAGCGCAATTGTTTGGCCGCTGGGGACAGCGACATTATCAGTGCTACATCTCCTGTATAATGTTTGCGCATCCTAAATATCAGTGACATTCATTCAGTGTCATTTTTTATTAGCCACTGGTGACAGCGACATTACTTGCGCTATACCTCCTGTATAACGTTTACGCATCCTAAATATCAGTGACAGTCATTCAGTGTAATTTTTTATTAGCTGCTGGTGACAGTGACATTACTTGCACTATACCTCCTGTATAAAGTTTGCACATCCTAAAACTATCTGTGACATTCAGTGTACTTTTTTCATAGACGCTGCGGACAGCGACATAATCTGTGCTACATCTCCTGTTTAACGTGTGCGCTTCCTAAAAATATCTGTGACATTCTGTGTACTTTATTTGCGCATATACTTACAAAACCTGCACTACTGTACGTGTGACATACTTGCAAGCATATATACCATTTAATATGCGCAAGGCGAGCAGTAAGGGACGGAGAAGTGGCTGTGCTGCTGATGGTGCACGCAGAGGCCGTGGCCTTGGGCACGGTGAAACTGTGCCTGCTGCCAGAGCAATAGAAACACACTCATCCATGATACCTAGCTTTATGTCCCAGTTTGCAGGGCGGCGCAGGACACCGCTCTCGAAGTCAGACTAGTGCTACCAGGTGGTCGGTTGGATTGCAGCAGACAATGCTTCCAGTCGGTAAAGCACCACCCTGTCTTCCACAAGTCTCAGTAGCCAAGAGTCTGGTCAACAGAATCCTCACCCTGATACTCCTTCCTCCCACCATGGAGAGTCTTGGCAAACAAGTGATCCCACACTCGGATATTTCGAGGAGCTCTTTTCATCACCATTCCTTGATTTGGGCCTCTTGACAAGACCGTTTTAAGATGGACATGAGGAGATCTTGCGCCCTGATTCCCAAACTCTTGAGCATCCACAGTCACAAGAAGATGACGGTGGGGAACGGCAATTAGTGTTTCACGAGGTGGATGATGATGATGAGACACAGTTGCCACTAAGTCAACCGCAATTAGTGTCTCAAGAGATTCATGATGATTAGGTCAACAAGTCAGGAGGATAACCAGAGTGAGGAAGTGGAAGAGGAGGTGGTGGACGATGAAGTCACTGACCCAACCTGGGAAGGTGGCAAGCCGAGTGAAGACAGCGGTACAGAAGGGGAGGGATCCGCAGTACCGCAACAGGCCGGAAGAGGCAGTGGGGTGGCAGAAGAGAGAAGGCAGGCCACACCAAACCGGCCCGCAACTGTTCCCCGGAGCACCCCCTTGCAGCAATCTTCCTTGCCAAGGGGTAGGTGTTCCGCAGTATGGCGCTTTTTTGAGGTGTGGACAATAAAAGAATTGTCATTTGCAACCTGTGCCGTACCAAAATCAGCAGGGGCATGAACACTAGCAACATCACCACCACCAGCATGATCCTTCACATGGCATCAAAGCACCCTAATAGGTGGGCTGAATGCCTGGGTCCACAACCAGTGTCTGCGGGTCACACCACTACCTCCTCTTCCCCTGTGTTATGTGCTGGACAATCCCCTGTCCAAGACGCAGGCCTGAATGCCTCCCGCCATGCACCTTGACCTTCGCAATCACCATCAGCTAGCACATCCACTTCTGTGTCCCAGCACAGCGTACAGATGTCTATACCCCAGGCCTTTGAACGAAAGCGCAAACACCTAGCCACCCACCCACAGGCCATAGCACAAAATGCGCACCTTTCCAAATTGCTGGCCCTGGAAATATTGCCATTTAGGCTTGTGGACACTAAGGCTTTCCGCGTTACTCTGTCCCCAGCCTTACACCAGCATGTGTCCCTTAACATCACCTGTGCCCTAACCAACACAGTTATAGGGAAGGTTCACTTAACAACTGACACATGAACAAGTGCTTTTGGTCAGGGACGGCACACTGGGTGAATGTTGTGGAGGCCGGTAGGGAGTCGTAACCTGGGATGGCACAGATGCTACCGACGCCAAGGATTGCGGGCCCTACTTCCATCAGGGTTTCCGCCACCACCTGCATTAGTGGCGGCAACCCCCTTCTCCTTCTCCGCCTTCTCCTCCACTTCCTCCTCTGAATTATCATCTTGCAGCACCAGTCAGTAGCTGGAAGGAGTGCAGCACTGCAGTGGGAAAGCGGCAACAGGCGGTGCTTTAACTGATCTGCTTAGGTGACAAACAACACACCGCTGCAGAGCTGTGGCATGGGATAAGGGTCAAGACTGAGCTGTGGCTCTCACCACTCAACCTAGAACCAGGCATGGTTGTGTCTGATAATGGCCGTAACTTGGTGGCGGCTTTGAAGCTCGGCAAGCTCACACACATACCATGAATAGCCCACGTGTTCGACCTAGTGGTTCAGTGTTTCTCAAAACCTACCCCAATTTGCCTGAGCTACTGGTGAAGGTGCGCTGCGTGTGTGTCCATTTCCGCAAGTCATCAACAACTTCCGTCGGTCTGGCAATGCTGCAGCAGCGCTTGCAATTGCCAGCTCACCGACGTCACAAGGAGGGAAATTTTTTGGAAGATGGTGAAGGAGTACGTAGCAGACTGTGTCAGCGTCTTCAGTGATCTGTCTGTGCCTTACAACTATTGGGTGTCCAAGCTGGACATGTGGCACAAACTGGCACTCTACTCCTTGGAGTTGCTGGAAAGCCTCGCTGCCAGCGTTTTGTCAGACTGGGTATTTAGTGCTGCTGGGGGTATAATAACTGATAAGCGTATAGGCCTCTCAACTGAAAATGCTGACTGGTTGACTCTTATAAAAATTAACAAGGCCTGGATTGCCCCTGACTTTTCTACTCCACCAGAGGAAAGTAGCTGAACATAAAGGCACTCTAAACGTGGCTTTTATGGAGTTTTGAATACACTGTATTCCCTTGCACCCCTTCCACTAAAAAAAAGGGTATATGGTTCAATCTCCCTTTTCTCGTCCTCCTCCTCCTCCATCATATCAACATGTTTATTAGGCTGCCCTCGCTCCTAATGTTTTAGATGGTCAGCTCAGCAGCAGGTTCTCACCCATAATGTTTTAGGGGGTCACCAGCAGGCTCTCGGCCATAATGTTTTTGAGGGTCACCAGCAGGCCCTCGCCTATGATGTTTTAGAGGGTCACCACCAGGCTCTTGCCCATAATGTTTTAGAGGGTCACCAGCAGGCTTTCACCCATAATGTTTTTGCTGGTCACCAGCAGGCCCTCGCCCCTAATGTTTTAGATGGTCAGATAAGCAGCAGTAACTCGCCCCTAATGTTTTAGAAGGTCAGCTCAGTAGCAGACCCTCACCCCTAATGTTTTAGATGGTCAGCTCAGCAGCAGACCCTCACCCCTAATGTTTTAGATGGTCAGATCAGCAGTAGGCACTCGCCCCTAATGTTTTAGAGGGTCAGATCAGCAGCACACCCTCACCCCTAATGTTTTTGTAATTTTTGGCAGCCCTTTAACTTAGTGCATAGGCTTTGTGAGTGTAGGAATCTACCCGAACAATTGGACCACAATGTGAATGAGGCCCTCCTTTATGTGATATACAGGTTGTATTGGAGTGCCTCTTCCTTGTAATTTTTGGCAGCACTTGCACTTTATATACAAGTAAATATACAGGAAAGAATGTTTCCTAACAATTTTTCCTCTAAAATTGATATTATCTTTTTGTGCGTATTATTGTCTGTAAAAGTGGCATACTACTTGGACAACATCATTCCCAGCAGCGACCTGGGAGTCCAAGATGCGTCCAGACATCCTCTCCATGCTGTTCCCGAACCATTTCAGTGGTGTTTTCATCAATTTCGGACCTTTTCCTGTGAACCAGACACCCTCCCCTCTTCAGAGCAGGGGTGCCTGGTTTAATGCTCTGGTTCTCCATTGACTTCCATTGACTTCCATTGCGCTTGGGTGCTCTGTAGAGCACCAGAGCATCCCAAGGTGTTCTACTCGAGCACTTTGGTGCTCGACCAACACTAGTTAACACCCCTCTGTACCCTTACTGCAGACTGCTAGCAATTTATTCATAACTTTTAGTAGATATAATAAAGGAACGGGCAACATAGAATCATAAAAATAGATGTTTCAGAATCATTTTTACACTGGGAATGCATGTAGCTATTAAAACAGGCATGTCAGGAGTGGTGAAAGGTCCTCTTTAAGAGAACCACTGAACACATCCCAAGCATTTGTACACAAGGCATATGGACACAGGAAATATAAAAACAAATACTTTCTTAAACAAATGGTACAAGACACAAACATAAAAGTAGGGAACAGTGCAGACCTAGTCTCACCCGACCACTTTTCCTACCTTCTTGGAAAATCTGTCCTAAACAACAGCCCCCCAACTTGTCGACAGTCCCTGTGCTGCTAAGTGCAATGACCTGGTCCACACACAGGGACCTATTGACACAGTTGGAACTCAAGCAGACCAAACAGACATGAATCAAGGTCACAAGTAACCCAGATCAAAGACACAGAATGAGGATCGGAATCAGGTTTAAGGCATAAACCAGAAACCCATGTGGATCAGGATATATACTGGAAGTATGGCATTGGTCAGAACAGAAAATAACCAAAGACAAGAGGCTGACCATATGATTTAGGGCTCATGCATACAACCATTGCCTGGTTTTCAGTCCGCAAATTGCAGATCTGCAAAACACGGAGACCGGCATGTATGTTCTTTCACTCTATAGAACAGCGGGGGGGGGGGGGGTAACTGAGGTGACCAAGAACCCAATGATAACCCTGGCTAAGCTCCAAAGATTCTTTGTGCAGGTTTGGTGGGGTCCGGTGCCAAGGGAGCTCAGTCTGGCGGCAGGGATGCTGTTGGGCTGCTTGGTCTCCCTATGTGTAGTTGCTGAATTTTGGTGGTGGTGGCTGACACGTGGTTCTTCACCAAATTACAGTAAGTCCCACTCCAAAGACCCAACCTTGACGTGGTGAGTGGGCTTATGCATTTTAATCAAAATGTATACAAATGGCCTTGTGTACAATGAGTGGACCATGACGTAGTATACTAGTTACTAGTAGTAAATTGGGATGAGAAACAACAGATCAATGCATCCATATTTTTTTTAATCTTTTTGGAACTCAAAAACAAAAATTTTAAGATTATGCAATTTGTCAAGAATATTCTTCTAGGTTCATGTCATTATGGAAACCAGTCACTTTCAGATCTGTATGTTCCTTGTATGTTTTAGGACTGCTACCCTCTTTTTAACAATGTACATGTGACCCCTGAACAGCAGGCTTACTAGAATATTCATGAGGCTGACATCTGCATGGATGTTGCTCACCACACTGAAATCATTCAGTGCATGATATCAACAGTGGCGTACACTTTTGCTTCAATATCAGGGTCAATTTTTGGATGTTGGTCACTGAGAATGGCTCACTAGTGACTCCCATAGGATATCTCACTTTCCTGCAACTTGGAGCTCTGCACGATTAGAGGAGATTCACCTAAAGTACATGGTGACTTGAGCATGATGAACAGAATAAATAAATATGACACATTGCACAATTACAAGCCTTCCTGCAATACATACTGCATACAGAAGAGTACTCTGTCTCAGGAGCACATTATATTTATTTAGCCATTAGGAGTGTACTAAAAGCAAACAGTGGATAACAAGCCCTTAGTAGGAAATGAAATCATGACCTTATCAGCAGGGGATCATTAAATGGAGAAGGTGTATCAGTTGCTATGTTAAGTGCATACCCCAGGAGTAGTGATAAAGGTATGCGTGCTATTGGACTTCAAAAGAAGTGCAGCATAAGGAGAATGCTGGTGGACAGGATTTGGTGTATAGGATTTATGGTGGATGACCAGGTGTGAGCTATGGCTACTTCAGCTACACAGTTAAAACAATTTCTCTAATTTTAAAATTATACAGCAGTGTAGCCTATGTTATTTTTTTTTATTTTTTTTATGTGTCTGCCCCCTTTAACCTAAACAGAAGTATAACCCTGAAACAAATCTGTGCTGAGATGAAAAGACATAATTGTAGACTGTTCACATGCTGCAGAAATTCCCGAGATAGTTCCATTCATTTAAATAGGGTTTGCTAGATCACATGCACAGATGCAGAAACAGCCCCATTCAGATGTATGGAAAAAGATTTTTAGTTTCAGAAATGTCTGCAAATTTGCCTCATGTGAACAGCTATCAGCTATCTAATAAACAGCTTAAAACAGCACTGTGTATCCCAAAGGTTAGATGATGTCCCAGTGAGATAAGACTTGATCAATGGTCCTTATCAGTATACGCCATTCAAATGACAGTTCTTTGGCCTCCACTGCCTTGCCCTCCCTAGTGGGCACAGATGCCGTGCTACTCACCAGGCTGCTGCCTCCATGCTTCTGCCTAGTGCTCTAGCCCCTGTCCCCATACGGTGCAACTACAGTCACCTCCGGTCTCATAAAGGGCTAGTGCATGGTCTTCAAAATCTTCCCTTAGCCAATGGCTAGGGGTCCCTAGGTATATAAGGCAACCTTTCCAGGCAAAGGGTTTCTGAGCTTTAGGTTCCCGGTGACCAACAGAAGTTTTTAAATGTAGTGCTTCTGTGATTCTCCTGCGTTCTACCACAGTTTATCCTGTGTTTAAGTTAATCCTGTCTCTCTGTCTATGTTTCTGTTACTGTCAAGTACCCAACCTGCATGCCCTGCCTGAGTCTTCACTACCACCCAGCCTGTTGGTTTGTCCTGTGACTTCATTTATCTACACTACCAGTGTGCAATCTTGATCTAGTAACCTGTATTAAGTCTTAGTGACTTTCCAGCCTTCTCCTGTGGTTTTCCAGTTGTTTTGGTGTGGTTTTCATTATCTTGAGCTCACAGTGCTTTCACCGAATACTCTGACCCCAGTAGGTCAACTGTCACTACAACGGGACTATATCTGGAGGTAGCAGTTTGGTTGTTTCCCTGCAGCAAAGGCCAACTCCATGTACAAGTTGAAGGGTGAATACCAAGGGGGTGCAGGAATAATGCTCTTAGAGCACTCACCGATCTGTAACCCAACGCAACATTTCAGCTGCTTTTTGAGCCCCATCACTTAAAAATGACCCAGTAAACGTCAGAAATATCGTGCTGGGTGAATAAACTTCACTTTTGATTCAATCTGGTGGTGCTGCAACTTTGTATGGAGCCTATCTATTTATCCATCTAAAAAAGGACAAAACATATAAGCAAATAGCGGGTGCAAAAATTCCCCAATGGACTGGTACAAAAAGATCCACACAAGCTATCTATCTATCTATTATGTTGGTATCTATCTAGTATCTACTGAAGAAGGTAGTAAGTCACTTGTATAGTCAAACAAACATAAATGTTTAGTTAGCACTCAGTGCTTGTTTTGTGTTTTGGACCTGAATGTAAAGGCTATGCATTTATTTATTGCAACAGATTAGAGAACAAGCAAAGTCCCATTTAAAATGGACTTCTGTGTCAGTGTCTGACTGCATTTGATCCCATTTGGCCTACTGCGACTTCCCAAACTATCTATCTAGTATCTATCTATCTATTATTTATTTTATTTTTTATTTTGCTTACTTATGAAGTGCAAAGATATTCCACAGCACGTTAGAGACATTGTCAACATTTGCTGTCCCATTGGGGCATGCAATTAAAATTCCCTATCAGTATGTCTTTTGGAGTGTTGGGGAAACCTGAGTACCCAGAGGAAACCCATGCAAACAAGGGGAAAACATATAAACTTCATGCAGATTTTGTCTTGGGTCAAACTTGAACCTAGGATCCCAACATTACAAGGTGCCACTGCAAACCACTAAGTCTATCTATTCTATCTATCTATCTATCTATCTATCTATCTATCTATCATCACAACTATCTATTATCTAGCTATCTATCTATCTATCAATCATCACATCTATCTATCTATCTATCTATCTATCTATCTATCTATCTATCTATCAATCATCACATCTATCTATCTATCTATCTATCTATCTATCTGACTTGTTTCATGTGACTATGTTTGTTTCATGTATCTTCTTCCTTTACAGATACATACACTTTTTTGTTAATGAGTATTATGCTCCAGATTGTTCTCTAAACTAATACTGCAAAGTATACTAGTTTGTTTTTGTGAATGATGTTATATTGGTATTTAATCTCTTTCCATCGTCTTAAATTTTCTGTATAATACAAGATGAAATGGGCAAATAACAGCTAACTGGGTATACTTTTATATTAACCCTAATAAAACTTATGATAAATGTTTAGAACATAAAAAATACACTAAAAATAATGTAACACTGTTAAATGCTTACTTCATCGGTTTTTCTACAGGGTGTTTTCGGGGATTTGTGATGCTGGTCCTTGTGTGATATTAGATACACATTACTTAAAAAAACAAATCGAAAAAGCCTTTTAAATCATTCAGATCTTGCTGTACCATAAAAATTATGTCCACATATCCTTCATAGGTAATGTCCCCAAGGAAAATGAATAATTAGGTTGCCACCAGAAATGACAGGAAAAAACAACATGACACAATGTTGATTCACAGAAGAACAGGACAGTGACACAGGCATTTATTGAGTTAAATAACTTGTAGAAACCATTAATGTTCAAAAGATATAGAAAGGTTACACAAACTGTGTACACATTACACTACAGAGAGAAAGAAAATCACAAAAAAAAAACCTTTCAGGTTCTTTTTCATCTGGGTGGTTCTAGTGATTTATCTACTTTGGTTAATGGTGCGTAAAAGTGGTGGTTATCTCAGAGAAGAGGGGGAGGAGGGAGCTCTTCCTTCACTGACGTCAGAGGGAGAATTTAAAAGGGGGCTATGGAGATCCCAGGAGCAGAAGCAGAAGAAGTCGACACAGCAGGTTCTCATAGCCCTGTCTCTGCAATCAGCCTAGAGAAGTTTCTGAAGACATGCAGTCCTGCCGAGTGCGCTGTGCCCTGACCCTGCTGTCCCTGGCCTTGGCTGTGAGCTCTATGTCAGCTGCACCTACAGACCCGAGACTTCGCCAGTTCCTGCAGAAATCACTTGCAGCAGCAGGAAAACAGGTAAGGAAGGAATCTTCTCCTTTTCTGACTTTCCATAGTACTAATATTTACCTTGCCTTGAACTTTTCATTTTCAAATCTGGAAACAAACTTTACTGTCAGATATGTGTATGGATGTCTATTTATGCACATTCATAATACACACTAATATTGCAACATAACAGGCATAAATATGTGATCTGCTCGGATAGTTATAACTGCTCAGAAATGACATGTAGTATTATGACAGATTAATTGCATTGATAATTTGCTGCACTTAAATGTTTTCTAGAGGAAAACACTTGGAATGTATTAGCCTTAGCGTGCTACAATGCCATGTGCAATGCTAAACTAATAGTCAGCTAGAATTGAATTAATTGTCTAAGAAAACTCTACGTTGAACCTGAGCTGCTGAATCAATAGAGCTGTCCGAGGTACTGAGCATACTGCACTGTCCAATATGCTGATGTGATAGCACTATCACAATTGTCACTTGTGTAGTTCTCCCGCTATTCGATTTCCTTACAGTGGTTGACATCTGTGTTTTATATCAGTCAGAAATGTTTTTGCTGCATGTTTTATAGCAATATAATTGCATAACCTTCAATCACTGTCCTGTAGTTCTTTAGGGTAGTGCCAAAAAACAATAGTAAATAACACAATAGTGCCCCAGTCCCGGAAAATATAGAAAGCAAGTACTTAATGTACTAAAACAGTAGGGAATGTATGACGGCGAGGTGGACAGAGAAATAGTTTCAGCACCTTGGAAAGCTCTTGCCATTCAGACTGCAGGTAGTATAGTATAGCATTCATCATGTTACTATAAAACATTGCTTATTTGTGAACATGTTCCTATAAGACCTGAAAAGGTGAGACATAAGATCATTGATGCGTCATAGTCCTTGCAGAAATGTAGTTACGGTTTTATGTCTGCAGCTCTAATATTTCTTGGCATTTTTTATAGGAGTTGGCCAAATACTTCTTGGCAGAGTTGCTATCAGAACCATCACAGACAGAGAATGACGCCTTGGAATCAGACGACCTGCCCAGAGGAGCTGAGCAAGATGAAGTAAGATTGGAACTTGAAAGGTCCGCAAACTCCAGTCCAGCTCTGGCACCCCGAGAACGCAAAGCTGGTTGCAAGAACTTCTTCTGGAAAACCTTCACATCTTGTTAGCCTCCTCCGATCTCTCCCTAGCATTTTGGTCCTTTATTTTCCTAACTCCCGAAACAAAGCCTTTACCACAGGATCCGAAGACTGTAAATACCACACACAGTTATGGTGAATACTAATGTTAATTTGGAGTTGTTTAATAAAACTTTTAGTTGAAATTGTAAATTATTTTGCTTGGGTCGTGATTTCTCGATAGTTCTTATATGCACTTTTCAATTCTCACAGATGTACTATTTTTAATTATTTGTTGCAATAAAGCGTGTTTCAAAGTATTCAGTTTATCTTTTGTCAATCTTTTTTTATTCCTGTGTTAATACTAAATACCAGAGGGTAGAGCAGGAAAAGATAAATGCCATGTTATCTGTAGGTAGAAGAGATTAACTCCTTCATAACAGAGATGTGTGCATGAGTGTTGGACTGAACATCATTCAGACTTGAACGATTCAGTAAAGAAGAAGGCAGCAGTAATCAGTTTACATTGTTTAAGACTGTAGTCCCTTTAATCTTCTCCATTATCGCTAACATTAACGCTACAATTCAAATGATACCCAGTTATCTCTTTCATGAAGCATCCTCAGGCAAAAAAAGACTATAATGCTATAATTATTCTGCATAATATGTGGCTTGAACTTCTCTTAATTTTACTTGTTCATTCATTGAGTATAAACATTGCTATTTAAAATGAAATGACTTTGTCTAACCCTTTAGCAATCAGCTCCATTCCGGCAATATATATCTGCTGCCGTAAGACAGCTGGAAGCAGTTGGGCTACTTTGTAATCTCCTAATTCTCAAGTCATCAATTCTATAAACTGATATAGCAGAACATTTTAAGGTGTTGTTTATGAATTTTTATAGCAATCTATCCATAAAATAAAAAATGAGTAAGGGCTTATTCACATTTGTGTATCCATTTTGCGGATTCAAATATTCGGACCATGTTGTATCTGAGTAGTCACACATTTCCCCCAAATTTCCGTGCTGTGATGAATGGCAGTTTTTTTCTCACTGCGATACACTTCAGATGAAAATGACATTGTTCTCTAGCATTTTCTTCTACACCATTGTCTACCTGTTTAGGACATATCAACACTTTAGATGGGACCTTCTGCTCAGAAATCCCCTCTTTCAGCCAAAGATGGAAATGGATGCAAAGAGTATCTCTCACTCAGGTAGGAGCCATGGATTACGTGCAGCTTCTCCTGGTGAATTACCTGAACAAACCCTTTCATGGCCCTACTTGTTGGAGGCAGCTCCTAGTGCTACACGTCCCTCTGCATAGTGAACAAATCATATTCTGCAGCTTGGTCCTGATAAACCCTTGCCATGGGTGGTAGTTATACATAAATAGTGCCTTCATGACTTATTGCCACCCTTTGCCTTCATGTTTAAAAATGCATCAAGTGAGCAGCAAGCCTATTTCTGCTTCTGAAAGTAGGCTCCAGCTGCAGTGAAGAGCCACTACTGAACAAGTAATATAATATGCAATAAGTATAAAATGTGCAGCAAATGCTTCACAGCTTTACTGCATAGAGCTGCTGAATGCCTTGTGTATGATACTGATATAATACCGTACTACGGGATTGTGGTCCCATATCGGAAGCGTTATCATGGAATAACCCACGCTGTTGCATTACAGTATTCTATGAGCTCTCTATTGCGTTTGGCCACTCTATAGGGGTCATATCTTAACTCTATAAGTACTGTAGTATTTTTGGTTCAGGCAAAATTAGCAATTTTCTGCTAGACATTGATATAACGGCTATTACAGAATTTTTTTTTTTAGGCTATTCACGCAATTGTTCTGTTTTCTTTCATGACAGTTGTGCGTACAATGGAACAGAATAGATCTTTTGTTCAGAGCTGTCATCAAGGACTCTGATATACATACCTTTTGAGTATGTTTTTACCTGAAAAAGAACTGGGTACTATTGAAAAAAATATATATTTTTTTAACACAATCAGTAAAATAATGTGACAAAAGTGCTTTTTCCACGAGTCCTTGATGATAGTGCTGAACAAAGCGTCTGTTCCGATGGGTGGCTCTACTGACCTCTGGTACCAACATGAGCTCACCGACCAGGGTCCAGGGCTGCAGACCAAGGAAACATCACATGCGCTGAGACAAGTGTTGTGCTTTATTACAGAACACAAGTGGGTGAGTGCATTGTCCACTCTCAGTATCATTAAAATGCTTTACGTTACTGTCCTACCCATGAAGCACGCCTCTCTTTTTCTTTTTTATATGGATCCATGACAGTTGTGGCTTTCATTTTGTACTATTTCATAGAAATATGTTTTTCTTTTTCAGCCTTCTTAGACAAAAGATGTTTTTATATTTTTACTACTTTAAGTGGTCACTGGATCCTACAGCAGCTAGGCATTCCTGTAAGCTTGCAACTGTGTATATTAGCAGCCTCTCAAGCTGAATACTAGAGTTAGAAAAATATCTGCCATTTCACTCCATTAGAGCAGTAACCTAAGTTTTATGACTGCAGTGGGGTGCGTTATATTTCAGTGTAGGTGGGTGTAAAAGTGGTGGGGGATATGGATGTGGGCTGCCAAAGAAAGCCATCATTCTTCTGCAGAGGCATATATTAGATGTGTTTGAAGAAAAAACTGTAACTGGCAAAACAGTATGGTTTATTCATGGTCAACAGTTCCTTTATTATTGCGGTTGTTTTTTTAAATGTGTTTATAGTGTTTATTAGAAATTAGCTGCTACTTCTTTCTCTGTTGATCCTCCTGAATAGATTCTACAATATCTACCATTTTTTGTAATGCCTGTGGTCTGTGGCCACTGGCCTCTCGGCTCTTCTGGCAGTCACAGCCGCCAGAGTACTCACCTCTCCCACTGTGAATGGGAAAATGGGAGTAAATGATGATAAATCTGCTAGGCTGATGGCACCACCCATACCTCCCTACTTTTCTAAAAGTGTCAAGGGCAGCATAAAAACATTGCACAATAATTTTTGCTGAAGTGCCATTTAAAAAGTTACAAACGCAAAGGTTGCAACTTTTTTTTATCTCTATTGTCTGGTCTTGGGCCTTCATAAATGACCCCCATGTCTGTATTTAGTCTAATGATGCTGTGTTTCTACTAAGGATACTTTCACACTTGCGTTTTTTGCTGGATCCAGCAGGGTTCAGCAAAAATGCTTCCGTTACTGATAATACAACTATCTGCATGAATGGATCCGGTTGTATTTTCTTTAATATTGCCAAGACGGATCATTCATGAACTCCATTGAAAGTCAATGGAGGACGGATCAATTTTCTATTGTGGTAGATTGTGTCAGAGAAAACGGATCCGTCCCCATTGACTTGCATTGGGAGTCCTGCTCCGCATCCCAGAACGGAAAGCAAACTACAACATGTTGTGGTTTCCTCTCCGGTCCGGGAACGCAACCAAACTGAACGGAATGCATCTTGGACTATTCTGTTCTGTTCAGTTCAGTTTTGTCCCCATTGACAATGAATGGGGACAAAACTGAAGCGTTGTTTTCCGGTATTGAGCCCCTATGACGGATCTCAATACCGGAAAACTAAACCGCTAGTGTGAAAGTAGCCTAAGTCATGGCATTAATTCCTTTCAGATAGAAAATTTTACTTTAAGGGCTGGCCAGTTTTAGACCTAAATGTGGGGATAGGTGAATACACCACATGGCACATCCATCCTAGAGTAGACGATACCTGAACACACGGAGCAGATAAGTTTTAGGCAACTGCGGCCTACTGGTGTGTCATACAGCAAGAGGAGAACTGAAAAGGTGTCCTTGTGGCATCACATGGCAAAACATCTATATCCACAGAATGAAGTACAGAATACAGCTGTCAGTAGCTAAGTCTGAAAGCCTGGAAGAAAAACAAAGATGTTTGAATGAACACACTAAAATCAATGGATACATGTACTGTCTGTACTGTCTGTCGAGAACATGGACAGCACATGTCAATTATTCACTGATGTGAGGGTAAGGTAACATTCATGTCCAATAAAATGGTTAATCTGTCAGTTTTTCATGACCTTTTTTCATGAATGCATTTCTAAAAAGCAGCCCCCTTGAATTGTAACAGGGCTGTCAGGCTAAGAAAATGGACAAAATCGGACATTTCCTATTTTTTGGACTGCCAGTATTCACATTTCATTTAAAAAAATGGACACGTGAATATGTTCTACAAATTGTAGTCTGATGGTCTTTAAAAAAGTATTTTTGATTTAGTGAAACCTCTTCCAGATGAACACTCAAGATTACATTAGAATGGTCACTAGGTATAATACTGTATATGATGGGTCTTTTGTGGAATGTCCACTGTATATCACTACTTATCACCTAATAGCTGGACTACATTATATGAAGTGGACGCAGATTGAGTCTTCCCTTAGCCTATAGAGCAGGTGGAAGACATGTGAGCACCACCAGTACCTGCACTGCTGCAAGCATATATGTTTCTTTGTCATAAACACTGCCTGTATTAAGAGTAGAACAGACTGTACCACATTTGGGTATTTCTATGTATGACTAAGAAGGCAGGTAAAAACCATTTCTGACCTCTGTCAGGATTGTTCAGCTCAGATACTGCCTCTACCTTATCTCTAGGGGGCTCAGCTTTCACGTACTTGTGTTGTCATAATTTTGAGATGTTGTAAAAGCTAGCACCTCAGCCAAAGGTCCTTTGAGGGCTGTGATGAAAGCGGTTGTTCAGGGGTTAATACACACATTTTTGCCAGATTGTGGAGAATGCTCAGGTGCAGTGTAGTGATGAACTGCTCAGCAGGATACTGCACAGATGGAGGCAGAAAGGGCTTAGTGTACGTACCTCAGTATCCAGCATTGTCAGTAGATCTCAAGTCAATACAATAGATTGCCTTTGGGATGTGTTGACAGGGAAATTCAAAGCATGGGTATGAAACAGACACGTCTGCAGCAACTACATGATGCTCTCAACATGGACCAGAATTCCAGTGATGAGCGAATCGATTCTAAAGTTCTAAACATATCGAATTTGACCGGAATGTTGTAAAAATTTGAGTTGCATCCAAATCTGAATTTTTGGTGGTTCGATTCAGGCAAATTTTAGGGAGAGAGAGAAAGAAGTAGAAGGAGAGACATTCGTAAAAAATGAAAGGTGGCATCTGATTGGTTGCTGTGGGCAACAAAGCCAGCTCTACTTTACACCAGTTTGATAAATCTTTCTCAGAGTGTCATACAGAAATGTTCAGGCCAATTGGAACACTTTTGATTTGGGTAGAAATTCAGTTTGGATGCGAATTGAATAAAACCAATTCAGCCAAACTGAACTCAAATCACATTTTGAGTGATTCTCTCTTCTCTATTATTAGTACATGTATTTAAATCCATGCAATGAAGAAATCAGGTTGTTCTGATCATCTATGCAAGTTTCATGCCAGTCACTAAGTGAACTACAAGAACATTTAGACTAGAACCTTCAGAATCACAGGTGCATATCCATGAAGCAAACATAATTATAAAAAACAAAATGGCTGCACACCATTATACATACAAACAATAGAGCTGAGAAATGGGGGTCATTCAAAATAAAAGTGGTACAATACCGACTATAAATGAGTTAATGGAAGCTCTTATCGCACATATTTGCTCAAACATGTGTCGGGCCCATCTACCAGGGGTCAAGGTGCCTTCCGCAGATGGGTCCCTAACACTAAATATACTGCCTCTTTGGACTTACTTAAGCCTACAATATTCAGTGCAGTGTGGAGACCAGCTACATATGTACTCTGCTCAGAAGTCCCAGGTAGATGGGCGTGTTCAGTCTAAAAGAGGCGCTACCCTCAATATATACTACAAGAGAATTTAGACTAGAACCTTCAGAATCACAGGTGCATATCCATGAAGCAAACATAATTATAAAAAACAAAATGGCTGCACACCAATAAACATACAAACAATAGAGCTAAGAAATGGGGGTCATTCTAGATAAAAGTGGTACAATACCGACTATAAATGAGTAATGGAAGCTCTTAGCACACATATGTGTCCGGCCCATCTACCAGGCGTCAAGGTGGCTTCCGCAGATGGGTCCCTAATAGAGTTGAGCGAACACCTGGATGTTCGGGTTCGAGAAGTTCGGCCGAACATCCCGGAAATGTTCGGGTTCGGGATCCGAACCCGATCCGAACTTCGTCCCGAACCCGAACCCCATTGAAGTCAATGGGGACCCGAACTTTTCGGCACTAAAAAGGCTGTAAAACAGCCCAGGAAAGAGCTAGAGGGCTGCAAAAGGCAGCAACATGTAGGTAAATCCCCTGCAAACAAATGTGGATAGGGAAATGAATTAAAATAAAAATTAAATAAATAAAAATTAACCAAAATCAATTGGAGAGAGGTTCCATAGCAGAGAATCTGGCTTCCCGTCACCCACCACTGGAACAGTCCATTCTCAGATATTTAGGCCCCGGCACCCAGGCAGAGGAGAGAGGTCCCGTAACAGAGAATCTGTCTTCATGTCAGCAGAGAATTAGTCTGCATGTCATAGCAGAGAATGAGGCTTCACGTCAGCCACCACTGCAACAGTCCATTGGCATATATTTAGGCCCAGCACCCAGGCAGAGGAGGGAGGTCCCGTAACAGAGAATCTGTCTTCATGTCAGCAGAGAATTAGTCTGCATGTCATAGCAGAGAATGAGGCTTCACGTCAGCCACCACTGCAACAGTCCATTGGCATATATTTAGGCCCAGCACACACACAGGCAGAGGAGAGAGGTCCCGTAACAGAGAATCTGGCTTCATGTCAGCAGAGAATCAGTCTGCATGTCATAGCAGAGAATGAGGCTTCACGTCAGCCACCACTGCAACAGTCCATTGGCATATATTTAGGCCCAGCACACACACAGGCAGAGGAGAGAGGTCCCGTAACAGAGAATCTGGCTTCATGTCAGCAGAGAATCAGTCTGCATGTCATAGCAGAGAATGAGGCTTCACGTCAGCCACCACTGCAACAGTCCATTGGCATATATTTAGGCCCAGCACCCAGGCAGAGGAGGGAGGTCCCGTAACAGAGAATCTGTCTTCATGTCAGCAGAGAATTAGTCTGCATGTCATAGCAGAGAATGAGGCTTCACGTCAGCCACCACTGCAACAGTCCATTGGCATATATTTAGGCCCAGCACACACACAGGCAGAGGAGAGAGGTCCCGTAACAGAGAATCTGGCTTCATGTCAGCAGAGAATCAGTCTGCATGTCATAGCAGAGAATGAGGCTTCACGTCAGCCACCACTGCAACAGTCCATTGGCATATATTTAGGCCCAGCACACACACAGGCAGAGGAGAGAGGTCCCGTAACAGAGAATCTGGCTTCATGTCAGCAGAGAATCAGTCTGCATGTCATAGCAGAGAATGAGGCTTCACGTCAGCCACCACTGCAACAGTCCATTGGCATATATTTAGGCCCAGCACCCAGGCAGAGGAGGGAGGTCCCGTAACAGAGAATCTGTCTTCATGTCAGCAGAGAATTAGTCTGCATGTCATAGCAGAGAATGAGGCTTCACGTCAGCCACCACTGCAACAGTCCATTGGCATATATTTAGGCCCAGCACCCAGGCAGAGGAGGGAGGTCCCGTAACAGAGAATCTGTCTTCATGTCAGCAGAGAATTAGTCTGCATGTCATAGCAGAGAATGAGGCTTCACGTCAGCCACCACTGGAACAGTCCATTCTCAGATATTTAGGCCCCGGCACCCAGGCAGAGGAGAGAGGTCCCGTAACAGAGAATCTGTCTTCATGTCAGCAGAGAATTAGTCTGCATGTCATAGCAGAGAATGAGGCTTCACGTCAGCCACCACTGCAACAGTCCATTGGCATATATTTAGGCCCAGCACCCAGGCAGAGGAGAGAGGTCCCGTAACAGACAATCTGGCTTCATGTCAGCAGAGAATCAGTCTGCATGTCATAGCAGAGAATCAGGCTTCACGTCACCCACCACTGCAACAGTCCATTGTCATAAATTTAGGCCCAGCACTAGTGTTGAGCGGCATGTCCCATATTCGAATTCGCGAAATTTTGTGAATATTCGAAAGAATATTCGTAAAATATTCGCGATTATTCAAATTCGTTATTATTTCGCATATGCGATAATTCGAATTATCGCATAATACATATGCTATGCAAAATTCACATGTGCGCTAATGAAATCGCCTTACGAAGATTCGCAACTCAATTCAATCACTAATGTATGAATGCAATGCCCTTTGCCTCTGTTCTGGGACAAGTGTAGATATTCGCATGTGCGCTAATAAAATCGCCTTACGAAGATTCGCACCTCAATCACTTTCTAGGGAATGTGAGACTTTTGGGAATCAATCGAGATACAGTGGGGGGTGATGACAGTAGTTGACAGAGTACAGATCAATGTAATCTGTAAGGTGGAAAGTAAAATAAAAAATACGAATATTCGTAAATCGACTTTTACGAAGTTCTACGTATTCGCGAATATGGTGCTATACTATATGAATGCACAGGCCTTTGCCTCTCTGTTCTGGGGACAAGTGTAGATATTTGCATTTGCGTTAATAAAATCGCCTTACGAAGATTCGCAGCTCAATTCAATCACTAATGTATGAATGCAAAGCCCTTTGCCTCTGTTCTGGGACAAGTGTAGATATTCGCATGTGCGCTAATAAAATCGCCTTACGAAGATTCGCAACTCAATTCACTAATGTATGAATGCAAAGCCCTTTGCCTCTGTTCTGGGACGTGCCGATATTCGCATGTGCGCTAATAAAATCGCCTTACGAAGATTCGCGCCTCAATCACTTTCTAGGCAATGTGAGTAAGATCTGAGCTGTTGGACCTTTGGGAAACAATCAATTATATGTGTACTGTAATTTTGTGGGGGGGGGGGGGAAACAAAAAACGAATATTCGTTTTTACGAATATATAGCACTATATTCGAAATATTCGCGAAATCGCGAAGTTGCGATATTCGCGAAAAAAATTTGCTTTTCGAATATTCGCGCTCAACACTACCCAGCACCCAGGCAGAGGAGAGAGGTCCCGTAACAGAGAATCTGGCTTCATGTCAGCAGAGAATCAGTCTTCATATCATAGCAGAGAATCAGGCTTCACGTCACCCACCACTGTAAGAGTCAATTTTCATAAATTTAGGCCCAGAACCCAGGCAGAGGAGAAAGGTCCCGTAACAGACAATCTGGCTTCATGTCAGCAGAGAATCAGTCTTCATATCATAGCAGAGAATCAGGCTTCACGTCACCCACCACTGCAACAGTCAATTGTCATAAATTTAGGCCCAGCACCCAGGCAGAGGAGAGAGCTCCCGTAACAGAGGATCTGGCTTCATGTCAGCAGAGAATCAGTCTGCATGTCATAGCAGAGAATGAGGCTTCACGTCACCCACCACTGCAACAGTCCATTGGCATATATTTAGGCCTAGCACACAGGCAGAGCAGAGAGGTCCCGTAACAGACAATCTGGCTTCATGTCAGCAGAGAATCAGTCTGCATGTCATAGCAGAGAATGAGGCTTCACGTCACCCACCACTGCAACAGTCCATTGGCATATATTTAGGCCTAGCACACAGGCAGAGCAGAGAGGTCCCGTAACAGACAATCTGGCTTCATGTCAGCAGAGAATCAGTCTGCATGTCATAGCAGAGAATGAGGCTTCACGTCACCCACCACTGCAACAGTCCATTGGCATATATTTAGGCCTAGCACACAGGCAGAGCAGAGAGGTCCCGTAACAGACAATCTGGCTTCATGTCAGCAGAGAATCAGTCTGCATGTCATAGCAGAGAATGAGGCTTCACGTCACCCACCACTGCAACAGTCCATTGGCATATATTTAGGCCTAGCACACAGGCAGAGCAGAGAGGTCCCGTAACAGACAATCTGGCTTCATGTCAGCAGAGAATCAGTCTGCATGTCATAGCAGAGAATGAGGCTTCACGTCACCCACCACTGCAACAGTCCATTGGCATATATTTAGGCCTAGCACACAGGCAGAGCAGAGAGGTCCCGTAACAGACAATCTGGCTTCATGACAGCAGAGAATCAGTCTGCATGTCATAGCAGAGAATGAGGCTTCACGTCAGCCACCACTGCAACAGTCCATTGGCATATATTTAGGCCTAGCACACAGGCAGAGCAGAGAGGTCCCGTAACAGACAATCTGGCTTCATGACAGCAGAGAATCAGTCTGCATGTCATAGCAGAGAATCAGGCTTCACGTCAGCCACCACTGCAACAGTCCATTGTCATAAATTTAGGCCCAGCACCCAGGCAGAGGAGAGAGGTCCCGTAACAGAGAATCTGGCTTCATGTCAGCAGAGAATCAGTCTTCATATCATAGCAGAGAATCAGGCTTCACGTCACCCACCACTGTAAGAGTCAATTTTCATAAATTTAGGCCCAGAACCCAGGCAGAGGAGAAAGGTCCCGTAACAGACAATCTGGCTTCATGTCAGCAGAGAATCAGTCTTCATATCATAGCAGAGAATCAGGCTTCACGTCACCCACCACTGCAACAGTCAATTGTCATAAATTTAGGCCCAGCACCCAGGCAGAGGAGAGAGCTCCCGTAACAGAGGATCTGGCTTCATGTCAGCAGAGAATCAGTCTGCATGTCATAGCAGAGAATGAGGCTTCACGTCACCCACCACTGCAACAGTCCATTGGCATATATTTAGGCCTAGCACACAGGCAGAGCAGAGAGGTCCCGTAACAGACAATCTGGCTTCATGTCAGCAGAGAATCAGTCTGCATGTCATAGCAGAGAATGAGGCTTCACGTCACCCACCACTGCAACAGTCCATTGGCATATATTTAGGCCTAGCACACAGGCAGAGCAGAGAGGTCCCGTAACAGACGATCTGGCTTCATGTCAGCAGAGAATCAGTCTGCATGTCATAGCAGAGAATCAGGCTTCACGTCAGCCACCACTGCAACAGTCCATGGTCATAAATTTAGGCCCAGCACCCAGGCAGAGGAGAGAGGTCCCGTAACAGACAATCTGGCTTCATGTCAGCAGAGAATTAGTCTGCATGTCATAGCAGAGAATCAGGCTTCATGTCAGCCACCACTGCAACAGTCCATTGGCATATATTTAGGCCTAGCACACAGGCAGAGGAGAGGTTCATTCAACTTTGGGTAGCATCGCAATATAATGGTAAAATGAAAATAAAAATAGGATTGAATGAGGAAGTGCCCTGGAGTCCAATAATATATGGTTATGGGGAGGTAGTTAATGTCTAATCTGGACAAGGGACGGACAGGTCCTGTGGGATCCATGCCTGGTTCATTTTTATGAACGTCAGCTTGTCCACATTGGCTGTAGACAGGCGGCTGCGTTTGTCTGTAATGACGCCCCCTGCCGTGCTGAATACACGTTCAGACAAAACGCTGGCTGCCGGGCAGGCCAGCACCTCCAAGGCATAAAAGGCTAGCTCTGGCCACGTGGACAATTTAGAGACCCAGAAGTTGAATGGGGCCGAACCATCAGTCAGTACGTGGAGGGGTGTGCACACGTACTGTTCCACCATGTTAGTGAAATGTTGCCTCCTGCTAACACGTTGCGTATCAGGTGGTGGTGCAGTTAGCTGTGGCGTGTTGACAAAAGTTTTCCACATCTCTGCCATGCTAACCCTGCCCTCAGAGGAGCTGGCCGTGACACAGCTGCCTTGGCGACCTCTTGCTCCTCCTCTGCCTTGGCCTTGGGCTTCCACTTGTTCCCCTGTGACATTTGGGAATGCTCTCAGTAGCGCGTCTACCAACGTGCGCTTGTACTCGCGCATCTTCCTATCACGCTCCAGTGCAGGAAGTAAGGTGGGCACATTGTCTTTGTAGCGTGGATCCAGCAGGGTGGCAACCCAGTAGTCCGCACAGGTTAAAATGTGGGCAACTCTGCTGTCGTTGCGCAGGCACTGCAGCATGTAGTCGCTCATGTGTGCCAGGCTGCCCAGGGGTAAGGACAAGCTGTCCTCTGTGGGAGGCGTATCGTCATCGTCCTGCCTTTCCCCCCAGCCACGCACCAGTGATGGACCCGAGCTGCGTTGGGTGCCACCCCGCTGTGACCATGCTTCATCCTCATCCTCCTCCACCTCCTCCTCATCCTCGTCCTCCTCGTCCTCCAGTAGTGGGCCCTGGCTGGCCACATTTGTACCTGGCCTCTGCTGTTGCAAAAAACCTCCCTCTGAGTCACTTCGAAGAGACTGGCCTGAAAGTGCTAAAAATGACCCCTCTTCCTCATCCTCCTCCTCCTCCTCCTGGGCCACCTCCTGTTCCATCATCGCCCTAAGTGTTTTCTCAAGGAGACATAGAAGTGGTATTGTAACGCTGATAACGGTGTCATCGCCACTGGCCATGTTGGTGGAGTACTCGAAACAGCGCAACAGGGCACACAGGTCTCGCATGGAGGCCCAGTCATTGGTGGTGAAGTGGTGCTGTTCTGTAGTGCGACTGACCCGTGCGTGCTGCAGCTGAAACTCCACTATGGCCTGCTGCTGCTCGCACAGTCTGTCCAGCATGTGCAAGGTGGAGTTCCACCTGGTGGGCACGTCGCATATGAGGCGGTGAGCGGGAAGGCCGAAGTTACGCTGTAGCGCAGACAGGCGAGCAGCGGCAGGATGTGAACGCCGGAAGCGCGAACAGACGGCCCGCACTTTATGCAGCAGCTCTGACATGTCGGGGTAGTTGTGAATGAACTTCTGCACCACCAAATTCAGCACATGCGCCAAGCAAGGGATGTGCGTCAAATTGGCTAGTCCCAGAGCTGCAACGAGATTTCGCCCATTATCACACACCACCAGGCCGGGCTTGAGGCTCACCGGCAGCAACCACTCGTCGGTCTGTTGTTCAATACCCCGCCACAACTCCTGTGCGGTGTGGGGCCTGTCCCCCAAACATATGAGTTTCAGAATGGCCTGCTGACGTTTACCCCGGGCTGTGCTGAAGTTGGTGGTGAAGGTGTGTGGCTGACTGGATGAGCAGGTGGAAGAAGAGGAGGAGGAAGCCGAGAAGGAGGAGGTGGCAACAGGAGGCAAAGAATGTTGCCCTGCGATCCTT
The DNA here is from genome assembly GCF_014858855.1 of Bufo gargarizans. Classification (NCBI taxonomy): domain Eukaryota; kingdom Metazoa; phylum Chordata; class Amphibia; order Anura; family Bufonidae; genus Bufo; species Bufo gargarizans. The sequence goes on along the minus strand of NW_025334116.1, from coordinate 117,292 downwards.
GGCGGCGGCAGGACGTGCGCCAAACAGCTCTCCGCCTGGGGCCCAGCTGCCACTACATTTACCCAGTGTGCAGTTAGGGAGATATAGCGTCCCTGGCCGTGCTTACTGGTCCACGTATCTGTGGTTAGGTGGACCTTGCTACAGATGGCGTTGCGCAGTGCACACTTGATTTTATCGGATACTTGGTTGTGCAGGGAAGGCACGGCTCTCTTGGAGAAGTAGTGCCGGCTGGGAACAACATACTGTGGGACAGCAAGCGACATGAGCTGTTTGAAGCTGTCTGTGTCCACCAGCCTAAATGACAGCATTTCATAGGCCAGTAGTTTAGAAATGCTGGCATTCAGGGCCAGGGATCGAGGGTGGCTAGGTGGGAATTTACGCTTTCTATCAAATGTTTGTGAGATGGAGAGCTGAACGCTGGCGTGTGACATGGTTGAGACGCTTGGTGACGGAGGTGGTGGTGGTGGTGTTGGTGGTACATCCCCTGTTTGCTGGGCGGCAGGTGCCAACGTTCCTCCAGAGGCGGAGGAAGAGGCCGAGGCGGCAGCAGCAGAATAGGCCGAGGCGGCAGCAGCAGAAGAGGTAGCAGGGGGAGCCTGAGTGACTTCCTTGGTTTTAAGGTGTTTACTCCACTGCAGTTCATGCTTTGCATGCAGGTGCCTGGTCATGCAGGTTGTGCTCAGGTTCAGAACGTTAATGCCTCGCTTCAGGCTCTGATGGCACAGCGTGCAAACCACTCGGGTCTTGTCGTCAGCACATTGTTTGAAGAAGTGCCATGCCAGGGAACTCCTTGAAGCTGCCTTTGGGGTGCTCGGTCCCAGATGGCGGCGGTCAGTAGCAGGCGGAGTCTCTTGGCGGCGGGTGTTCTGCTTTTGCCCACTGCTCCCTCTTTTGCTACGCTGTTGGCTCGGTCTCACCACTGCCTCTTCCTCCGAACTGTGAAAGTCAGTGGCACGACCTTCATTCCATGTGGGGTCTAGGACCTCATCGTCCCCTGCATCGTCTTCCACCCAGTCTTGATCCCTGACCTCCTGTTCAGTCTGCACACTGCAGAAAGACGCAGCAGTTGGCACCTGTGTTTCGTCATCATCAGAGACATGCTGAGGTGGTATTCCCATGTCCTCATCATCAGGAAACATAAGTGGTTGTGCGTCAGTGCATTCTATGTCTTTCACCGCTGGGGAAGGGCTAGGTGGATGCCCTTGGGAAACCCTGCCAGCGGAGTCTTCAAACAGCATAAGAGACTGCTGCATAACTTGAGGCTGAGACAGTTTCCCTGGTATGCATGGGGGTGATGTGACAGACTGATGGGGTTGGTTTTCAGGCGCCATCTGTGCGCTTTCTGCAGAAGACTGGGTGGGAGATAATGTGAACGTGCTGGATCCACTGTCGGCCACCCAATTGACTAATGCCTGTACCTGCTCAGGCCTTACCATCCTTAGAACGGCATTGGGCCCCACCATATATCGCTGTAAATTCTGGCGGCTACTGGGACCTGAGGTAGTTGGTACACTAGGACGTGTGGATGTGGCAGAACGGCCACGTCCTCTCCCAGCACCAGAGGGTCCACTAACACCACCACGACCATGTCCACGTCCGCGTCCCTTACTAGATGTTTTTCTCATTGTTATGGTTCACCACAACAACAAATATATTATTTGGCCCAATGTATTGTATTCAAATTCAGCGGGATATAAATTTGAGGCCTAGTATTTAGGCGCTGGGTGACCGGTATGGATTTAGTGACAGAATTAGACTTGGAAATGCACAGAAGCGTGTGTGTGAAGTTATTCTGAATGACCCTATGTGCACCTTCAATATTATATACCCTTTTAGGGATAGATTTCAAATAGCTCTGATATAGCAGAAACCACTAAATTATGAAATTGCTAAATTGGGAATTGTACTTCAACCCAGAACAAAAAATGTGCTTTGACGGACACTAAATATCTTGCCCAGCAACAACAGTACACCGGTGGGTAACGAGAGATTTAGAGGGAATTAAATTTGAGGCCTAGTATTTAGGCGCTGGGTCACCGGTATGGATTTAGTGACAGAATTAGACTTGGAAATGCACAGAAGCGTGTGTGTGAAGTTATTCTGAATGACCCTATGTGCACCTTCAATATTATATACCCTTTTAGGGATAGATTTCAAATAGCTCTGATATAGCAGAAACCACTAAATTATGAAATTGCTAAATTGGGAATTGTACTTCAACCCAGAACAAAAAATGTGCTTTGACGGACACTAAATATCTTGCCCAGCAACAACAGTACAGTGGTGGGTAACGAGAGATTTAGAGGGATTTAAATTTGAGGCCTAGTATTTAGGCGCTGGGTCACCGGTATGGATTTAGTGACAGAATTAGACTTGGAAATGCACAGAAGCGTGTGTGTGAAGTTATTCTGAATGACCCTATGTGCACCTTCAATATTATATACCCTTTTAGGGATAGATTTCAAATAGCTCTGATATAGCAGAAACCACTAAATTATGAAATTGCTAAATTGGGAATTGTACTTCAACCCAGAACAAAAAATGTGCTTTGACGGACACTAAATATCTTGCCCAGCAACAACAGTACACCGGTGGGTAACGAGAGATTTAGAGGGAATTAAATTTGAGGCCTAGTATTTAGGCGCTGGGTCACCGGTATGGATTTAGTGACAGAATTAGACTTGGAAATACACAGTAGCGGGTGTGTGTGAAGTTACTCTGAATGACCCTATGTGCACCTTCAATATTATATACCCTTTTTGGGATAGATTTCAAAGAGCTCTGATATAGCAGGAACCACTAAATTATGAAATTGCTAAATTGAGAATTGTATTTCAACCCAGAACAAGAAATGTGCTTGAACGGACACTAAATAACTCGCCCAGCTACAGCACTAGGGACAGATTTAGCTGGATATAAATTTGAGGCCTAGTATTTAGGCGCTGGGTGACCGGTATGGATTTAGTGACAGAATTAGACTGGGATATGGCCAAAAAATGAACAGACTATTGCTGGTTAAATGCACTTGGTGTGACAGCTTCACCCTGATGTAGGCTTTAGCCAAAAAACAACCACACCATTGAGGGTTAAATGCACTTGGTGACAGGCGCAGCTTGCCCCTGATTTTGTATATGGCCAAAAAATGAACAGACTATTGCTGGTTAAATGCACTTGGTGTGACAGCTTCACCCTGATGTAGGCTTTAGCCAAAAAACAACCACACCATTGAGGGTTAAATGCACTTGGTGACAGGCGCAGCTTGCCCCTGATTTTGTATATGGCCAAAAAATGAACAGACTATTGCTGGTTAAATGCACTTGGTGTGACAGCTTCACCCTGATGTAGGCTTTAGCCAAAAAACAACCACACCATTGAGGGTTAAATGCACTTGGTGACAGGCGCAGCTTGCCCCTGATTTTGTATATGGCCAAAAAATGAACAGACTATTGCTGGTTAAATGCACTTGGTGTGACAGCTTCACCCTGATGTAGGCTTTAGCCAAAAAACAACCACACCATTGAGGGTTAAATGCACTTGGTCGCAGCTTGTGCTGGCGCACCACAAGACACAAAATGGCCGCCGATCACCCCAGAAAAATGAGACTGACAAACGGTCTGTGCAGCCTAAAAACAGTGAGCAATTGAGGATCAGCAGCTCAATGATCCACAGCTGCAGATCGATCAGTTAATCAAGTCCTTTGGAGGAGTTAATCTGCCTAATCTCGCCCTACTGTCGCAGCCGCAACCTCTCCCTACGCTAATCAGAGCAGAGTGACGGGCGGCGCTATGTGACTCCAGCTTAAATAGAGGCTGGGTCACATGGTGCTCTGGCCAATCACAGCCATGCCAATAGTAGGCATGGCTGTGATGGCCTCTTGGGGCAAGTAGTATGACGCTTGTTGATTGGCTGCTTTGCAGCCTTTCAAAAAGCGCCAAGAAAGCGTCACAAAAGCGCGAAGAAAGCGACGAACACCGAACCCGAACCCGGACTTTTACGAAAATGTCCGGGTTCGGGTCCGTGTCACGGACACCCCAAAATTCGGTACGAACCCGAACTATACAGTTCGAGTTCGCTCATCCCTAGTCCCTAACACTAAATATACTGCCTCACTTTGGACTTACTTAAGCCTACAATATTCAGGGCAGTGTAGAGACCAGCTACAAACGTACTCTGCTCAGAAGTCCCAGGTAGATGGGCGTGTTCAGTCTAAAAGAGGCGCTACCCTCAATATTTACTACAAGAGAATTTAGACTAGAGCCTTCAGAATCACAGGTGCATATCCATGGGGATCATTCTAAATAAAAGTGGTACAATACCTTCTATAAATGAGTTAATGGAAGCTCTTAGCGCACATATTTGACCAAACGTGTGTCGGGCCCATCTACCAGGTGTCAAGGTGGCTTCCGCAGACCACTTTTATTTAGAATGATCCCCATTTCTTAGCTCTATTATTTGTACTGTATGTATAATGGTGTGCAGCCATTTTCTTTTTTATAGTCGCTAAGTGAAGGCGGAAACATGGGTTCACATCACGGTTTCATTTTCTGTTCTTCTGATCCATCAGAAAAAGAAAGAAAAATAGATCCTGTATTTTAAGCATCTTTTATGCATCCATTTTAGCCATTTCCATTTGAGAGCTGTTATTTTAGACTGAAAAAGTCCTACTTTTTTTTTCCCCATCTAAAATAACGGATCTCAAATGGAAATGGCTAAAACGGATGCAAAATGTGCATAACTGAACATAACATGCTTAAAATACAGGATCTGTTTGTTTTTGTTGTTTTCTTCGGATCAGAAGAGCGGAAAACAAAATAGTGATGTCAACCCAGCCTAAGGGCTCACGCACACAAATGTTTGTTTGTTTTTCACATCCGATTGGCATTTTTTGCGGGTCGGATGCATACCCATTAACTTCAATTGGGCCGCAAAAGATACAGACTGCACAAAAAATAGTTAATGTCCTGTTCTTGTCTTGACTGTTCTATAGAGGGCAGGACGTTCTGTTCTACAAAATGTCGAACGTACACTGCCGGTATCCGTGTTTTGCTGATCTGCAATTTGCAGACTGCAAAAACAGATATGGCCATGTGCATGATCCCTAAGCGTGTACTTGTATCCTGTACTGGGCTGAGAGTGGGTTCAAAAAGGCCAGGATTGGCGAAGCTTCTGATCTTGATGTTTAACGCTGTAGATTCTGCAGTAAAAAATGACAACAGGAAACGCACACAGCATTTTTCATGTTTTTTTCCCTGTAGTGATGTCTATAGGAAAGTGCTCAGAAATGTTTTAGGCTATTTTCACACTGGCGTTTTGGCTTTCTGTTTGTGATATTCGTTTAGGGCTCTCACAAGCGGTCCAAAACGGATCAGTTTTGCCCTAATGCATTCTGAATGGAAAATGATCCACTCAGTATGCATCAGTTTGCCTCCGTTATGTCTCCATTCCGTCTTGGCTATGTTAAAGATAATACAAACGGATCCATTCTGAACAGATGCAGACGGTTGTATTATCAGAACGGATCCGTCTGTGCTGCAAACGCGAGTGTGAAATACCCAGAGCATGCTGCAATTGGAAAAAAATCAAATCGAACCAAAAACACATCTCAATGCTGTCCTGCATTTACTATTTCCCATAGACTTCTATTTAACATCTGGAGCTGGCATTGTTTATTTAAAAAAGAAATGCTGCAAAAAACAACAGCCATGAAAAAAACTAAAGATGTATAACTCCTTCCGGACCTAAATGTACAGCTGAAGCCCAGTCATTAAAGATGGCGCTAGCTGGCAAGCTCAGCATTCTCCAAAACTGACGGATTTTCAACAGCAGAGGCTCAGGGCTAATGTCTGCAATCTGCAATAATGCCAATCCTAAACTGTTTCCCCACCCAGGCCGCCTTCCCCTGGCTGAGATCAGGGAAGATGATCCATACTAGTAATAGGCCTGAGCCTGTAGAAGGCTTTCAGGTGGATTACTTGTAATGCTGGCCTGCAGGTGGCAGCACTGCAGTGAAGTATGGTATATACCGAATCCTGTATTCTGCCACGGGGCAATCTATTGATTGAATAGTATATTCAACTAGGTTGATTAAAATAGAGTGAAAAAAAAGTCAATCATGGGCATCGCTAAGTCCGAAAACACCCATACTATTAAAATTTAAAATATTATTCCCATATGGTATAATAAAAAAAAAATCTAAATTACCGATTTGCAATTTTTTTATTACTTCACCTCCCCCCAAAAATTGAAAAAAAGTGATTAAAAACACGTACACACTCCAAAATAGTATTAATGAAAGCTACAGATTGTCTCAAAAACTATGACGCAGCTCCATAGACATAACAATAAAAAAAAGTTATGGGGGTCAGAATATGGCAATGAAAAGAAAAAATCTATTTTTTCCAAACTTTTAATTTTTTATTTTTCAGTATTAAAACACAAGAAAAACTACAGTATATACATATGGTATTGTTGCAATCATACTCACCAAGATAATGACGGGCACAGGTCAGTTTTATTGCATAGGGATTGCCGTAAAAACAAACCCCATAAAATTACAGTATAGTGGAAAGGTGTTGTTTCCAATTCCACCCCATTTGGAATTTTTTTCCAGCTTCCCACTCATGGTATGCAATATTAAATGGTGCCATTAGAAATTTGTGTCCTGAAAAAAAGAAGCCTAGGGCTATGTGAACAGAAAAATAAGAAAGGTATGGCTCCGGGAAGGCAGAAAGTGAAAAAGGAAAACACAAAAACAGGAAATTGCAAGGATCTGAACTTGATAAAATGGGTTGTATGAGACCCTGAAGCAATGCAGCTTCCTACATGAAACAGTGCCATTCTTGTCGATAGTCCGTATCTGGTATTGCAGCTCAGCCACAATCAACTAAATAGAATTAAGCTGCAATATGGAAGCAAGCCTCCTTGTTTTACTAATCTCATCTAGCCCCTTTAAAATTGGTGACATTTCTAAAGAGTACTCAGATAAGGTAGGACCAACTTGGTTATACCTCTTTTGTAAATATGCAATTTGCCATAGCGGTTTTAAGCTGTACCACTGATTATAAGATTTATCCCATCTACATCATTACTGTCTGGTTACTGGACTGTGCTCTGTATTCAGCCAGCAGGAGGGATTTTACAAGCTGGGATTTTGTTAGAAACTGTTTGCATGTTTTCTAGTCGAAACACAGTAATTACTCCAAAGCCCCTGGAGGTATTTTATATGAAGTGCCTATAAGAGACCATGGATGGATGACTTACAGGGAAATAATGTTTATAGAAATACAAAAGTATGAGTAGATAACAGAGGAGAAGAATACCAGGAGGGGAAATAACACTGAGAATATCATGGGAAAGGAATGGATTTAAGTATAATTGAATAAAAATGTGTGCATACCGTACATAGCAAGATAGTTTGTATGGCTGAAAAAATACATCTTTCCATCCAGTTCAGCCTGTAAGCAATCTACATTGGAACCCAAAACATAAAGAAATTGTCTAAATATGCTAAACTGAGTCTCCAAAGCAGGCTTTACCCTTACTTAGTGCTTGCCTAGTCTGGCGTACAGAGGAGGGCCCCAAAAGGATGACCCCTAGTAGCGCATACAGTATGGCCAAAGATTATTCTTGAGACAGTTTCTTTAAATATCCAATGATGTTGACAGTCATGTCTCAGTGAGATTCAGCCTAGAGGATGAATGTTCCACAGATGGGAAATTAGTGTTCCAGTTGCCTAGGCCAGGGATGGGCAAACTGCAGCTCTCCAGATGTTGTAAAACTACAACTCCCACTATGCCCAGTCTGCCTACATCTATCATCCTACAGCAGGGCATGAAGAGATTTGTAGTTTTACCACAGCTGGAGAGCCGCAGTTTGCCCATCACTGACCTAGGCAGTATAAAGGCACATGATTGGTTCTGCCCTGTTTTAGCAGTAGAGAGGCAGTTAAATTGTTTCGGTCCCAATGCTGAACTACTTACAGTTTGTGTTGCAGAGATCTGATGACCATTCCTTACTGAAGGACAGGAAAATGAAGTCATTATCTTTGCCATGTCTCAAGATTCCCATTCCAGCTCTGGCAATTTACAACTGAATTATCGTGACCTGTGAGAAGGTGTAGAATGTCTTAAGGAAATAAGTGATAATAAGTTATATAAATATCTGTTATTAAATATATATATATATATTACTGTATATAATTCCACATGTGTTAATTCATAGTTTTGATGCCTTCAGTGATGCCTCAGTTTTGATGCCTTCAGTGTGAATCTACAATTTTCATAGTGATGAAAATAAAGAAAACTCTTTGAATGAGAAGGTGTGTCCAAACTTTTGGTCTGTACTGTATATATATATATATATATATATATGTATACCAAGACACACCCAATGATAAGACACCCCCCAGATTTTAGAGGAGCAAAATAAGAAAAAAATATTTTTCATCATACCTCAGATCAGACCCCAATAAATATCAGGACATCACATCAGACCCCATATTAGCCCTCCATGTCAGACCCCCAACAGACCTCAGAACAGCCCTTTTGTTTTAGACCCCATCAGACCTCAGATAAGTACTTTGCTTTAGACCCCCATCAGACTTAGATCAGCCCTTTTGTTTTAGACCCCCATCAGACCCCCATATCAGCCCTCCAAGTCAGACCCCCAACAGACCTCATAACAGCCATTTTCATTCAGACCCCCATCAGACCTCAGATCAGCCCTTTTTTTTAGACCCCCATATCAGCCCTCCATGTCAGACCACAACAGACCTCAGAACAGCCCTTTTAATTCAGACCCCCTTCAGACCTCAGATCAGCCCTTTTGTTTTAGACCCCCATCAGACCCCCATATCAGCCCTCCATGTCAGACCCCCAACAGACCTCAGAACAGCCCTTTTCTTTTAGACACTCATCAGACCTCAGATCAGCCATTTTCTTTCAGACCCCCATCAGACTAAAATAAAAAACGTCCTTACGTCTTCTGTGCCGCGGCTACGCTATGGGTATGGTGTCGCGTTCCACTGTCTTCTCCAGCCCACACTGCACTGTCACCTGACTGCATGCAGAGTCAGGTCATAGTGTGCGCACTACGACCTGATGCTGTACAGGGTCAGGACAGTGGAGCGCGGGCCCTAGCAAGAAGACCAGGGAGGGTGAGTATCAGAAGCGCTTGCAGCGCTTCTTCACCCCTCCGGGCACCTAATGCATACTAGTGAGCACTTCCAAAATGGAAGCTCTCACTAGTATTCAATTTTTAAGACGAACTACCCTTTTTCCCCTACTTATGGTGGAAAAAAGGTTCTTCTTATAAAGCGAAAAATACTGTATATATCTATCTATCTATCTATCTATATATATATATATATATATATATATACATAGAAAAAATAAAATACCAAAACAAAGGGAAACATGAAATGCACATCCACATACTACAGGGAGTGCAGAATTATTAGGCAAGTTGTATTTTTGAGGATTAATTTTATTATTGAACAACAACCATGTTCTCAATGAACCCAAAAAACTCATTAATATCAAAGCTGAATATTTTTGGAAGTAGTTTTTAGTTTGTTTTTAGTTTTAGCTATTTTAGGGGGATATCTGTGTGTGCAGGTGACTATTACTGTGCATAATTATTAGGCAACTTAACAAAAAACAAATATATACCCATTTCAATTATTTATTTTTACCAGTGAAACCAATATAACATCTCAACATTCACAAATATACATTTCTGACATTCAAAAACAAAACAAAAACAAATCAGTGACCAATATAGCCACCTTTCTTTGCAAGAACACTCAAAAGCCTGCCATCCATGGATTCTGTCAGTGTTTTGATCTGTTCACCATCAACATTGCGTGCAGCAGCAACCACAGCCTCCCAGACACTGTTCAGAGAGGTGTACTGTTTTCCCTCCTTGTAAATCTCACATTTGATGATTGACCACAGGTTCTCAATGGGGTTCAAATCAGGTGAACAAGGAGGCCATGTCATTAGTTTTTCTTCTTTTATACCCTTTCTTGCCAGCCACGCTGTGGAGTACTTGGACGCGTGTGATGGAGCATTGTCCTGCATGAAAATCATGTTTTTCTTGAAGGATGCAGACTTCTTCCTGTACCACTGCTTGAAGAAGGTGTCTTCCAGAAACTGGCAGTAGGACTGGGAGTTGAGCTTGACTCCATCCTCAACCCGAAAAGGCCCCACAAGCTCATCTTTGATGATACCAGCCCAAACCAGTACTCCACCTCCAGCTTGCTGGCGTCTGAGTCGGACTGGAGCTCTCTGCCCTTTACCGATCCAGCCACGGGCCCATCCATCTGGCCCATCGAGACTCACTCTCATTTCATCAGTCCATAAAACCTTCGAAAAATCAGTCTTGAGATATTTCTTGGCCCAGTCTTGACGTTTCAGCTTGTGTGTCTTGTTCAGTGGTGGTCGTCTTTCAGCCTTTCTTACCTTGGCCATGTCTCTGAGTATTGCACACCTTGTGCTTTTGGGCACTCCAGTGATGTTGCAGCTCTGAAATATGGCCAAACTGGTGGCAAGTGGCATCTTGGCAGCTGCACGCTTGACTTTTCTCAGTTCATGGGCAGTTATTTTGCGCCTTGGTTTTCCACACGCTTCTTGCGACCCTGTTGACTATTTTGAATGAAACGCTTGATTGTTCGATGATCACGCTTCAGAAGCTTTGCAATATTAAGAGTGCTGCAAGATATCTCACTATTTTTGACTTTTCTGAGCCTGTCAAGTCCTTCTTTTGACCCATTTTGCCAAAGGAAAGGAAGTTGCCTAATAATTATGCACACCTGATATAGAGTGTTGATGTCATTAGACCACACCCCTTCTCATTACAGAGATGCACATCACCTAATATGCTTAATTGGTAGTAGGCTTTCGAGCCTATACAGCTTGGAGTAAGACAACATGCTTAAAGAGGATGATGTGGTCAAAATACTCATTTGCCTAATAATTCTGCACTCCCTGTATACATTGATCTATCATTGCTTCTCTGCACAGTCCACATCGCTGCTCAGTGTAATAAATAGTATATAGTGCCATAATCTATATACTGTACAAGAGGCATTCGCATGATGTCAGAATATTGCTCTGCTACTTTCTCTTTTCATGGTGAGCACACTCCACCCATTTGTTCCAGGTGCTTTTAAATAGCAGCAAACTGCAAAAGAGTTTATTCCTACTTGGTTTCATTTAGTTTCTGAGACCACATGGAGAGATTTGTTTTTGTGATCTGTGTACATGGGGCAGTGCTACATTGTTGCTTTGGTGCTGTGCCTGCAGGTTGGTGTGGCTTAGCAGGGAAGCAGGGATTGTTGTTGGGCTGCTGGTTGTGCTGCCTGCAGGTGAGGTGGCAGTGGTGGCCATGTGGGCTGTGCTAATTTAGAGTAGGGACCCACTGAAAAGAAGTCACCTTGGGCCTATGCATTTTGATAAAAAATTAACAAAGTATATCGTTTATAAATGTGGACACATTGACTTGGATAGGTCTGTGATCCACAACATATGGCCAAAGATGTTCTATCTTTTTGCAGTGTGGAGGCACAGACCTGAAAGCCCACAGAAGTGCTTCATAGTGCTTCCATGGGCTTCCAATCTGTACCTCCGCTCAGCAAAAGATGAAGAAGTTCTACCTTCAGTCATATCTTGCAGATTGTGCACCCATCAGAGTGCACAGAGCTGTGGTCTGCTATATGAGCACTGAGCCCTTACGCTCATGTGCATGAGCCCTAATTCTTATAGACTCCAATGATAAGGCATTGAGGTCTAGGAGAGCAATCTAGTGATAGTTTCCTATAGTTCCTTAGTGGAACTATAAAAAAAATTAAAAAAAATAAAGAAATATAAAATAAAAAATATATTAAAATTCAAATCACCCCCCCTTTCCCCAAAATAAAAATACATAAACAATTTAAAAAATGGCTGATTTGCCATTTTTAGGTCGCTTCACCTCTGATCATTTTTTTTTATAAAAAGTGATTAAAAAGTCATACCTTCTCCAATATCGTATCAGTGAAAAGTACAGATTGCCTCAGAAGAAATGAACCCTCATACAGCTCAGTAAACATAAAAGTAAAAGCGTTCTGGTAATCAGAATATGGTGATGCCAAGAATTTTTTCCCCCGAAAGTTTATATTTTTTTCAATATTAAAATGCAAAAAAAAATATATATACATATGTGGTATCATTGTAATCATACTAACCTGGAGAATGAAAATAAATAGTCCGTTTTACCACATAGAAATTGCTGTAAAAAAAAACCTCAGAAATGTGGTGGAATTGTGTTTTTTTCTGAATTCCACCCCACTTGGAATTTCTTTCCTGCTTCCCATTACATTGTATGCAACAATAAATGGTGCCATTAGAAAGTATAACTTGCCCTGCAAAAAACAAGCCCCCATACAGCTGTGTGAATGGAAAAATAAAAAAGTTAGGGCTTTGAGAAGGCTGAATCATGAAAGGCTTAAAAGGTACGTTTAAAATTGATTCAGTGATGGAAATAAAGCTTCCACATAATTCCTATTTAATATATACTATACTCTGTGTGTTTCAGTGTATATATACCATACTATAGATGAATGTCTCAAGCACGATGACCTATGTATTATATCCCTGCTACTCACATTCTTGTCAGCGATTAATCAGTTGCAACAAAGGTTTAAGTACCACTGTAATTATACTTATGTTTCCTGCTTGGCAGATGTATAAAATCTCATTACCAGAATTTATTATTTTGTTTCAGCACATAAACCACTAAAACAGCAACATTCTGCAATATTTACAATGATTTACAGTTTATTATACTTGTATTACATTTAGAGTAGGATTAAACCATTATTAAATGCCACTTCACAAACTCAGGAACATATTTTACCTATCGACTTCCCCTTGACCCTAATGCTTCTAGTGAGTAAGCAGCCATACAATCTATTTCATTAAAAGGGCATATAGTATGTTAGAAGTACTATCTGTGCTCTCTGTATTTTAGATTTTTCTTGCTAACAGTACAGGAGTTATTTTATTTCTCCAGATGTCCAGCAAGGGCACCTTCCTCTCTGATTAGACAACCCTTTTAAGGACAGTTCAACATTTATAGAGGTAAATATCATAGTTTATTATTTAATCTGTGTATATATGTGTCACTTTAATAAACACTTTGGTTAAGAAGAGGTACAAAGCATTCTCCTCCTCTTTTTAGAGTTTTTAGCTGAGTCACAAAAGAGCAGAGCCCACCAGCAATACTTCACCCCAAGAAACTCATGAAAGAAACAAAAACCTAAGAGATAATGAGTATTCCAAATTATTATCTGCTTGCACAAAAGTAGGTTCAGTTTTTATCCGAATGGCTTGTTTGTGAAGGCAATTAAACGGGCGCAGAAGGAAAGGAATGCCGTATGGTTTTTGGAAGGCAGATTTAGCTAAACTGGTTTTAGATGTCATCTCCCATTTAAAGCCCCCCTGATGCACCCTTACAGTATAAACTCCCAAAAAGTGACCCTATTTTGGAAACAAGGGGATAAGGTGCCATTTTTTTTTTGGTACTATTTTGGGGTACATATGATTTTTAATTGCTCTATGTAAAGTTTTTTGTGAGGCAAAAATGGCTGTTTTGGCACAGTTTTCATTTTTTTTTACAAGATACATCTGACAGGGTAGATCATGTGCTATTTTTATAGAGCAGGTTGTTACGAACGCAATGATATCAAATATGTCTACTTTGTTTGTTTGTTTCAGTTTTACATAATAAAACAATTTTGAAAAATAAATTATGTTTTTGTGCGTCCATTTTCTGAACGCCATATGTTTTTTATTTTTCTGCCGATCGTCTTGTGCAGGGGCTCATTTTTTGCAGAAAGAGTTGAGGTTTTTATTATAGAATTTGTTGATCATTCATTATTACACTTTATGGGGCAAGGTGACCAAAAATGTATTAATTTATTTTTACAGCGTTTATCTGAGGGGTTAGGTCATGTGACAGTTTTATAGAGCAGATCGTTACAGATGTGGCAATACCTAATATGTATACTTTATTTAAGTTTTACACAATAATAGCATTTCTGAAGCCCAAAAAAAATATGTTTTAGTGTCTCCATAGTCTGAGAGCCATAGCTTTTTTATTTTTTGGGCAATTGTTTTAAATAGGGTATCATTTTTTGCGGGATGAGGTGATGGCTTGATTGGTACTATTTTGGATTGGTACTATTTTGGGGGTCATACGCCTTTTTGATCGCCTGCTGTTGCACCTTTTGTGATGTAAGGTGACAAAAATGGCTTTTTTTACACAGTTTTTATTTTATTTTTTTATGGTGTTTATCGGACGGGGTCTATCATGTGATATATTTATAGAGACGGTCGTTACGGACGCGGTGATACCTAATATGTGTAGTTTTTTTTTCTTTTTTTATAGGCAAAGGCAATTTATTTTTTTCATTTTACATTTTTATTTATGTATTTTTACTTTTATTTTTTCCCCATTTTTTTTAATCAAGTCCCTCTTGGATCTTGAAGATCCAGTAGGGCTGATGGCTGTACTATGCTTTGCAATGCTCTTGCATTGCAAAGTATAATACAATCTGATGCCCTGTAGGTGGCAACAGCGGACTCTTTTGCAAAGCGTCCGGTTGCCACGGCAACCATCGGGCGCTGCCATTGCAGCGCAGCAGCCCCAATGGTGGAGAGAGGGAGCCCCCTCCCTCTATTAACTCCATGGATAACGCTGCCGCAGCATCTATGGGGTTACAGCAGAGTGTCAGCATACAGCTGACACTCTCTGCTGATGGCAGCGGCTCAGGAATGGAGCCGCCGCCATCACACAGCAGGGGGACAGAACCGTATCGGGGCAACGAGCGCTGGAAGGCGGGGGGGTTTGTCACGGCCAACATTGAGGGAGGTGGGGCAGCAGGAGGAATGTATGGGGCGGGGAGGGGGCGGACCGCATCAGGGCACTGGCTTCAGGAGCTTTAGGTGCAGGCAGTAGGCAGCAGGCGGACACAATGAGGGGCACAGATGGGTGGGCACAGATCGGGGGGGCACAAGGACACTATGTGATTTCAGGCTCTGATCTGCAGATTGCTGGCAAGGGGCCACTCTGATTGGTCCCTTGCCGGCATTACTGCACTGTATGCTGTCCGTGACAGCAGCAGTGCAGGGGCAGAAGCTTTAATCCAAGCGCTTTGCAGCGCTTGGATTAAAGAGCTGCCAGAACGTTTATATACGAAGTAGCTGCACGGGGTATGTGCAGCTATCACGTATATATACAGATTGCGGTCGTGAAGGGGTTAATAAATATATTGAAGGGAATAGGACCCAATACTAATCCATGTAGTACCCCACCAGTGACCCAATCTGACTGTGTACCATTAACAACCACCCTCTGTTTTCTATCACTGTGCCAGTTACTTAACCACATACAGACATTTTCCCCCAGTCCAAGCATTCTCATTTTATATACTAACCTTTATGTGGTACAGTGTCAAATGCTTTGGAGAAGTCCAGATATACGACATCCATTGATTCGCCACGTTCAAGCCTAGAACTTACCTCTTCATAGAAACTGATTAAATCCCTCACGAAACCATGCTGATAGGGAGTAATTTGCTTATTTTCATTGATGTACTCCAAGATAGCTTCTCTTAGAAAACCTTCAAACTGTTTACCCACGACAGATGTTAAACTTACCGGCCTATAGTTTCCGGGCTCTGTTTTTGGACCCTTTTTGAATATTGGCAGCACATTTGCTATGTGCAAATCCTGTTGAACACTCCCTGTCATTATAGAGTCCTTAAATATCAGAAATAAGGGTCTGGCTATGACATTATTTAATTCTCTTAGGATACGGGGGTGTATGCCATCTGGTCCCAGCAATTTGTCTATTTGAATTTGTCTATTTGAAGACGCCACTGTACTTCTTCCTAGGTCAGACAGGGCACTTTTAATGGGGAATTTACTTTTACATTCTGCATTTCATCTGACAGTTTATTTTCTTCTGTGAATAAAGTGGAGAAAAACACATAATAGCTTTCCTTTCCCCTCATAGCTCTCTGTAACTCCCCCCTCATTACTCTGTAAAGAGCTGACACCTTCAGATTTATACTTTTTACCATTTATATAATTGAAGAACATTTTAGGGTTAGTTTTACTTTCTTTGGCAATTAAACTCTCGGTCTCTGGTTTTGCTGCTTTTATTTGTCATATTCAATTTTTTTCCTTATAATTTTTCAATTCTTTCTCGCTCCCTCCTGTTTTAGTGATTTGAATGCTTTCTTTTTGTCATTTATTGCTTTCTTTACAATTGTATTTATCCACATAGTTTTTTTTCTTGTTCCTTAACCTTTTATTCCCATAAGGTATATACCTCTCACAATTACCGTATTTTTCGCGTTATAAGATGCACCTGATTATAAGACGCACCTAGGTTTTTGAGAAGAAAATTAAGAAAAAAACATTTTTAACCAAAAGGTGTGCTTTTGGTGGATTTTGAACTAATGGTGGTCTGGGGATGATATTGTTATGGGGGACCTGTGGATGACGCACTGTTATGGAGGATCTGTGGCTGACGCACTGTTATCGGGGATCTGTGGCTTACGCATTGTTATGGGGGATCTGTGGCTGACGCACTGTTATGGGGGATCTGTGGATAACACACTGTTATTGGGGATCTGTGGCTGACTCACTGTTATGGGGGATCTGTGGCTGGTGCATTGTTATGGTGGATCTGTGGATAACACACTGTTATGGGGGATCTGTGGCTGACGCACTGTTATGGGGGACCAGTGGCTGACACATTGTTATGGGGGATCTGTGGATGTCACACTGTTATGGGAATGTGTGGATGACACACTGTTATGGGGATCTGTGCATTATGCGCTGTTATGGGGGATGTGTGCTGTGACACATAGGGCCATGAGGGGGACCAGCATAAGATGCTATATGTGTGGATGACACACATATAGCATCTTATGCTGGTCCTCCTCATGGCCCTATGTTTCACAGCATTACTTTATTAATATGTGTCCCATTACACTCTGCGCACAGCAGTCTCTTTGTATGTAAAGTCTATTTCTTTAATGCTGACGCAATCGCTCTCCTTTGGTAAACTAGCCTAATCACCTGAAACAGTACTCACTCTATAAATGCAGCTGTCCGGCCGACGAGAGACGTCACTCAGTCAGTCACGCTCCTCCCACTTCAGTAGTGAAGCAGGAGTATGACTGACTGACGTCACGCGCTGCCGGACCACTGCATTCATAGAGTGAGTACTGTTTCAGGCGATTAGGCTAGTTTATCAAAGGAGAGCGATTGCTTCAGCATTAAAGAAATAGACTTTACATACAAAGAGACTGCTGTGTGCGGGGCCTGGTTTAATACAGTGACTGCACAGGGCCGCGCTGCGAGTTGCCAGCCTCCAGCCCCTCCTCCCACCCCGCATAACTGTAACTGATGTATCGCTGGCCGTGCTGTGCAGCATACCGGCCTGGGATAAGAGGTTTATGTATATTTTTTACCCTACACCTTTCCTTCTGACCTGTTCTAGTCCCTCCTTCTATTCCCCCCCCAGTTTCACTACCTTGCCCCAGGTCTCTATCTGTACTATCTTCCCCTCCTATAATGTAATTACCCTCCCCAGTCCCTAGTATAAACACTCCTCCAACCTTCTAGCCATCTTCTCCCCCAATGTAACAACCAAAACCCCTAGCGCTTGCTGGCTCCTGTTTACACACTTGGCTGCAGGTGTCACAGTGGCACTGCACCAACCGTTGCCAAACTGTGGACTGTAAATTTGTATATGTATGACACCACGCTCTCCATAGCCACTGCCAGCCCACTATCACACAGTGGAGGCGTCACGGACAGTATTTCCAATAAGTAACAAACAGTGAGTAGTTACCTTTTCCGTAGTGCTTACTCCGTGACTATTCATTCCTTCTTCATGTGATCTATCGTAGTGCTGGGTATTGGGCTAAGCTAACTAGATTGTGGCTCACGCCCCGGCCTGTGGCGTGATGCCGTTTGTATAAATTGTACCTCGTGCTTAACACAAGTGAGTACACGCTACCTACAGAGCACTACATTATTCAAATGCAAATAGCGCATTTGAATAATGTAGTGCTCTGTTGGTAGCGTACACTCTTGAATTCTTAGAATAAAAGATATGGAGTAGGGCATTGGTACCTGTTCATTCTAGTGGTTACGGCAAAGTTAGTCATTTGGATTCATTTTCATAAAGAAAGAAACATAGCTAAAGTTTGTTAACATAATAATGTCATTAAATAGTACATTAGGGGAGAATAAATTTGTATAAGTAAGTAAGAAAATCCTAGGTTTTTTGTCTTGCAAAAAGTGCCTAATCACAGCTGTTAAATTAAGTAATTGATTAAATACATTGACAAACACAACTGGTTATGTCAAAATGTAAAGAAAGGTGAACATCCTCTGCTTGATAACAATAGATAGCAAAGTGTTCATTGTTCACTCCAGACATAGACAATGATTATCACTGAATTGAAGTCCTGACTAAATTGATCAAATGTCACTCTTTTGAGTCATAAGGCAGACTATGACCCAATATTCTACTTTTAAAGAAATAGCTTGAGTAAATGCTGATTGCATTAGCTACATGTTATCTTACAGACAGATCTTGATTTGTGAGCATTGAATGTAAAGCCCTCTGATTGATATTGAATTGTTGTTGAATCACACAGAAGTGACCTATGCAGATCATCTACATAAACAATGGTGGCAAAGACCTGACTTGGAAACTCAGATAACATCAATGCACTGGATTTGGTGACAGAGGACGTGTTTTGATAATATTCAGAATGGTTTATATTGGAGTCAATAAAAGACATTTTTATGCGTAATCCTGGTCCCAGATGAGATACTGGGAAAAATCTTTTTACAGAAATGTAATTATATTTAACACGTTCAGAATAAAGAAGTGATTGATTAGGACTCAATCTCATGATACTCTTATGGAAAGCATAAGAACAGAGACCAGTTTTTCACCTGCTGTTAAGATGCCTTTCATATAGAGGACATTAGCTGTTTTAGTAGCACATGGTTGGCCTAGTGCATGTTTAACATAAAGAAATATAATGGGTTGTCCATTATGTGACTACAGGCTACTGTGAGAAGTTAGTATTTATTGGTGCATGGGCAGGTGGGAACAGTTTGAAATCTGAAAGCTACTAGTTATATTTCAAATATGCACGGCGGAAGATGCAAAAAATCGTAGTAAATACTAAGAATCCACAAAGATACTGGTTGAATTTGGCCAATAACCATTGCATGCCATGTGCCAAATTTCTTATGTTTTTACATTTGTTAGTAGCAATAAAAGTGACGTAGCTAAGAAAAGTAGTAGAAGTGCTACATTTGTGATGCTGCATTCGCTTTTTGGTGCAAATTACATTTGTAAAATGAGGAGATGAGGTGGCATATCTAGCAAATTATGCCAAATTTGACATTTTCGTAACGGTTTGACGAATGAGTGGCATTTATTAATATGTTAACTAGAGATGAGCAAAGTTCAAAAATTTTATTCGGTCGCTTTGCCGAATTTCTCAAAAAATTTGCTTTGTTATGAATTACAGATGCAGCCGAGCTAAACTATGGTTAACTCATTAAGTAAAGAATGGCAAGAAAAAGATGACTAACTTTTTCAGAGGATTTCAATGGCTTTTGTCATGAGATAACCAACATAATACTGTGCCATGTGTTATCAGAGTCAAGTTTAGCTCGTCTACATCTGTAATTCATCACAAAGCAAGTTAAATCAGGTCTATCCTGGCCTGCAGTTAAACTGCAGGAAGAATGTATCTCCGTGTACATCACTGTGCATTGCAGCAACATGCATAGCTAGTTCTTTCTGGTAGCAAGCCAACAGCCCTAGCTAACCCCTAGCTAAGCCAAAAGAAAAGCATACAGCAGCGTTCAGTAAAGCAAAAAAAAAAAAAACACTGTACGCCCCTGCAGGAGCTGTGTTCCAATAAAGTAGTGGAAAAAATAAAGGTTCTTTCAATCCATGTTGTGGCAGTGCAAACACATGCATTTTAATCCATTCTGTTAGCTGTAGAATGAATGTGCTTCACCATTAGGCTTAGTTCACACTTAGTTGGTCAGTTATTCGCATCAGTTATTGTCAGCCCAAAGTAGGTGTGGGTTAAAACCACAGAACAAGTGCAGATCTATTCATGATACCTAATCTTACAGTAGGTTTGGCTCCTGAATTTAGATTATGATAAGTGCTGGAAATAACTGACCAAATATCAGAAGTGTGAACAAAGTCTTACAGGTCAATGTTAGCGTCAGGTCTAATTTATCGGCGTGGACTTAACCATGTAGTAGCCCAATATTCATGTAGCGGCCCCATGGCAGTGGGAAGGGTGTAGTAAGGCTGTGTTTACATCACTGTTTATTTTTCTGTGCTTCTGATCCATCAGAAGAACAGCCCAAAAAAGTGGATACTTAGCCTCCGCCTTCAAACCATCAGTATTTGGTCAACATTTGATCAGTAATTGTAAGGCAAAAACTGGAGTGGGTCCAAAACAGAGATAAAATATGATGTTAATATTCACATTTGTTATGTGTTTTGGACCCACTCCGCTTTTGGCTTCAAAATCATGATTAAATCCTGATGCAAAATACTGACTTTGTGATAGTGGCCTCATTGACACTCAAAATACATGACCTGTTTTTTTATTGTTTTTCTGTTCTTCTGACGGATCAGAAGAATGGAAAAATAAACAGTGATGTCAACATGGCCAAACAGGGACATTGGTGGCCCTGTAACAGACTGCTGAGGGTGGCAACAGCAAGAAGAGTCACAATAGTGTCCCTGGAGCAGAGTGGGGAGAGAGGGGCAGCAGCTGTGGCAGTAACAGCACAAGATGGTGGCAAATCACAGTAGGAGCAGATAAAGTCAGTAAAGACAATAGGGGGGTGAAAGCATCAGAATAGTGGTGTCTGAAAATCCTTGCTGATTCATACCTAATTCATCTTTATAAAGGTTAGTCTCACAACACTATGCCACCCACAGCACTAAACACCCGCTCTGATGCCACACTACTGGCCTAAACAGGAGAGATTATCCAGGGTTAACTCGGCAAGTTGTGGCCACAATTCAAGTTTGACTGCCCAGTAGTCCAGAGGATCTTGGGTAACAGGGTGCAGTCCAAGTATGCCACCACCTGCTAGTTCAGGTTCTGCTCCATGTCCTGCTGGCGCTTGGTGGTTTCTTCAGTAGGCGGCTAAAGGAAACTGATCATCAGAGGCTCAAGACTTAAGTTGCTGCTGATGGAGCTGGTGTTCCTTTTGCATCTCCACCCTCCTCCAGTAGTCATGGCAGTGGAGCGTGAGCTCAGAGGGTCCCCCCAGTTAGACTTTCGTGAGGATGGGTGATGGCGCACCGTAGGCAGTGTCCAACCGACTGCAAAGGATGTCTCAATAGTAGTTGAGTTTTTCATCCTTCTTAGAAGGTGTAAAAAAGGCCCCCATTTTGGACTGGTAGCGAGGTTCTAACTTTGTGGAGAACCAGTAGTTATCCCTCTGCTGAATGGTGATAATGTGTCTGTCACTACGCAAGCAACTGAGCATGCATATGGCCATATGTGCAAGGGACTTGGAGGGACTTCCTGCCTCCATCTTCCCTGCATACTGTTATGGTCTGCTGGGGTCATCTGCATTGTATTTGTCATTACCCTCTAGCTCCTCCTGCTCCTCTACTGTCGCTTGGGCAGATAAACTACCTAGTTGTGTTTAGAAATCCTAGTTTAGATCCTCTTCATGCTCCTTCTATGCCAGTTCAACCACAACAGAGCTCCAGTGACCATAAGATGTAGGTGCCAAACCTTATGTCCCCATGCCAGTCAGATTTATTAACATCCCCTCCAGGACATGAAGGAGTGGAATGACGTCATTCATCCCATAGCCCTGGTGAATGACAAAAAAAAGTGGCCTCCCGAAAGGACCTAAGCAAACAGCCACTGTCTAACGTCAAAGTTACACCAGGAAGTAGTCCTATTCGTCTGCATCATCAAGAAATCAAGACACGGGTTTCTGCTGCTCATTCAGTCAGTCCAACATGTGGAGCATGGAGTTCCACTGCTGGATAACAGTGGCAGCTCTAGTCTGTTGCTGCGGCTGCTGGTCCCACCACCCCTTATTCTGCTGCTACTTGTGCTAGCTATGGTAATATTTTTGCCACCGCTCATTCCTTTTGAGGGCTCAGGCACAGTGTACAGTAACTGAGTCAGTAATGTAAATATGTCACTAAGTATGAGTGGCTTAGCAGGTGAACTAGATAAACACACCTATATATTAGACCACCTGTTGACACTGAGCCTGATGCCCAGTAAGTCAATGTATAACAGAACAGATTAAGTATAAATGGCTTAGCAGGTGAACTAAATAAATGCACCTATATATTAGACCGCCTGTTCACACTGAGTGTGATGCACAGTAAGGCCTCTATCACACGGGCGAGATTTCCGCGCTAGTGCAATGCGTGAGGCGAACGCATTGCACCCACACTGAATCCGGGCCAATTCATTTCTATGGGGCTGTGCACATGAGCGGTGATTTTCATGCATCACTTGTGTGTTGCGTGAAAATCGCAGCATGCTCTATTTTGTGCGTTTTTCACGCAGGCCTTATAGAAGTGAATGGGGATGCGTGTAAATCGCAAGCATCCGCAAGCAAGTGGAGATGCGGTGCGATTTTCACGCACGGTTGCTAGGTGTCGATCGGGATGGGGACCCGATCACTATTATTTACTCTTTTAACATGGTTATAAAGGAAAATAATAGCATTCTTAATACAGAATGCTTAGTAAAATAGGGCTGGAGGGGTTAAAAAAATAAATAATAATTTAACTCACCTTAATCCCCTTGTTCGCGCAGCCCGGCTTCTCTTCTGTCTTCATCTTTGCTGTGCACAGGAAAAGGACCTGTGGTGACGTCACTGCGCTCATCACATGGTCCGTCACATGATCCATCACCATAATACAATCTACACAACACCTAAGCCAAACCCGAACTTCTGTGAAGAAGTCCGGGTTAGAGTCTGGGTACCAAACATGCATATTTTTCTCACGCGCGTGCAAAACGCATTAAAATGTTTTGCACTCGCGCAGAAAAATCGCACATTTTCCACCGACACACTCTCATCTTATCCGGGCCCAAAACATGAAGCCAGTGTGAAAGAGGCCTAAGTGTACAGTCGTGGCCAAAAGTTTTAAGAATTACATAAATATTGAAAATTTGAAAAGTTGCTGCTTATGTTTTTATAATAGCAATTTGAATATACTCCAGAATGTTATGAAGACTGATCAGATGAATTGCATAGTCCTTCTTTGCCATGAAAATTAACTTAATCCCCAAAAAAACTTTCCACTGCATTTCATTGCTGTCATTAAGCCTGCTGAGATCATTGCAGTAATCGTCTTGTTAACTTAGGTGAGAATGTTGACGAGCACAAGGCTGGAGATCATTATGTCAGGCTGATTGGGTTAAAATGGAAGACTTGACCTTTTAAAAGGAGGGTGATGCTTGAAATCATTGTTCTTCCATTGTTAACCATGGTGACCTGCAAAGAAACGCGTGCAGCCATCATTGTGTTGCATAAAAATGGCTTCACAGGCAAGGATATTGTGGCTACTAAGATTGCACCTCAATCAACAATTTATAGGATCACCAAGAACTTCAAGGAAAGAGGTTCAATTCTTGTTAAGAAGGCTTCAGGGCGTCCAAGAAAGTCCAGCAAGCGCCAGGATCGTCTCCTAAAGAGGATTCAGCTGCGGGATCGGAGTGCCACCAGTGCAGAGCTTTCTCAGGAATGGCAGCAGGCAGGTGTGAGCGTATCTGCACGCACAGTGAGGCAAAGACTTTTGGAAGATGGCCTGGTGTCAAGAAGGGCAGCAAAGAAGCCACTTCTCTAAAAAAAAAAAAAAAACATCAGGGACAGATTGATCTTCTTCAGAAAATATGGTGAATGGACTGCTGAGGACTGGGGCAAAGTCATATTCTCCGATGAAGCCTCTTTCCGATTGTTTGGGGCATCAGGAAAAAGGCTTGTCCGGAGAAGAAAAGGTGAGCGCCAACAGTAAAGCATCCTGAGACCATTCATGTGTGGGGTTGCTTCTCATCCAAGTCAGTGGGCTCACTCACAATTTTGCCCAAAAACACAGCCATGAATAAAGAATGGGACCAAAACACCCTCCAACAGCAACTTCTTCCAACAATCCAACAACAGTTTGGTGAAGAACAATGCATTTTCCAGCACGATGGAGCACAGTGCCATAAGGCAAAAATGATAACTATGTGTCTCGGGGACCAAAACGTTGACATTGTGGGTCCATGGCCTGGAAACTCCCCAGATCTTAATCCCATTGAGAACTTGTGGTCAATCCTCAAGAGGCGGGTGGACAAACAAAAACCTACTAATTCTGACAAACTCCAAGAAGTGATTATGAAAGAATGGGTTGCTATCAGTTAGGAATTGGCCCATAAGTTGATTGAGAGCATGCCCAGTCGAATTGCAGAGGTCCTAAAAAATAAGGACCAACACTGCAAATACTGACTCTTTGCATAAATGTCATATAATTGTCGATAAAAGCCTTTGAAATGTATGAAGTACGTGTAATTATATTTCACTACTTCACAGAAACAACTGAAACAAAGAGCTAAAAGCAGTTTAGCAGCAAACTTTGTGAAAACTAATATTTGTGTCATTCTCAAAACTTTTGGCCACGACTGTATGTATGACAGAACAGATTAAGTATTAATGGTGCAACAAGTGTACTAGTTAAACACACCTATAAATTAGACTGCCTGCTGACAATGAGTCTGACGCACAGTAAAGTCTATGTATAACAGAACAGATTAAGTGTAAATGGCACAGCAGATGAACTAGATAAACGTGCCTATATATTATACCGCCTATTGACAATAAGTCTGATGCACAATAAGTCTATGTATAACATAACAGATTAAGAATGAATGGAGCAGCAGGTGAACAAGATGCACAGGGAAATTACACTGAGCCTGCACTGTTCATGCAGTGTCCCTATCCAATATTCTACAATTCTGATTGGCCGGCTGCACAGCATTATAGGTTATATTATGTTCCTGGGCTTCTTACTTACACTTTGTAACACCTGTAGCCGCCATTTTAGGAATAACATTTTTTTGCTAACCCAAAGTGCTATGAAATTCAGATTCAAATTTTACATATAGTGTTAACTATTGTGTCATGTATTTTTATTTTAAGCCACGGGAGTACGGGCCCCAAAAATTTGGCTTTTACCTGACAGAAAAAAACAAGTGATTATGTGGCTGGAGGTATATTAGATGGTCAGTGGATAACAATGTTACTGCAGGCCAGTGGAGTACAGGCCCCAAACATTAGGCATTCACTGGACAGAAAAGAACAAGTGATTATGTGGCTGAAGGTACATTAGGCGGTCACTAAATAACAATTTTACTGTAGGCCAGTGGAGTACTGGCTCCAAAAATTATGCATTCATTGGACAGAAAAGAACAAGTGATTATGTGGCTGGAGGTACATTAGATGGTCAGTGGATATTTTACTGCAGGCCAATGGAGTACAGACCCAAACATTAGGCATTCACCTGAGAGAAAAGAACAAGTGATTATGTGGCTGGAGGTATATTAGACGATCACTGGATAACTATTTTACTGTAGGCCAGTACAGGCCCCAAAAATTAGGCATTCACCTGACAGAAAAGAACAAGTGATTATGTGTCTAGAGGTATATTAGGCGGTCACTGGATACAAATTTTACTGTAGGCCACTGGAGTAGAGGCCTCAAAAATTAGGCATTCACCTGACGGAAAAGGCCTTTTATGTCGCTGTATATACATAAGACAAGGACCATTCTTTGTTCTGGGTGGGCTGGCATGAGGAAATTCCATTACACGTGGTTGTCACAGGTGTTGAATTCCTCCAAGATCCACGCCTCATCCATTTTTAGAAATGTGAAGTAGTCCACATGGTCTTGAGCTAGGCGAGTGAGCTTATCGGTCACAATCCCTCCTGCTGCGCTAAACGTCCTTTCTGACAGGACCCTCGATGAGGGGAAAGCCAAGAGTTCCATAGCAAATTGTGACAGCTCTGGCCAGAGGTCATGCCTACACACCCAGTAGTCCAGGGGTTCCTCGCTTCTCAGAGCGTCCACATCGGCCGTTAACCCGATGTAGTCGAACACCTGTCGGTCTAGGCATTCCCTGAGGTTGATCCCGAGGGCGGCTCTCGATGGGTTTGCTGCAAGAATGATCTTATATACGAAGTGTCCTGTTCTTGCAGGCACGGTAGGATTGGTACCCGCACCTGTTTAACTGTGGGTGAAAATTCCTCTGCCAGCGCCCGCAACAACAGAATGCAGCATCTCTCGCAGCAAGGCCTAGAAATGCTGCACTCTGTGATGCTGGTAATATGTTTGCCATTTTGTGTTTGTACCGGGGGTCTAAGTACGTTGCCCCCCAGTACTTGTCCTTGCCTTTTATGCTTTTTATACGAGGGTCCCTCTTCGAACACTGGAGCATGAAGGCAAATTGGGAGCAATGGAGTGCCCTGGCTCCTGCTCATCGCCCAGGAGAATGTCTTCCTCGGTCTCCTCCCTGTAGCCACGGACAACACCAGGGATCCCCTAAAAGTTTAAATTCCGCCTCAAAGCCTGCTCTTCTTGCATCACCTCCTCCCGCCAGCCACCATCTTCTTCTGACTCCTCTTCAGACTACTGCTGACTTGTCTCAGATGGAGTATCCCCCCCTGGGAATTTATTCAGCATGGCGACTTCCTCATCGTCCAGCTCCTGCTCCTTGACTGCTTGATCAATGACATGAAGCAATGCACGCTCCGTAAAGAAGCGTAAGGTACGATGTCACTTATGGTGCCCTTGCTGTGACTGACCAGTTTGGTGATCTCATCAAATGGCTGCAGAAGTCTGCATGCGTCGCGCAAGAGCAGCCACTGGCACCGTGAAAAGAAACCAAGCTCCCCAGAACCTGTCCTGCTGCAGAGTTTGTACAGGTAGTCTTTAACGGCACTTTGCTGCTGGAGCAGCCTAACAAGCATATACAAGGTGGAGTATTTTTGTTGAAGCAGGTACATCGACACCCTCAATCAGTATTTTGTGGAAGCAGGTACATACAACCCCTTAATCAGTATTCTGTAGAAGCAGGTATATTGCACCCCTCAATCAGTATTTTGTGGAGGCAGGTATATCAAACCCCTTCAATTTGTATTTTGAGGAAGCAGGTATATAAAACCCCTTAATCAGTATGTTGTGGAAATAGGTATATCGCACCCCTCAATCAGTATTTTGTGGAGGCAAGTATATCAAACCTCTTAATCAGAATTTTGTAGAAGCATGTATATTGCACCCCTCAATCAGTATTTTGTGGAAACAGATATATAGAACCCCTGAATCAATATTTGATGGAAGCAGGTATATCACACACATCAATCAGTATTTGGTGTTAGCAGGTATATCGCACCCCTCAATCTGTATTTTGTGGAAGCAAGTATATCAAACCCCTTAATCAGAATTTTGTAGAAGCATGTATATTGCACCCCTCAATCAGTATTTTGTGTAAACAGATATATAGAACCCCTGAATCAATATTTGATGGAAGCAGGTATATCACACCCCTCAATCAGTATTTTGTGGGAGCTGGTGTATCACAGGCCTCAATCAATATTTGGTGGAAGCAGGAATAATGCACCCCTCAATCAGTATTTTGTAGAAGCAGGTATATCACACCCCTCAATTAGTATTTTGTGGAAACAGGTATTAAGAACACCTGAATCAATATTTGGTTAAAGCAGGCATATCGTACCCCTCAATCAGTATTTTGTAGAAGCAGGTATATTGAACCCCATAATCAGTATTTTGTGGAAACAGGTATATCGCACCCCTCAATCAGTATTTTGTGAAAGCAGGTTTACCGCACCCCTCAATCTGTATTTTGTGGAAGCAGGTATATCGCACCCCTTAATCAGTCTTTTGTAGAAGCAGGTATATCGCACCCCTCAATCAGTATTTTGTGGAAACAGGTAAATAGCACACTTGTATCAATATATTGTGGAAGCAGGCATATCAAACCCCTTGATCAGTATTTTGTGGAAGAAGGTATATCGCACCCGTCAATTAGTACTTTGTGGAAGCCGGTGTATCGCAGGCCTCAATCAATATTCGGTGGAAGCAGGTATAACGCACACTTCAATCTATATTTTGCGGAAGCAGGTATATCAAACCCTTAATCAGTATTTTGTGGAAGCAGGTATATCGCACCTCTCAATCAGTATTTTGTGGAAGACGGTAAATAGAACACCTGAATCAATATTTGGTGGAAGCAGGTATATCATACCCCTAATCAGTTTTTTGTGGAAGCAGGTATAGTAAACCCCTTAATCAGTATTTTGTGGAAGCAGGTATATCCCACTCCTCTATCAGTATTTTGTGGAATCTGGTGTATCGAAGGCCTCAATCAATATTTGGTGGAAGCAGGTATATCGCACCCCTTTTTAATCAGAATTTTCTGAATGCAGGTAAATTGGACCTCTGAATCAGTATTTTGTGGAAGCAGGTATATCGCATCCCTCAATAAGTATTTTGTGGAAGCCGGTGTATCGCAGGCCTCAATCAATATTTGATGGAATCAGGTATATTGCACCCATTTAATCAGTATTTTGTGAAATCAGGTATATTGCACCCCTCAATTAGTATTTTGTGGAAGCAGGTATAAAGAACCCCATAATCAGTATTTTGTAGAAGCAGGCATATAAAACCCCTTAATCAGTATTTGGTGGAAGCAGGTATATCACACCCCTCAATCAGTATTTTGTAGAAGCAGGTATATCACACCCCTCAATCAGTATTTTGTGGAAGCAGGTAAATCAAACCCCTTCAATCAGTATTTTGTGGAAGCAGTTATATCAAACTCCTTAATCAGTATTTTGTAGAAGCAGGTATATCGCACCCTTCAATCAGTATTTTGTGGAAGCCGGTGTATCGCAGGCTTCAATCAATATTTGGTGGAAGCATGAATAATGCACCCCTCAATCAGTATTTTGTAGAAGCAGGTATATCACACCCCTCATATAGTATTTTGTGGAAACAGGTATTAAGAACACCTGAATCAATATTTGGTTAAAGCAGGCATATCGTACCCCTTAATCAATATTTTGTCGAAGCAGATATATCGCACCCCTCAATCAGTATTTTGTGTAAGCAGGTATATTGAAACCGTTAATCAGTATTTTGTGGAAGCAGGAATTTCACACCCCCTCATTCTGTATTTTGTGGAAGCAGGTATACTGCACCCCTCAATCTGTATTTTGTGGAAGCAGGTATATTGCACCCCTCAATCAGTATTTTAGGAAGCAGGTATATGGAACCCCTTAATCAGTATTTTTTGGAAGCAGGTATATCGCACCCCTCAATCTGTATTTTGTGGAAGCAGGTATATCGCACCACTCAAAATGTATTTTGTGGAAGCATGTATATCGCACCCCTTAATCAGTATTTTGTGGAAGCAGTTATATCGCACCCCTCAATCAGTATTTTGTGGAAGCAGGTAAATAGAACACCTGAATCAATATTTGGTGGAAGCAAATATATCACACCTCTAATCAGTATTTTGTGGAAGCAGGTATAGTAAACCCCTTTATCATCATTTTGTGGATGCAGGTATATCGCACCCCTCTATCAGTATTTTGTGGAATCCGGTGTATCGCAGGCCTCAATCAATATTTAGTGGAAGCAGGTATATCGCACCCCTCAATCAGTATTTTGTGGAAGGAGGTATATCGCACTCCTCAATCAGTATTTTGTGGAAGCAGGTAAATAGAACACCTGAATCAATATTTGGTGGAAGCAAATATATCACACCCCTAATCAGTATTTTGTGGAAGCAGGTATAGTAAACCCCTTAATCATAATTTTGTGGATGCAGGTATATCGCACCCCTCTATCAGTATTTTGTGGAATCCGGTGTATCGCAGGCCTCAATCAATATTTGATGGAAGCAGGTATATCGCACCCCACAATTAATATTTTGTGGAAGCAGGTATATAGAACCACTTAATCACTATTTTGTGGAAGCAGGTATATCAAACCCTTTAATCAGTAATTTGTGGAAGCAGGTATATCGCACCCCTTAATCTGTATTTTGTGGAAGCAGGCATAAAAAAAACCTTAATCAGTATTTTGTGGAAGCAGTTATATTGCACCCCTAAATCAGTATTTGTGGAAGCAGATATATCGCACCCCTCAATTAGTATTTTGTGGAAGTCGGTGTATCGCAAACCTCAATCAATATTTAGTGGAAGCAGGTATATTGCACCCCTTAATCAGTATTTTGTGGAAGCCGGTGTATCCCAGGCCTCTATCAATATTTGGTGGAAGCAGGTATATCGCACCCGTCAATCAGTATTTTGTGGAAGGAGGTATAACACACCCCTCAATCAGTATTTTGTGGATGCAGGTATATCGTACCCCTCAATCAGTATTTTGTGAAAGCAGGTATTTTGCATCCCTCAATCAATATTTTGTGGAAGCCGGTGTATCGCAGGCCTCAATCAATATTTGGTGGAAGCAGGTGTATCGCACCCCTTTAATTTGTATTTTGTGGAAGCAGGTATATCGCACCCCTCAATTAGTATTTTCTGGAAGCAGGTATATAGAACCCCTTAATCAGTATATTGTGGAAGCAGGTATATTGCACCCCTCAATCACTATTTTGTGGAAGCGGGTATATAAAACCCTCTAATCGGTATTTTGTGGAAGCAGGTATATCCCACCCCTCAATCAGTATTTTGTGGAAGCTGGTATATCGCACCCCTCATTCTATATTTTGTGGAGGCAGGCATATCAATCCCCTTAATCAGTATTTTGTGGAAGCAGGTATATCGCACCCCTCAATCAGTATTTTGTGGAAGCCGGTGTATCGCAGGCCTCAATCAATATTTAGTGGAAGCAGGTATATCGCACCCCTCAATCAGTATTTTGTGGAAGGAGGTATATCGCACTCCTCAATCAGTATTTTGTGGAAGCAGGATATAGAACCCCTTAATGAGTATTTTGTGTAAGCAGGTATATCGCACCCCTCAATCAATACTTTGTGGGAGCAGGTATATCAAACCCCTCAATCAGTATTTTGTGGAAGCAGGTATATCGCATCCCTCAATCAGTATTTTGTGGAAGCCGGTGTATTGCAGGCCTCAATCAATATTTAGTGGAAGCAGGTATATCGCACCCCTCAATCAGTATTTTGTGGAAGGAGGTATATCGCACTCCTCAATCAGTATTTTGTGGAAGCAGGTATATAGAACCCCTTAATGAGTATTTTGTGTAAGCAGGTATATCGCACCCCTCAATCAATACTTTGTGGGAGCAGGTATATCAAACCCCTCAATCAGTATTTTGTGGAAGCAGGTATATCGCATCCCTCAATCAGTATTTTGTGGAAGCCGGTGTATTGCAGGCCTCAATCAATATTTGGTGGAAGCAGCTATATCGCATTCCTTTAATTTGTATTTTGTGGAAGCAGGTAAATCGCACCCCTCAATTAGTATTTTGTGGAAGCAGGTATATAGAACCCCTTAATCAGTATTTTGTGGAAGCAGGTATATCGCACACTTCATTTACTATTTTGTGGAAGCGGGTATATCAAACCCTCTAATCGTTATTTTGTGGAAGCAGGTATATCGCACCCCTCAGTCTGTATTTTGTGGAGGCAGACATATCAATCCCTTTAATCAGTATTTTGTGGAAGCAGGTATATCGCACCCCTCAATTAGTATTTTGTGTAAGCAGGCATATCGCACCCCTCAATCAGTATTTTGTGGAAGCCGGTGTATCGCAGGCCTCGATCAATATTTAGTGGAAGCAGGTATATCGCATCCCTCAATCAGTATTTTGTGCAAGCCGGTGTATCCCAGGCCTCTATCAATATTTGGTGGAAGCAGGTATATTACACCAGTTTAATCAGCATTTTGTGGAAGGAGGTAAATCACACTCTTTAATCAGTATTTTATGGAATCAGGTATATAGAACCCCTCAATCAGTATTTTGTGGGAGCAGTTTTATCAAACCTCCCAATCAGTATTTTGTGGAAGAAGGTATATCGCACCCCTCAATCAGTATTTTGTGGAAGCCGGTGTATCGCAGGCCTCAATCAATATTTGGTAGAAACAAGAATATCGCACCCCTCAATCAGTATTTTGTGGAAGCATGTAAATTGAACCCCTAATCAGTATTTTGTACAAGCAGGTATATCCCACCCCTCAAACTATATTTTGTGAAAACAGGTATATAGAACACCTGAATCAATATTTGATGAAATCAGATATATCACGCCCCTAATCAGTATTTTGTGGAAGCAGGTATATCACACCCCTCATATAGTATTTTGTGGAAACAGGTATTAAGAACACCTGAATCAATATTTGGTTAAAGCAGGCATATCGTACCCCTCAATCAATATTTTGTGGAAGCAGATATATCGCACCCCTCAATCAGTATTTTGTGTAAGCAGGTATATCGAAACCGTTAATCAGTATTTTGTGGAAGCAGCTATTTCGCACCCCTCATTCTGTATTTTGTGGAAGCAGGTATACTGCCCCCCTCGATCTGTATTTTGTGGAAGCAGGTATATCGCACCCCTCAATCAGTATTTTGTGGAAGCAGGTCTATAGAACCCCTTAATCAGTATTTTGTAGAAGCAGGTATATCGCACCCCTCAATCAGTATTTTGTGGAAACAGGTATATAGAACACCTGAATCAATATTTTGTGGAAGCAGGCATATCTAACTGCTTAATCAGTATTTTGTTGAAGCAGTTATATCGCACCCCTCAATCAGTATTTTGTGGAAGCAGGTAAATAGAACACCTGAATCAATATTTGGTGGAAGCAAATATATCACACCCCTCATCAGTATTTTGTAGAAGCAGGTATAGTAAACCCCTTAATCATCATTTTGTGGATGCAGGTATATCGCACCCCTCTATCAGTATTTTGTGGAATCTGGTGTATCGCAGGCCTCAATCAATTTTTGATGGAAGCAGGTATATCGCACCTCTCAATTAATATTTTGTGGAAGCAGGTATATAGAACCACTTAATCACTATTTTGTGGAAGCAGGTATATCAAACTCTTTAATCAGTATTTTGTGGAAGCAGGTATATCGCACCCTTCAATTAGTATTTTGTGGAAGTCGGTGTATCGCAAACCTCAATCAATATTTAGTGGAAGCAGGTATATTGCACCCCTTAATCAGTATTTTGTGTAAGCCGTTGTATCCCAGGCCTCTATCAATATTTGGTGGAAGCAGGTATATCGCACCCCTCAATCAGTATTTTGTGGAAGGAGGTATAACACACCCCTCAATCAGTTTTTTGTGGAAGCAGGTATATAGAAACACTTAATCAGTATTTTGTGGAAGCAGGTATATCGTACCCCTCAATCAGTATTTTGTGGAAGCAGGTATATTGCATCCCTCAATCAATATTTTGTGGAAGCCGGTGTATCGCAGGCCTCAATCAATATTTGGTGGAAGAAGGTGTATTGCACCCCTTTAATTTGTATTTTGTGGAAGCAGGTATATTGCACCCCTCAATTAGTATTTTGTGGAAGCAGGTATATAGAACCCCTTAATCAGTATTTTGTGGAAGCAGGTATATCGCACCCCTCAATCACTATTTTGTGGAAGCGGGTATATCGCACCCCTCAGTCTATATTTTGTGGAGGCAGGCATATCAATCCCCTTAATCAGTAATTTGGGAAAGCAGGTATATCGCACCCCATAATCAGTATTTTGTATAAGCAGGTATATCCCACCCCTCAATCAGTATTTTGTGGAAGCCGGTGTATCGCAGGCCTCAATCAATATTTAGCGGAAGCAGGTATATCGCACCCCTCAATCAGTATTTTGTGGAAGGAGGTATATCGCACCCCTCAATCAGTATTTTGTGGAAGCAGGTATATAGAACCCCTTAATGAGTATTTTGTGTAAGCAGGTATATCGCACCCCTCAATCAATACTTTGTGGAAGCAGGTATATCAAACCCCTCAATCAGTATTTTGTGGAAGCAGGTATATCGCATCCCTCAATCAGTATTTTGTGGAAGCCGGTGTATCGCAGGCCTCAATGAATATTTGGTGGAAGCATCTATATCCCATTCCTTTAATTTGTATTTTGTGGAAGCAGGTATATCGCACTCCTCAATTAGTATTTTGTGGAAGCAGGTATATAGAACCCCTTAATCAGTATTTTGTGGAAGCAGGTATATCGCACCCTTCATTTACTATTTTGTGGAAGCGGGTATATCAAACCCTCTAATCGTTATTTTGTGGAAGCAGGTATATCGCACTCCTCAGTCTGTATTTTGTGGAGGCAGGCATATCAATCCCTTTAATCAGTATTTTGTGGAAGCAGGTATATCGCACCCCTCAATCAGTATTTTGTGTAAGCAGGCATATCGCACCCCTCAATCAGTATTTTGTGGAAGCCGGTGTATCGCAGGCCTCGATCAATATTTAGTGGAAGCAGGTATATCGCACCCCTCAATCAGTATTTTGTGCAAGCCGGTGTATCCCAGGCCTCTATCAATATATGGTGGAAGCAGGTATATCGCACCACTTTAATCAGCATTTTGTGGAAGGAGGTAAATCGCACTCTTTAATCAGTATTTTGTGGAATCATGTATATAGTATTTTGTCGAAGCCGGTGTATCGCAGGCCTCAATCAATATTTGGTAGAAACAAGAATATCGCACCCCTCAATCAGTATTTTGTGGAAGCATGTAAATTGAACCCCTAATCAGTATTTTGTACAAGCAGGTATATCCCACCCCTCAAACTATATTTTGTGAAAACAGGTATATAGAACAACTGAATCAATATTTGATGGAAGCAGATATATCACGCCCCTAATCAGTATTTTGTGGAAGCAGGTATATCGCACACCTCAACCTGTATTTTGTGGAAGCAGGTATATTAAACGCCTTAATCAGTATTTTGTGGAAACAGGTATATCGCACCCCTTTATCCTGTATTTTGTGGAAGCAGGTATATCAAACCCCTTAATCAGTATTTTGTGGAAACAGGTATATTGCACCCCTCAATCTGTATTTTGTGGAAGCAGGTATATAGATTTCCTTAATCATTATTTTGTAGAAGCAGGTACATCACACCCCTCAATTAGTTTTTTGTGGAAACAGGTATATAGAACCCCTGAATCAATATTTGATGAAAGCAGGTATATAGCACCTCTTAATCAGTATTTTGTGGAACCCGGTGTATCACAGGCCTCAATCAATATTTGGTAGAAGCAGGTATATCGTGCCCCTCAATCAGTATTTTATGGAAACAGTTGCATAGAACCCCTGAATCAATATTTGGTGGAAGGAGGTATATTGCACCCCTCAATCAGTATTTTATGTAAGCAGGTATATCAAACCCCTTAATCAGTATTTTGTGAAAGCAGGTATATAGCACCCCTAAATCTTTTTCTTTGGGGGTGGGGGAAACAGGTATATCAGTACCGATGCTAATAGTTGTTCCAATAACGCTTGTCCTTGCAGAACCACACTCAGCTGCTGCACTACAATATACTTTCTATGTTAGAAAGTATATTATAGGTATATCACATCCCTCAATCAGTTTTTTTTGGGGGGAAACAGGTATATCACACCAGATTCAATTAGTTATTCCAATACCATTTGTCCCTCTATATGGCTGCGGTATCGCAGCAGAACCGCACACAACTGCTACACAATACAAGAGCTCTATAATATACTTTCTATGTTAGAAAGTATTTTATAAGTATATCACACCCCTCAGTATGTCAAACCTATTGATAGCACACTGATACCAGTCCTTAAAATGACTTTTGTGGTCCTATTAGTCAACGTTTGGTGTCCCTAAAGTCTGTCCCTGCTCCACAAAGCAACCTCTCCCTACATTGGCGAAACACAGAATGTAAAATGGCTGCCAGATCGGGTTCTGTTATAGGGTAGGGGCGCCCATGTGCTGAAACATCTCAATTTGCTGTCCTGTCCCACCTGATGGATGTGTCATGGGTCAAAGTTCGGCGCAATGCAAAATAATATGGCGCATGCGAACATCGCCTATATGTTCACATGTTCGGTGAATTGCGAACGAGCAAAGTTTGCCGTGAAACGATCACCGGGCGAACTGCAAGGCCATCTCTAGTCCTTGACAATCAAAGCAACGAAAGTCAACTCATGCCTACTCCATCTGTCTCCTATCTACTAGAGCATAGAGGGCCAACCTGAGGCTCTCCAGTTGTTGCAAAATTACAACTTCCAGCATGCCCAGATTTCCTACAGCTATCAGCCCACAGCAGGGCATGGTGGGAGTTCTAGTTTTGCAACAGCTGGATAGTCGCATGTTGGCCATCCTTGTAATTTGAGCTACAGCCAATATGAGATGTTATGGGACAGCACAATAAATATACAGCATAGTGACCAGGGGCATATCTATAGATCATAGTGCCCCCACCACCTAGGTAACACAATTAAAACAGCAGCAATAATTAAAGGTATGTATAATAGCACCATATATCAGATCTCCAACATTATGGCAAAAAGCCACCATATTGTTATTTCCCACAAAAAGGTACATAGTTCTTGCACCTGATTGGGCCCCATAGTTAGTGATATGGCTGCTATGGCTATAGTCACACCCATGATAGTGATGATACTAAACAGAGGCTGTGCCCATGCCATCACCCACAGGAGGGCAGTAAGGGTTGACATCAGAGATAACTCCTCTTTAACCCCTAAGAAGCATCTTTCAATGCTTCTGGGACCTAAGTAAACAGAGAAAATAGAGGGTGCTTCCTTTGTTTTTCCAGCATTAAAACATGTAAAAAATACAAAGAGCCCTAAGATATGTGTGTAAATGGGGGGGGGGGGGGGGGGGGGTGTTATAGCTGTTAGTATGCTGTGAGGCAAAAGTTATATTGCGGCCTCTTGAATTAAAACAATGTGACAATACAGCTTTCAGATGAAAAAGGTTGTGTACCCCTGCTGCTTTAGAGTATATTTCATTAATGCTTGGGAATGTATTTGATAAGCCTCTAGGTATTAATGGTAGTGAAAACCACTGTATATACGCATAGATTGGTAAAGAAAATATTAACAAGAAAAAGTTGGCATAAAAGGTGAAGCCACCTTGTCACATTAACTGTAAAGCAGAACAGGAGAACAACATCACATTTAGATTATCCTGCCCTAGATGAAGACATAATGTGGCCTCTATACAGTATTTACTGCAGGATGCTTAATAATTCCATGCGCCCTTCCAATGCTTTGATTTTTTGTATTAATTGAGGATAAGAGAAATAGGGTCGCTCACCAGAGACTGCTAACGATGCTCATTATTGCTTACACATTGCAAGGAGGTAGATATTGCGTCACTCACTCTGCAGGCAAAGTCATGGGGTCATTTGTGATAAGTGCCCTGTGGAAGTACTTAGTTACACAGCAAGAGAGGTGATTGTGATCATGTCAGTTCACGTATTCATTCATTTCATATTAGAACCCCCATCAACCAGATTAGAAACATTATTCGCTTTCTACTTGAAATAATAAAAGATAGACCCCTTAATGAATATAAATACTTCAGTGCATGTCCTGTCAGCCTGCTGCTGAGCCCTTTACAAGCACCTCGTATCATTTATGTGTTCATTATTCTTAATTGTTGTTTTTTGGTCCTTTGCACAATATTTTGTTCCCTATTTCTTCTGCTTTGCATAAAAAGATACGAATGAACTCAACAGCAGCTTCTATTTATAAGGTGCATGTCTACATGCGCACTTTATACATAATCTGGATGTGGTTGTTTATTGTAGGTTTAAAGTATGTCCCATATTTGAGAAAATGCCAAAAAGTATAGGGTTATTGAAATTTAACTCCCAAGCATGAACTAATGGGTTTGGATCTGTTACAATAGATTTCATTTCAGTATCCCATGGGCACTAGGCACAAGAGCTATATAGTTAACATCAAGAGCCATAAATGTACATTGTGGGAATGGTGCGGGTCCAGGAGATGTACCCACAAGTATCAGCTGTATATTACAGCAGACACTCTGCTGCAATTGGTGAAATTGGAGGTGACTCTCTGGCTGCTTAACCCCTTAGATACAACCATGGCTACTAAGTGGTTAGACAGGAAGGGAGCTCACTCTGCCACCACATAGGCTTCCCTGCATCTTCATTATTGGATGGGGATGGGTTTTCATGTCAGCCTGGGACTTAAGGCCCTCAGATCTGTGCCAAGTATGTACACCAGCTTTTTGGCACAACTTGCACCAAAAGACTGTTGTATTTTCAATAGTAGATCTGCCCTAATATTTACATTGCTGCAAAAAAAGTAAATGCTTTACATTCTAGACTATGGAACAGATTTTATTATATACTGAATAACTCACATTCAGGGTTACAAAAAGTAAACTCTAAATAACCATGGCTGTATTTTCACACATTTGAAAAATGTACTGTACTGTAGAATAACTGGAAAAAGTGCAAACATGTAAGAACAAGAAACA
Source organism: Bufo gargarizans (assembly GCF_014858855.1). Taxonomy (NCBI): domain Eukaryota; kingdom Metazoa; phylum Chordata; class Amphibia; order Anura; family Bufonidae; genus Bufo; species Bufo gargarizans. Next base: position 78,675 of record NW_025334116.1, on the reverse strand, counting down.
TTGCAGGACTTCCGGAAGCTCAGGACTCCCTGTGGCAGGATTACAAATCATTAGCACAGGAATAAGAGGCTCATTCCATGCTGATGAGAGGAGAGTACATCCTATAAACAAAACTAGCAGTGTGCCCTCCATGTACAAAGCCTGCTCAATGCCCACTATAAACAACACAGCCAAGTGATCACCATAAATAAACAGAGTGCTACCCCAATAAACACATTGCCCCCCACAATAGCACTAATAAGAAAGTATAACCAGTTGGGAAGTGGTTGCCCTGGGCACCAAACTAAACGGGGGCGCTTGGTCGCTAGGGCACTATCAAGACAATACCCAGGCCCTAATGCTGAACAATAACTGCACTGATAATGCAAAACCTGCATCATTAGTGTAGTTTGGAGGCTTAGAAAAAAAAACCTAAAGGACCTGTGGCGACATAATCACAGATCCTATACCTTCTAAGAATAAAGTAGTTCCCTCCAAGGTTGAGAGTAGAATGAGATGGTTTAAAGGAGGTCGTCCCTCTGCAGTCAGTAATGCAGCCTGTTCTCTGTAGAGCAAGCTATTATGTGGTGGGGAAAGGTAATCTAGGCTCAATTGTGAACCCGAACCCCAGCCCAAAACCCAAACCCCTAACCCCTAGACTTAAACCCTAACCCTAGTCCCAATCCCCAACTCTAGTAATAGTTCTAACCCCCAACCCTAAACCCTGGCCTTAAATGTAGCATTCAGGCTAAAGGGAGTGCTTATGTGCTTTACCTATGTAGCCCAGAGCCACGTGACCTTTGGCAACATCTCACCAGTGACATCACCCCTCCTGTCCTGCAAGTCTTTATGAGAGGTGAGACATATGGGGGCAATACTGATTCTTGAGGATAGGTGGTCAGGGGCCAAACCTGCAACCAACATGGGAGGAGTTGTCATGAGACAATTCTGCAGCCAGTTACAAAATGTTACTAGTACTACTCAAAGTAATAGTAGTAATGCTCCATATTAACTCCACAACAACCAAGCACTGTAAATGTGTGGCACTTAGTGCAGGGCTTTAATCCAGATTGCAATTTAGCAGGAGCAGGTTGGGTCTCCGAGGAGAAGGCGAAAGTGGTTTATTACCACTTATGCCTTCTCCTTTGTTTGGTGCATAGTACTGAATGAGCGCTATTCAGTGAATGCTAGCTGCTTCCTGGACCAGGTGATCTCGACATGGCATGGCTAGTAACCAGAAAAACAACAAAAAATGGGCCATTGGGGTGAATGCCATAAAATAATTTTCACATCTGAAAAATCCCTTGCAATTCAAGTGCCATCACTCCTATGCTCCCCATTGGTGTCTGTTTATTGTTGTCAACTACTTACCACATTGCCAATGCAGCCAATCAATGGCCTCAGTAATACACCCTAGGGGGAGATTTATCATAGACCAGCATTTACAGTCTATAATATCCCCTGTGCTGCCAGAAGATGTGCATATTTTATGACGAAGAGTGCAGATTTATGGAAGAAAACTTGAAGTTTTTTGCTTTTTATCACAAGGCTACAACATAAAATGTGAAAAGAGTGAAAAGGTCTGAATATTTTCTGAACATATTCTATATATGGAGAGAAATAATGTCACTAGACCAATCCTAAAGACGTCTGGCTAAAACTACCATATTTTGAGCAACACAACAAGTACAAAAAACAAATAAAGAAACTGTTGTTACCTCAATCTGAAGCACAGCAGGGATTTCATTAGCCCTTGCAACAACAATGAATTATTTGCTAGGTACCTGGTGAGTATATATACGTTACACTTGCAGAGAAAAAATCTCAATAAAACAAATACAATATAATCACTTTATATGCACAGAAGTGTATGTTTGCTGTACAGGCAAGTAGCTACATGGGGTGCAGAGGTAGCAGCACTCAGGCCCAAAATGGCACATGGTACATGGGGAGAACTGTTTGCATTGGGTCCCAGAAGCTTCAAGATATGCCTCTGTTTCTATATTGGGCATTTTTATTGAGAGCAAGACTTTAAAAAGATAAAATGGAAATACTGCAGGTGTTTCTTTAAGCAGTTGACCCAGATAATAGATTGATACTCTGTTTGATGTGATTCACAAACTTAAATGATAACTGTCATATTTTTTATTTATTTGCTAGTTTATTAGAACTAGGCATGTATACCTGAGTTAGCCTGTCAATGATTGCCAAAAGATCTGTAATTACCTTATAATAACAGCTTTCATTAATGTCCTCTGTCCCTTTCCACTGTTCCCTTAAAAGACCGTTGCTATGGCTTATCTGTCTCTGGCTAGGAGGACAGAGGGGTGGTCCTTCAAACTGCATGCCTGCATTAGGCTTCAGAGTGAGGAGGCGTGTCTCTCAGTAATCCAACCTGATTGGCTGGCCGGAAGCTGCTGGCTACTGCAAGTTTGTATCTGACCTGAGGGAATGCAGTTTTGGCCTCAGAGAACTGGCAGAGGAGCCTTCTTGAGAAGATCCCCATAATGTAGGATTCAAAACAGCCGTAACTAATGGGAAAACTCAAGCAAAACAGTGGTAAGTGAAGAAACTAAAGATTGCTTTATGCATAATGCTGCTGCAACAGCAACATATGCTAAAATTGATTTGTTTTAATACAAATATGACAGTTTTCCTTTAAAGGGTAACTGTCATTTTTTTATTTTATTTGATTTGCTAGTTTATAAGAGCTAGGCATGTATACCTGAGTTAGTCTGTCAATGATTGTCAAAAGATCTGTAATTACCTTATAATAGCAGATTTCATTAATGTACTCTGTTCCTTTTCCACTGCTCCCTTAAAAGACGGTTACTAGGGCTTGTCTGTCTCACAACTTAATGAAAACAGAAGACAGAGGGGCGGTCCTTCACACTGCATTCCTTCATTAGGCTTCAGAGTGAGAAGGTGTGTCCCTCAGTAATCCAATCTGATTGGCTGGCAAGGAGCTGCTGGCTACAGCAAGTATGTATGGGAAGTGAGGGAAAGCAGTTTGGGCCTCAGAGAACTGGCAGAGGAGCCATCTTGAAAAGGTCCTCATATTGTATATGTTTAAGCAGCCGTAACTAAGGTGAAAAACTCAAGGAAAACAGTGGTATGTGAAGAAACTAAAGATTGCTTTATGCATAATGCTGCTGCAGCAGTAACATATGCAAAATTAGATTTTTGGATGGAAACATGACAGTTACCCTTTAAATGCCACCATCTTTGATGACCATCAGGTGGTAAAATGAACAGTTAAAGAGACCATGTAATTAGAAAATGGCCGATTCATTTACCATTTCACTATTTGAAAAATTATCACAATGTTTCTACTCTGGCTACAGAGCCTCATAATAGAATGACACTTGCTGTTATGTAGAGATTTTTGTCAGTAGTCATCTCATTATTATCACAGGCAGGATGAAAGTTAACACATATATATAGATAACACAGAATGCACCATTCCCAATAGATGATGGGGACAGCTCACATCCTTCCCCTTTCTGCACAATGTCCTCTCACAGGTCACAGGGCATGCACACAAAATTCCCCCATAAACGTCAATCAGTCACGTACAAAAAGCAGTTTCCTATTGCCTATGTGGCTGCTGTAAAACACATCTCAGAATGCTGTTAGCAGATGGCTACCCTCATAATCATGTACAGAAAATAGAATAGGGCGCCCTTCACATATGTCAGTTGTGTCCACTAGCTACTTCAGTCTGGGAGCCGGACGCAACTAATATACATGCACTGCACTTCAGTGCACAGATCTGACCTCTATACACTGATAGCGCTTGACAGGAAAATGCTGCATAAAGTGTTTTTCTGACAGGTGCTATTTGACATCCAGTGTCAGCAGTGATTTGCCAGATGAATATGAACTATCCCATGGAAAACTATGGAATCAGTTCTGGCTTCAGTTTCCCTCTGGCGTTTTTTTGCATCTCGCTAGTGGGGAACTGAGCTAGACTGGTGGATATTTGTGAAGCAGCAAATCAAGTTAAAAAACGGCTATTTACTGGCTGCTGAGAGCCTTTATAGTGGTGTACAGTCCTGGCCAAAAGTTTTGAGAATGACACAAATATTAGTTTTCACAAATTCTGCTGCTAAACTGCTTTTAGAATATTTGTTTCAGTTGTTTCTGTGATGTAGTGAAATATAATTACATGCACTTCATACGTTTCAAAGGCTTTCATCGACAATTACATGACATTTATGCAAAGAGTCAGTATTTGCAGTGTTTGCCCTTCTTTTTCAGGACCTCTGCAATTCGACTGGGCATGCTCTCAATCAACTTCTGGGCCAATTCCTGACTGATAGCAACCCATTCTTTCACAATCACTTCTAGGAGTTTGTCAGAATTAGTGTGTTTTTGTTTGTCCACCCGCCTCTTGAGGATTGACCACAAGTTCTCAATGGGATTAAGATCTGGGGAGTCTCCAGGCCATGGAACCAAAATGTCAACGTTTTGGTCCCCGAGCCACTTAGTTATCACTTTTGCCTTATGGCACGGTGCTCCATTGGAAAATGCATTGTTCTTCACCAAACTGTTGTTGGATTGTTGGAAGAAGTTGCTGTTGGAGGGTGTTTTGGTACCATTCTTTATTCTCATTAAAGTCTCATTTTTCCTTCCTTCTGACAGATTACAAGAAGGGTCAAATAAATGGTGATATCAACTAGACCAAAAAGGCAAGATAGTGGCCCAGTCATGGAGTGGGGAGGGTGGGAACAGCATGAGAAGTCCACAGAGTGGACCTATGACATAGTGGTGAGGTGGAAGTAGCATGAGGAGACCACGAGTAGCACAATGACAGAGTCTGGAGTTGGCAGCAGTATGATGAGGCCAGCGAGTGGCACAATGACAGAGTATGGAGGTGGCAGCAGCATCAGGGATTGTCATTGTTTTCACATACTTTTTGTATATTTGTTATTTCATAATATATATTTTCATCACACTTCCAGACATCACATGACCTCACACAACATCAATCGGTCCATAAAGCAAAAGGAATTTTTCAGTCAAACATCATTTTTCCCGGAAAAAAAACCACTTTGAAAGTGTGGCACAATGACACAGTCTGTAGATGGCAGCAGTATGAGGAGACCACAGAGTGGCAAGGTGACATAACGTAGATATGGCGGCAGCAGTAGCATGATACCACAGAGTGGCAAGGTGACATAGTGTGGTGATTGCAGCAGTATGAGGAGAACACAGAGTGGCAAGGTGACATAGTGTGCAGATGGCAGAAGCAGCAGCATCAGGAAACCACAAAGTGCCAAGGTGACACCTTTTAGAGGTGGCGGCAGCATCATGAGGCCACAGAGTGGCAAGGTGAAATAGTGTGGAGATGGCATCAGCATGAGTTTTATCGTGAATATTGGCACTTCAAGAATTCGCGAATATTTAGAATATAGTGCTTCAATATATTCGTAATGACGAATATTCGGTTTTTATTTTAACACAGTACACATCAGGTGATCATCCCTCCCTTCTTCTAGCTTGTGGGCCAATTAGCCAATGAGAAGGCATTGTCACAGCTTAGCAACATCCCTAGCAACCAATAGAAAACTTGCCTACCCCTAACTATATAAGAACCTCCCCAGCCGCTATTTTCTAAAGGTTATTGCAGTTATGAAAGATACAGCAGTGTCATTGCTGTGCTCTGTGCCTTGTTGTATTACATTAGACAGTTAACTTATTGTGGTAATGTGAACAGTGCTGGAAGGTGTGTTGTCCCACTTCAGGTACCTCAGATGGGTGAGACAGATAAAATCCAGAGAGTGGCAGTAGTCTCAGCAAAGCATAGTTTGCTGAGACCTTTTTGTATACATTTTCTGGGCTGGATTTTTCTTGGGACTGGTGGCTAGGCTGATGGGTGAGGCCTCCTGTAATCACGCTGGCATAAAGCGCCTCAGAGTAGTTCAGTCTGGGGAGAGATAAAGAGACCCAGAGCAGAGGCTCTGTGCGTGGTCTCAGCTCGCCAGGCTGAGAGACCCCAGGGCACTGTGACAGCCCAAAGTTTGGGGAATTCCAGGATTCAAGGGTCACAAGGCCGGAGTTGGGAGGACTGTTGGGCCACACTTCCCCATACATGTACAGGATTGATTACAGCCGAAGAGGCTGGGGAACTACAGGCTGAGAAAAAGCTGCATATGGGGCCACGTTAACAGGTGTAGTGAGAGCCCAGCCGGGCAGGTATTTGTTTTGATGTATGTGGGAACCTCACCACACCCAGTGATTATTAACTGGACTGTGCCATGTATGAAAAATGTTCCAATAAATACAATGTTTGTCCCCGAAAGCTGTGGTGGACGACGATTCTTGTGAAAATGACCCCCCAAGTACAGCGATCTCTTACATTATATATATAATTCAATTAGTTAGGGGGACATACTTAGTGTAGGTTAGATTGATCTATAGTGTAGCTGATAGGTTCCAGTGCAGGTTGTTAGGCAGTGTAATTGGTTCTGTTGTCCATACATACATGCTACAGACATAGTGCTGTGATGTCACAAGTTGCATGTATTTCGAAAAAATATCATTAAATGCAGAAAATTTGCAAGCGCAAATATATTGGAGCACTCTATCTGCATATAAAGCTATTCTAATATTATGCCATGCCAACCATTTTCTCCAGTCTCAGGAAACTTACACCAGCTTGAAAAATGTAGCATAAGTAACCCACGCCGGTATTTTGCACGCATTACGAAAATAATACATGGTAAAATATTGTGAATTCGAATATTGCCCCTGCCGCTCATCACTAGTGGCAAGGTGACATAGTTTGGAGGTGGCAGCAGCATGAGGAGACCACAGAGTGGCAAGGTGACATAGTATGGAGATGGTAGCAGCAGGATACCACAGAGTGGCAAGGTGAAACAGTGTGGAGAGGGCAGCAGCATCAGGAGGCCACAGAGTGGCAAGGTGACATAGTTTGGAGATGGCAGCAGCATGAGGAGACCACAGAGTGGCAAGGTGAAACAGTGTGGAGAGGGCAGCAGCATGAGGAGGCCACAGAGTGGCAGGGTGACATAATGTGGAGATGGCAGCAGCAGCATCAGGAGGCCACAGAGTGGCAAGGTGACATAGTGTTGTTATGGCAGCAGCATGAGCAGAACATAGAGTGTCAAGGTGACATAGTTTCGAGATGGCAGCTGTATTAGGAGACCACAAACTGACCCGGTAACAGAGTGGGGCGGTGGGTAGAAATACCAGTACTCGCTGACAAAGGTGTGTACAAGAAGGAGCACTTGGCATCAGATGTGTGGCATGAGGCCAGTTGCAGATTCAGAGTAGTAGCTGAGGCAGGTAGTCAGAAGAAATCGGTCTCTTTTATCAAAGTGTTGTTGTGGCACCATGTATGATCTAGTCTGATGCATCAGGAATTGGTGGTTGGAAATCCTGGCTCATCCACGCCTGATTCATCTTGACAAAGGCAAGTCTCTCCACATTTTGGGTTGACAGGCGAGTTCTCCCTGGGGTAACTATGGCCCCCGCCACACTAAATACCCTCTCTGATGCCACACTACTGGCTGGGCAGCACAGTTTTTCCAGGGCAAATTCTGCTAGTTGCGTCCACAAATCTAGTTTGGCTACCCAGTAGTCCAGCGGATCTTCAATGTGGGGTGGCAGGGTGTTGTCCAAGTATGCCACCACCTGCTGGTTCAGGTCCTGCTCCAGGTCTACCTGCTGCTGGTGAGTAGCTTCTTCACTATGCGGATAAAGAAAGCTACTCATCAGCGACTGTAGACTCAGGCTGCTGCTGATGGAGCTGGTACTTCCCCTGCCACCCCACCCCTTCCCAGCAGCCTTGGCAGTGAAACATGAGCGCAGAGGCCCCCCCCCCCTGGTCAGACCTGCAAGAGGATGGACGATGGCGCAGATAGGCAGCGGCCAACTGCTGACTTTTACCACATATAACTGCAGCGCTGAACGTTGAATGAAATTAGTTTTTCCACCGAAATAATTCATAAAAGATTTTACTGCACATAAGTGCAGCGCTTAACACTGACTATACGATTTTTTTTCCCACCAAAATAATTCACTAAACATTTTAACGCATATAAGAGCAGCGCTGAACGCAGATTTTTTTTTTCCCATCAAAATACTTCAATAAAGATTTTACCACATACAGTATAATGGAGCACGGAGATGGAAAGGGTCTTCGGATTCCCCCTGCACTATACGGAAGTCTCAGAAATGAACCGCTGCTCCCGACAGCAGCTCCTGGGAAGGTCATGGAGCGTCCTGGTCATCCAGCATCTATTTTCTCCGCTAAAGGATTATTTTGAAAGTGTGTATAAACCATATGGGGCCCCCACGATGCAGATTCATTATAGAGACATCATGGAGATTTAACCGCATATAACCGCAGCACTGAACGCTGAACACATTTAGTTTTTTGACCAAAATACTTCTAATAAAGATTTTACCACATATAACCACCGCAATGACTGACTGCTACCGCCATTATTTCCATGAACCCCTGCTACTTAGGTAGGTAGGCTCCTGCGAAGCAGGTGCTCTGCCCCAGGCACGTTTGGCTCCCGACCTCCCACTGCTGCCACATTGCTGAATCCCAGCCATGCTTTTAACACATATAACCGCCAACATGATTTGAGAATGTATTTTTCTGTTCGTACTGAAATAGGCGACTAAATGCTTTCAACACATCTAACCGCCGCCGACATGAACTGAGAATGTATTTTTCTGTTTGTACTTAAATAGGCCACTAAACGCTTTCAATGCATATAACCGCCGCCAACGTGAACTGAGAATGTATTTTTCTTTTTGTACTGAAATACAAAATAATACATATAAACGCCGCACTGACTGACTGCTACAGCCACTACTTCCGTGAACCCCTGCAACACTACTTCCTGGACAAGTTAGGCTGCTGCGAAGCAGGCACATTTGGCTCCCGACCTCCCACTGCTGCCTGCCTGCTTACTCCTAGGCATGCTTTCAACACATATAACCGCTGACGTGAACTGAGAATATATTTTTCTTTCTGTACTGAAATAAGCCACTTAACGCTTTTGCCACAAATAGGTGCACCAGTAAAAAGCGTATATATTTTTCTTTTTTTACTGTAATACGCCACTATACGCTTTCAACAGAAATAACTGCAGAAGTGAACTGAGCATTTATTTTTCTTGTTGGACTGAAATAGGCCACTATACGCTTTAACTACAGAAATGCACTGAGAATATATATATATTTTTTACTGTAATACGCCCCTCTACGCTTTCACCAGGAATAACTGCAACAGTCCAGTGCGTATATATTTTTCTTATTTTACTGAAATACGCCTCTATACGCTTTCACCAGAAATAACTGCAACAGTGCAGTGCGTATATATTTTTATTTTTTTAATCAAATATGCCCCTTATGGCCAACTTTACCCATTCGCGGTACGCAAAGAAAGTAGAAAGTATATTATAGTGCATTTTTTTGTGCAGCAGTTGTGTGCAGTTCTGCTGCGATACTGCAGCTACACAGATTGCCAAACGTTATTGGAACAAATAATTTCTACTGGTGTGATATAGCGGTTACCCCCCCCCCCCCCCAAAAAAAAAAGATTGAAGCAGGGGTGTTATATACCAATTATTTACTTTCTATATAGTGCATTTGGGTAGTGCAGCATTTGTTTGCAGTTTAGCTGCGTTACCTCAGCTACAGATAGTGACAAACGACATTGGAACAAATATATTCTACCGGTGTGATATACCAGTAGCCCCCCCAAAAAAGTAATTGAAGCAGGGGTGTTATATACCAATGATATACTTTCTATATACTTACCTACTCTCTGGAATACTCTGCCCCGGAATACTAGGTCAATACACAACTTCTCCACCTTCAAATGGACTTAAAAACACATCTTTTCAGGCAGGCTTATGAAGCTACCTAAACTGACTATTCCCAGACTAAACCTCCCCACACCAACTCCTCTGGCCTAAACTCGATCCTCTAGTAGTCCCAAACCCAAAGCAAATCGTCCGGCACCACTCCTGTCAGTTCAATAATGGCTCAAATCCTACTTATCACAATCAACTACCTTATGTGTCACCCCCAATTCCTCATAGATTGTAAGCTCTTGCGAACAGGGCCCTGACTCCTAGTGTTTCAGTTGCAACTTATCCAGTTATTTTTGTTTTTGTTTTGTATATGAACCCTATGAACTTGTAAAGCACTGCGAAATATTGTGGCGCTATATAAATAAATTTTATTATTATTATTCTATTTAGTGCATTTGGGTAGTGCAGCATTGGTTTGCGGTTTAGCTGCATTACCTCAGCTACAGATAGTGACAAACGACATTGGAATAAAATAAATTCTACTGGTGTGATATACCAGTAGCCCCCCCAAAAAAGTGTCACGGATGGTGTTACAGAAAACTAGAAGACACAAATGAAGATCCGACTGACTTGATCCAAAACTAAGGAACAAAAGGATAAGCCCTGTAACAGCCCTAGCTCTCTCCCTTACTGCTCAGCCTATGCAAAAATCTCAATGGTAGAAAATTGCATAGCCTCGTTCCTCGACTGTATGACACCTGAACACCCTATAATAGTGAGGGGACACGACCACCGGCTCCCTACACTTAAATACGGAGGGAGTCAGGGTCACCTAGGATCAATCCCACAGGAAAACAGAAATAAAGAGACAGACTTATCTTGTGGATGCAGCAGTACCAGCTTCTAGCATCAGCACACTCCAGGAAGTTGTATAAACCGCAAGGTAAGGCAGTATGGGGAGGAGATATATAGGGAGGCAATCACTGCTAATAGATGACAGCTGGGAGAGGGAGGAGAGATGTCAAAATGAAAGCAAAACAAAATAAGATCATGCAGAAGGTACTAAAGAACATCTAACAGAACTTCGCAAAGATCTGGTGGTAACAGTACCCCTCCCTCTACGAGTGGACTCTGGACAGTCAGAGCCCACCTTCTCAGGATGGGACCTATGGAATGCCCTGAGAAGACGAGTGGCCTTAATGTCCGCCACTGGAACCCACATCCTCTCCTCAGGACCATAACCCTCCCAATGAACGAGGTACTGAAGAGAACCACGGACAATACGAGAGTCCGCAATCCTAGAGACCTGAAATTCACGATTACCATCAACCACAATCGGAGGAGGAGGCAAAGAGGAGGGTACAGTGGGTTGTACATAAGGTTTTAATAGGGACTTGTGAAAAACATTATGGATCTTCAAAGTCTGAGGAAGATCAAGACGGTAGGCAACGGGATTGATGACGGACAAGATTTTGTAAGGCCCAATAAACTTAGGACCCAACTTCTAGGAGGGAACCTTCAATTTGATATTCTTAGTAGACAACCATACCACATCACCAACATTTAGGTCCGGACCAGTCACACGTCTCTTATCCGCCACACGCTTATATCTGTCAGTCATGCTCTTTAGATTATCCTGAATCTTTTGCCAAATGGATGACAAAGATGAAGAGAATCTCTCCTCATCAGGTAAACCATAAGCCCCCTCTCCAGAGAATGTCCCAAACTGCGGATGAAGGAATAAAGAAAGGTAAGGGGATACCAAAACAGGCAACGGTGAAGAAATGGTGGGGACTAGCCACTCACCGCACCGTCAACGGTAATCCCCAAAACGCTCTCCCTCCGGAGAACGCGCATGCACCTCACAAACATATGGCGATGCATGCTGCACCCTCTTCCGAGAGTCACCACGTGAGGAGCCATTGTGGTCATACTTGCTTATATGTTCAGTTAATGTTGTATTCCTTTTGTTATTTAATGCAGCTATGGATCTGGGTTAATGTGTGTGTATGTGTGTCCATTTAAGTATGGTGTGGACATCAGCGTGTCAGCACAGGGATCCAGTCAGCAAGGCTGTGGCAGTTAGGTGGAACTAGTGCAGTTTACCTGCCATATCCATAGGTCTGTTTTTGTACCCCTTTTCCTTGCAGCTTGGCCAGTGAGACTCCTGTTCCTCCGTGCCTAGGAGGAACAGGTCGTCTTACCCTGATCCTAGTTCAGGGACACCCTGAGGGCTAGCAGGGACTATTAGGTTCCGGTGTATGAGCCCTCCCACCATCAGGGTTGGCTCATATGGTTAGGAGTCAGGGTCAGGGTCAGCGTTAGACGCGATAGGAGGTGACCTGCTCCCTAATTCTGCCGTCTGTCGCTTCCCCATCCTCAGCCGTGACAAAAAGTGATTGAAGCAGGGGGTGTTACATACCAATTATATACTTTCTATATAGTGCATTTGGGTAGTGCAGCATTTGTTTGCGGTTTTGCTGCGTTACCTCAGCTACACAGAGTGACAAACGCTATTGGAACAAATAATTTCTACTGGGGTGATATACCAGTTGCCCCCCCAAAAAAAGTAAAAATAAAAGTGGGCTACAGTAAAATTGATATTCAGTGACCGCATAATGTTCCTTGAGCCACATAATCACAATTTCTTTTATGTCAGGTGAATGCCTAATTTTTAAAGCCCGTACTCCTGTGGCCTAAAATAACATTTTTCTATGCTCTAGCAGGGCACATTTAAGAGAATTTACCTTTAAAACGCATAAAAATGTCCCCTGATTTTTTGCTGGAATTTTTGTCATTGTTCCCCCTCTAGTATGTCACTGTCCATGTTGTGGGACTATTGGTACATTTCTACTAAGTATTTGGTTGCTGCAAATATGAGCTGAAGGTTTTTCACGTTCGCCTGCCATTAAAGTGAATGGGGCCCGCTGCGAAATTGTGTTTCACGAACATTTGATCGCGTTCGCAAACCGTCCCAGCCGATGTTCATCCATCACTAATACTGAATAAGATACTAAGATATAAGACACTTAAGGCTTTCCAACATAACACCTGCAGCCCAATAACAAAAAATCGGGGTCATCGCGCCTTCCCAGAGTTCCATGCCCCATGTCCTCCGTCCTCACATGTGTAGCCACCATTTTAGGAAATATGCGATTCGTTACCACGAAGCGCGAGGAAATTCTCATTCATTGCGAATCTAATTCCGCTTTGTCAGCTTCGATTCGCTCATCTCTAATGACAATCTCTTTCTAGCAAAGATAGAACCAGCCCTGTACCTCACATGGATCCAGAGATCTCCCCAGACATATCGCTGCTAGATTTATATAAACCTGACTGCTCAAGGGGAGTGTCTTTTCTGCTGTCTTACTTATGCTTTCCCTATCACAGCTCTTAAGGCAGTTGAAGGATGAAACTGAGCCTGTGTGGCCATCTCAGTGAGCCGGACAAAGAAATAAGAAAACAAAAAACAAACTGCAGGTTGCGCCATATACATTTGATTGAATAACTCATTGGCTATGCTAAAAAAAATGAATTACCTGCAATTACAAAATAATTCAGATCCAGGTGCTGGTTTGAAAACTGTAGAATATTTTTCATGAGACACCTTTAAACTTATCTACTCCACTGAAAAATTTCTATTACTAGAAACATTGTGGAAAATACTGATGCACATAGACTGATACACACATACTTGCCAATCCCAAGCAGTGCCCAAATGATAAATCCGCAAAAAAGTGACAGCAGCAATGTCCATATATACAGGGTGAGTCAAGCGTCACACCATTTTATTTCTGAAACAAAAGGGAAAATGAAATATCTGAACACCCCAGCAAGTAATGGGTGAGGGGACCTATCTTTTAAGCTATGTCGGAAACAAGGCTGCCATCTTGAAAGCTACTATATTGATTCAAGGGAAAATGATTTCAATGGAAAGGGGGTCATGTAGCAAATCAAAGAAGACCAGAATGTTCTCAGAAATGAATTACCACAATCAGATTTACAATATCTCTTATAGTTCAAAAGTTATCAACACTGATAGCTCAAAACTTCAATGTTCTGTGTTCAGCACCATGGACAACACATTGAACACATCAAATAGTTGTGCATCACAGGGTACTTTCCTGGTTATGGTTGTAACTTTCTATTTTAATAACTTTTAAACCACAAGAGATATTGCAAATCTTATTGCAGGAATCGATTTCTGAGAAAATTCGGAAAAAATTTCCCTTGATCCAAAAAGGTGGCTTTCACGATGGTAGCCATGTTCCAGACATACAGTAGCCTTAAAGATAGGTCCCCTCACCCATTACTTGCTGGAGTATTCAGATATCTAATTTTCCCTTTTGTTTCTGAAAGAAAAGGGTGCCCTGAGACTTTTGACTCACCCTGTATATCAGCATAAGCCACATTGCTGTTTCTTCTCAAGGGAGCCATATATCCTAAGTATTTCATATATGTTATATATGAAATAATGTAGGTTATATATCAAATAATATATGAAATATATTGCATAGTGCCATAAAGTCCCCGGATAAATACAAAACATTGGCACAGGAGTCTTGAAAAGTGCAATGATGACAGGGTTTGCCACAGAATTGCAACTTTTCTTGTACTTTCAAGTACTTTCAAAAGCAAAGACATTTCTTAGGGATTCAAAAAAGGCAGTGTAATCTGCCAGCAACAGGTTATAGAGCAGGAGTAGCTGAGCAGCAGACTATATAGTTTTATTGGAAAAGATTCAGTATAGCTTATATTTCATTCATTTAAATTCTTGCTTTGAAGGCGGATTGACAGATATCAATCTTCTCCCATAAAATACTAAATCTTCTCCCATAAAACTATATATCAATCTGCTCAGTTACTCCAGTCCTACTCTATAACATGTTGCCTTCAGATTAGACTTCATGTTCAGGTTGACAACGTTCCCTTTAAGGATATTGATGAAATCAAGTTAATAGCATGTGTATGGGACTGCATACTGCTTGAGGTCATCCAATCAATTCCTTCTTTACACTTTTCAGTATAATATTTTGGTGGATTCATATTTGAATACTCCATGGCCAATTTGTACAGTCATCTGAGAATATTTTTGCATAATTTTCCATCCAGTTTCTTAGAATAAAAGCAATCCATGACAAATGTACTGGCAGTCTTCTCTCTTTACTTAAACTAATTGCTGAGTGCTGTGGAAATGTTTGCGTCGGTTTGAGGTAATTACATTGAACACACATTATAACTAATAAATATTGACTTTATTTGGCATTGCATGTGAGTCAAGCTTACTTCCTGGTTAAATGGAATACAATAAACCCACTAATCCAATTAGAAAAGTAAAAATGAATTGCTATTTTGTAAGTTTGTGTCTCTTAGTTGACAATTAATCCTAATGAAGACAAGCTCCCTTTAAAAGGTGTTCAGAAATGCTGTAAATGGAAGAGAGCACTTACGATTTAATGAGGCTTTAAAATATTAGCAAATAACTAGGGATGAGCGAACTCGAACTGTATAGTTCGGGTTCGTACCGAATTTTGGGGTGTCCGTGACACGGACCCGAACCCGGACATTTTCGTAAAAGTCCGGGTTCGGGTTCGGTGTTCGTCGCTTTCTTCGCGCTTTTGTGACGCTTTCTTGGCGCTTTTTGAAAGGCTGCAAAGCAGCCAATCAACAAGCGTCATACTACTTGCCCCAAGAGGCCATCACAGCCATGCCTACTATTGGCATGGCTGTGATTGGCCAGAGCACCATGTGACCCAGCCTCTATTTAAGCTGGAGTCACATAGCGCCGCCCGTCACTCTGCTCTGATTAGCGTAGGGAGAGGTTGCGGCTGCGACAGTAGGGCGAGATTAGGCAGATTAACTCCTCCAAAGGACTTGATTAACTGATCGATCTGCAGCTGTGGATCATTGAGCTGCTGATCCTCAATTGCTCACTGTTTTTAGGCTGCCCAGACCGTTTGTCAGTCACATTTTTCTGGGGTGATCGGCGGCCATTTTGTGTCTTGTGGTGCGCCAGCACAAGCTGCGACCAAGTGCATTTAACCCTCAATGGTGTGGTTGTTTTTTGGCTAAAGCCTACATCAGGGTGAAGCTGTCACACCAAGTGCATTTAACCAGCAATAGTCTGTTTATTTTTTGGCCATATACTACATCAGGGGCAAGCTGCGCCCGTCACCAAGTGCATTTAACCCTCAGTAGTGTGGTTGGTCAAGCTATCACACCAAGTGCATTTAACCAGCAATAGTCTGTTCATTTTTTGGCCATATACTAAATCAGGGGCAAGCTGCGCCCGTCACCAAGTGCATTTAACCAGCAATAGTCTGTTCATTTTTTGGCCATATACTACATCAGGGGCAAGCTGCGCCCGTCACCAAGTGCATTTAACCCTCAGTAGTGTGGTTGGTCAAGCTGTGACACCAAGTGCATTTAACCAGCAATAGTCTGTTCATTTTTTGGCCATATACTACATCAGGGGCAAGCTGCGCCCATCACCAAGTGCATTTAACCAGCAATAGTGTGGTTATTTTTTGGCCATATCCCAGTCTAATTCTGTCACTAAATCCATACCGGTCACCCAGCGCCTAAATACTAGGCCTCAAATTTATATCCCGCTAAATCTCTCGTTACCGCTGTCCTGTTGTGGCTGGGAAAGTTATTTAGTGTCCGTCAAAGCACATTTTTTGTTCTGGGTTGAAATACAATTCCCAATTTAGCAATTTAAAAATTTAGTGGTTTCTGCTGTATCAGAGCTATTTGAAATCTATCCCTAAAAGGGTATATAATATTCAAGGTGCACATAGGGTCATTCAGAATAACTTCACACACCCGCTACTGTGCATTTCCAAGTCTAATTCTGTCACTAAACCCATACCTGTCACCCAGCGCCTAAATACTAGGCCTCAAATTCATATCCAGCTAAATCTGTCGTTAGTGCTGTAGCTGGGCGAGTTATTTAGTGTCCGTTCAAGCACATTTCTTGTTCTGGGTTGAAATACAATTCCCAATTTAGCAATTTCATAATTTAGTGGTTTCTGCTATATCAGAGCTATTTGAAATCTATCCCTAAAAGGGTAGATCATATTGAAGGTGCACATAGGGACATTCAGAATAACTTCACACACCCGCTACTGTGCATTTCCAAGTCTAATTCTGTCACTAAACCCATACCTGTCACCCAGCGCCTAAATACTAGGCCTCAAATTTATATCCAGCTAAATCTGTCCTTAGTGCTGTAGCTGGGCGAGTTATTTAGTGTCCGTTCAAGCACATTTCTTGTTCTGGGTTGAAATACAATTCCCAATTTAGCAATTTCATAATTTAGTGGTTTCTGCTATATCAGAGCTATTTGAAATCTATCCCTAAAAGGGTAGATCATATTGAAGGTGCACATAGGGACATTCAGAATAACTTCACACACCCGCTACTGTGCATTTCCAAGTCTAATTCTGTCACTAAACCCATACCTGTCACCCAGCGCCTAAATACTAGGCCTCAAATTTATATCCAGCTAAATCTGTCCTTAGTGCTGTAGCTGGGCGAGTTATTTAGTGTCCGTTCAAGCACATTTCTTGTTCTGGGTTGAAATACAATTCCCAATTTAGCAATTTCATAATTTAGTGGTTTCTGCTATATCAGAGCTATTTGAAATCTATCCCTAAAAGGGTATATAATATTCAAGGTGCACATTGGGTCATTCAGAATAACTTCACACACACCCGCTACTGTGTATTTCCAAGTCTAATTCTGTCACTAAACCCATACCTGTCACCCAGCGCCTAAATACTAGGCCTCAAATTCATATCCAGCTAAATCTGTCGTTAGTGCTGTAGCTGGGCGAGTTATTTAGTGTCCGTTCAAGCACATTTCTTGTTCTGGGTTGAAATACAATTCCCAATTTAGCAATTTCATAATTTAGTGGTTTCTGCTATATCAGAGCTATTTGAAATCTATCCCTAAAAGGGTAGATCATATTGAAGGTGCACATAGGGACATTCAGAATAACTTCACACACCCGCTACTGTGCATTTCCAAGTCTAATTCTGTCACTAAACCCATACCTGTCACCCAGCGCCTAAATACTAGGCCTCAAATTTATATCCAGCTAAATCTGTCCTTAGTGCTGTAGCTGGGCGAGTTATTTAGTGTCCGTTCAAGCACATTTCTTGTTCTGGGTTGAAATACAATTCCCAATTTAGCAATTTCATAATTTAGTGGTTTCTGCTATATCAGAGCTATTTGAAATCTATCCCTAAAAGGGTATATAATATTCAAGGTGCACATTGGGTCATTCAGAATAACTTCACACACACCCGCTACTGTGTATTTCCAAGTCTAATTCTGTCACTAAACCCATACCTGTCACCCAGCGCCTAAATACTAGGCCTCAAATTTATATCCAGCTAAATCTGTCCTTAGTGCTGTAGCTGGGCGAGTTATTTAGTGTCCGTTCAAGCACATTTCTTGTTCTGGGTTGAAATACAATTCCCAATTTAGCAATTTCATAATTTAGTGGTTTCTGCTATATCAGAGCTATTTGAAATCTATCCCTAAAAGGGTATATAATATTCAAGGTGCACATTGGGTCATTCAGAATAACTTCACACACACCCGCTACTGTGTATTTCTAAGTCTAATTCTGTCACTAAACCCATACCTGTCACCCAGCGCCTAAATACTAGGCCTCAAATTTATATCCTGCTAAATCTCTCGTTAACGCTGTCCTGTTGTGGCTGGGAAAGTTATTTAGTGTCCGTCAAAGCACATTTTTTGTTCTGGGTTGAAATACAATTCCCAATTTAGCAATTTCATAATTTAGTGGTTTCTGCTATATCAGAGCTATTTGAAATCTATCCCTAAAAGGGTATATAATATTCAAGGTGCACATTGGGTCATTCAGAATAACTTCACACACACACGCTTCTGTGCATTTCCAAGTCTAATTCTGTCACTAAATCCATACCGGTCACCCAGCGCCTAAATACTAGGCCTCAAATTTATATCCTGCTAAATCTCTCGTTAACGCTGTCCTGTTGTGGCTGGGAAAGTTATTTAGTGTCCGTCAAAGCACATTTTTTGTTCTGGGTTGAAATACAATTCCCAATTTAGCAATTTCATAATTTAGTGGTTTCTGCTATATCAGAGCTATTTGAAATCTATCCCTAAAAGGGTATATAATATTCAAGGTGCACATTGGGTCATTCAGAATAACTTCACACACACACGCTTCTGTGCATTTCCAAGTCTAATTCTGTCACTAAATCCATACCGGTCACCCAGCGCCTAAATACTAGGCCTCAAATTTATATCCCGCTGAATTTGAATACAATACATTGGGCCAAATAATATATTTGTTGTTGTGGTGAACCATAACAATGAGAAAAACATCTAGTAAGGGACGCGGACGTGGACATGGTCGTGGACATGGTCTACATGGTGGGTGACGTGAAGCCTCATTCTCTGCTATGACATGCAGACTGATTCTCTGCTGTCATGAAGCCAGATTGTCTGTTACGGGACCTCTCTGCTCTGCCTGTGTGCTAGGCCTAAATATATGCCAATGGACTGTTGCAGTGGTGGGTGACGTGAAGCCTCATTCTCTGCTATGACATGCAGACTGATTCTCTGCTGACATGAAGCCAGATTGTCTGTTACGGGACCTCTCTCCTCTGCCTGTGTGCTAGGCCTAAATATATGCCAATGGACTGTTGCAGTGGTGGCTGACGTATAGCCTCATTCTCTGCTATGACATGCAGACTAATTCTCTGCTGACATGAAGCCAGATTGTCTGTTACGGGACCTCTCTCCTCTGCCTGGGTGCTGGGCCTAAATTTATGACAATGGACTGTTGCAGTGGTGGCTGACGTGAAGCCTGATTCTCTGCTATGACATGCAGACTGATTCTCTGCTGACATGAAGCCAGATCCTCTGTTACGGGACCTCTCTCCTCTGCCTGGGTGCTGGGCCTAAATTTATGACAATGGACTGTTGCAGTGGTGGCTGACGTGAAGCCTGATTCTCTGCTATGACATGCAGACTGATTCTCTGCTGTCATGAAGCCAGATTGTCTGTTACGGGACCTCTCTGCTCTGCCTGTGTGCTAGGCCTAAATATATGCCAATGGACTGTTGCAGTGGTGGGTGACGTGAAGCCTCATTCTCTGCTATGACATGCAGACTGATTCTCTGCTGACATGAAGCCAGATTGTCTGTTACGGGACCTCTCTCCTCTGCCTGTGTGTGTGCTGGGCCTAAATATATGCCAATGGACTGTTGCAGTGGTGGCTGACGTGAAGCCTCATTCTCTGCTATGACATGCAGACTAATTCTCTGCTGACATGAAGACAGATTCTCTGTTACGGGACCTCCCTCCTCTGCCTGGGTGCTGGGCCTAAATATATGCCAATGGACTGTTGCAGTGGTGGCTGACGTGAAGCCTCATTCTCTGCTATGACATGCAGACTAATTCTCTGCTGACATGAAGACAGATTCTCTGTTACGGGACCTCCCTCCTCTGCCTGGGTGCTGGGCCTAAATATATGCCAATGGACTGTTGCAGTGGTGGCTGACGTGAAGCCTCATTCTCTGCTATGACATGCAGACTGATTCTCTGCTGACATGAAGACAGATTCTCTGTTACGGGACCTCTCTCCTCTGCCTGTGTGTGTGCTGGGCCTAAATATATGCCAATGGACTGTTGCAGTGGTGGCTGACGTGAAGCCTCATTCTCTGCTATGACATGCAGACTGATTCTCTGCTGACATGAAGCCAGATTCTCTGTTACGGGACCTCTCTCCTCTGCCTGTGTGTGTGCTGGGCCTAAATATATGCCAATGGACTGTTGCAGTGGTGGCTGACGTGAAGCCTCATTCTCTGCTATGACATGCAGACTGATTCTCTGCTGACATGAAGCCAGATTCTCTGTTACGGGACCTCTCTCCTCTGCCTGTGTGTGTGCTGGGCCTAAATATATGCCAATGGACTGTTGCAGTGGTGGCTGACGTGAAGCCTCATTCTCTGCTATGACATGCAGACTAATTCTCTGCTGACATGAAGACAGATTCTCTGTTACGGGACCTCCCTCCTCTGCCTGGGTGCTGGGCCTAAATATATGCCAATGGACTGTTGCAGTGGTGGCTGACGTGAAGCCTCATTCTCTGCTATGACATGCAGACTGATTCTCTGCTGACATGAAGACAGATTCTCTGTTACGGGACCTCTCTCCTCTGCCTGTGTGTGTGCTGGGCCTAAATATATGCCAATGGACTGTTGCAGTGGTGGCTGACGTGAAGCCTCATTCTCTGCTATGACATGCAGACTGATTCTCTGCTGACATGAAGCCAGATTCTCTGTTACGGGACCTCTCTCCTCTGCCTGTGTGTGTGCTGGGCCTAAATATATGCCAATGGACTGTTGCAGTGGTGGCTGACGTGAAGCCTCATTCTCTGCTATGACATGCAGACTGATTCTCTGCTGACATGAAGCCAGATTCTCTGTTACGGGACCTCTCTCCTCTGCCTGTGTGTGTGCTGGGCCTAAATATATGCCAATGGACTGTTGCAGTGGTGGCTGACGTGAAGCCTCAATCTCTGCTATGACATGCAGACTAATTCTCTGCTGACATGAAGACAGATTCTCTGTTACGGGACCTCTCTCCTCTGCCTGTGTGTGTGCTGGGCCTAAATATATGCCAATGGACTGTTGCAGTGGTGGCTGACGTGAAGCCTCATTCTCTGCTATGACATGCAGACTGATTCTCTGCTGACATGAAGCCAGATTCTCTGTTACGGGACCTCTCTCCTCTGCCTGTGTGTGTGCTGGGCCTAAATATATGCCAATGGACTGTTGCAGTGGTGGCTGACGTGAAGCCTCATTCTCTGCTATGACATGCAGACTGATTCTCTGCTGACATGAAGCCAGATTCTCTGTTACGGGACCTCTCTCCTCTGCCTGTGTGTGTGCTGGGCCTAAATATATGCCAATGGACTGTTGCAGTGGTGGCTGGCGTGAAGCCTCATTCTCTGCTATGACATGCAGACTAATTCTCTGCTGACATGAAGACAGATTCTCTGTTACGGGACCTCCCTCCTCTGCCTGGGTGCTGGGCCTAAATATATGCCAATGGACTGTTGCAGTGGTGGCTGACGTGAAGCCTCATTCTCTGCTATGACATGCAGACTAATTCTCTGCTGACATGAAGACAGATTCTCTGTTACGGGACCTCTCTCCTCTGCCTGGGTGCCGGGGCCTAAATATCTGAGAATGGACTGTTCCAGTGGTGGGTGACGGGAAGCCAGATTCTCTGCTATGGAACCTCTCTCCAATTGATTTTGGTTAATTTTTATTTATTTAATTTTTATTTTAATTCATTTCCCTATCCACATTTGTTTGCAGGGGATTTACCTACATGTTGCTGCCTTTTGCAGCCCTCTAGCTCTTTCCTGGGCTGTTTTACAGCCTTTTTAGTGCCGAAAAGTTCGGGTCCCCATTGACTTCAATGGGGTTCGGGTTCGGGACGAAGTTCGGATCGGGTTCGGATCCCGAACCCGAACATTTCCGGGATGTTCGGCCGAACTTCTCGAACCCGAACATCCAGGTGTTCGCTCAACTCTACAAATAACCTGTAAAGGGCTTAATTTACAGAAGCTCTCCAAAATTGACAAAGCAGAGTGAAGGACTAAATAATTACGTACGATCCAAAAACTATATTTAATCTTAAGAAGAAATTTTATTTATGTCAACTATACCAGTTTAGTTTTAACCCCCTTAACGTATAATCACATACATGTATGCGATTGGCATTAATGGGATGTATAGAGGCAAGCTCACAAGCTGAGAGCTCTCCATACATGGAGTGGTCTATGTTTAAGAGCTAATAATAAGATTAGACTCATTTGCTATGAGATTATGGATCATTTTCTTTGTGCAACTTTCGCAAAAGTCAAAAGATATGCCAGACAACCCCCTTGTGTACTTTTACACCTAAAGGTGTAAACCACATTGCACGCATGTCAGAGATATTATTAAGTTGCATTGTTTCATATGTTTGGTGCAGGAACAAAGGGAAGAGATTTAAAACCGGCATAAAACAACCTCAAATGATAATTGACCCCTCCCCCATAGTTCAAAGACATTTTACCACAAACATTTCATTGTTATATCCATGTTACTGCATCAGACTGGGTAGTTAAAAACATTTTACTACAAAAATTGCAGTTTAAACTGTGCTATTGAAGCCATAGTTCCAAAACATTTTACTGCAAACAATGCATTGTTATATTTTTGTTAGTGGATGCATTAATTCACTAGACCATATAGTTCAAAGACATTTTACTGCAAAAATTGCATTGTCATACCCATGATATTGAACGCATAGTACAAAAAACATTTTACTGCAAGCATTGCATTGTAATATCAGTGTTAGTAGGTACACTACTACATCAGAAATATTGCATAGTTCAAATACATTCACCAGAAATATTGCATTGTTAGATCCATGTTAATGGTCACATTGCTGCTTCTGTAGTTCAAAGACATTTCACTACAGAAATGGAGGGAATACCCAGGTAAGTATAAAAAATGTTACTTCATTCATATAATGCTTTTATAGGCCATAAAGGCC
This sequence comes from Bufo gargarizans, assembly GCF_014858855.1. Lineage (NCBI taxonomy): Eukaryota > Metazoa > Chordata > Amphibia > Anura > Bufonidae > Bufo > Bufo gargarizans. The sequence goes on along the minus strand of NW_025334116.1, from coordinate 55,279 downwards.
ATTTCTTCAGAATTGACCCTAATTGTGGCCATAATCATACTCACCATATGACATACTCACAGTATGTCATGTCAATTTTTGTGCACAGTGAACGCTGTAACAACAACGCTTTTTTTTCCCCTTTCTTCCAATAAAAGCTATGGTATATTAAACTGTGCCATTAAAAATACAACTTCTTGAAAAAGTACATAAGCTTAAATAATTTCAACTGGTGCAAACTGCGTGATGTTGGCTGTTGCGACACTACTGTATACATATGCTTCTCTGTAATCAGTTTGGTCACTCAAAATCCTTTGTATTCATCTCTGTCATACTCAGGATTCTCATATCTCTCATCTGTAAGTCTCTGTCATTCTCCTCACTGTTTCACCCCCTTCCGCCACATGTTTATGGTTTGCCACGTGTTCATATTGAATACTTGACTACCTCACAGAATGCCCACAGTTTGTTAAATCTCAGGGTTGTGTCTCTGACAAGCTGTTCTGCAGTATGGGGGCACCACAGGGAACTGTGCTGGCACCGTTCCTCCTGACCCTCTACACTGCAGACTTCTCCATCAACTCCCCAGGCTGCCACATACAGAAGTTCTCTGATGACTCTGCCATAGTTGGCCTTATCACAGGTAAGGACGACTCAGAGTACAGACAAGGGACACAGGATTTTGTGGACTGGTGTCAGTGGAACCAGCTCCAGATCAACGCGGCAAAACCAAGGAGCTGGTGGTGGATTTCTGCAGACACAGGCCCTCTGATTTGGTTCCGATGAACATACAGGGAACAGACATTGAGGTGGTGGACTCTTATAAGTACCTGGGTGTTCACCTGAACAACAAACTGGACTGGAGCCATAACACTGATGCTCAAAAGGGTCAGGGCAGACTTTATCTGTTGAGGAGACTGAGGTTCTTTGGAGTGCAGGGAATGCTCCTAAAGACCTTCTTTGACTCAGTGGCGGTATCAGCTATATTCTATGGTGTGGTTTGTTGGGGGAGAAGCTTATCTGTGGCCGAGAGACAGAGATTAAATAAGCTTATTAAGAAGGCCAGCTCTGTCCTAGGTTGGTCCTAGCATCCTAGGTGCACAAAAGAACGTTATCGTAGGTCCTTCCTCCCAGCAGCAATTAGGATTTTCAACCACCACTTTTTCCCAAAAACCCAGTAGTGATTTTTTAAAGTAAATTCTGTTATTTTTATTTATTTTTTTTGTCTTTAATTTCAAATTACTCTTAATTTTTGCTCCTGTTGTAAATCTGATTGCTGCTGTTATGCCAAAATGTTCCCACTGAGGGACAATAAAGGGATTTTCTTCTTGTCTTCATCTTTTCTTCTTCTTGCTCTCACACATTCTCACCCATGGCACTGAACCCCATGCGGTTGTTAAGTTGAGACCTAATCCATTGTCTAATAAAGTGCTAGGGCCAGTGTCTTCCCAAGCCTTACTCTACATATATTCAGGTGTGTACACAGTCATTTTCACAACAACCAACATTGTTATCCACATAATAAAGTAACCCCCAATAGCATATGTGAATCTCTACCCTCTTAGAGGATGATCTAATGTGAAGAAAATAAACATTCATAGGCTGAAACTTCCCTGAAGACCCAAGTCTTCTCAGGGTGATCGTTTGCTACAATGTATCCAGGCACACTTCTGAGCTAAATGCCTGGCCTGCAGACCAGATACATTTCATCTACACTGATACACTGTAGCAAGATATATGGACAGAAGAGTTTTCTAAAGCTGCCCAGACATTTTATATAGCTGTTAGGCTAGTTTCATACTACCATAGTATTCATGGATCCAACAGGCTGTACATAGACTGCTGGATCTGGAATTGCCAGGATTCTGTCTAAATGCCTGCTTGCTAGTGTTGGTCGAGCACCAAAGTGCTTGTGTGCTCTGGTGCTCGAATAGAACACTTCCCAATGCTCGGGTGCTCTACAGGGCACCCAAGCACAATGGAAGTCAATGGGAGAACCCGAGCATTAAACCAGGTACCCCCTGCTCTGAAGAGGGGAGGGTGTCGGGACTCTAGTTCGGCTTAGGAGTCCCTGCTCTGACTCCATATATATGGAGTCAGCATTTGGGGATACCAAGTGTATTCAAATCTAATTTATCCTCTATTTCGGAAAAGTTTATTTTTCTGAAAAGTTTCTGACAGGATTCGAACTCACTACACCACTACACTATAGAGCTGCATGGCCAGTCACTTAAAAATAAAATAAAAAATGAGACTTCTGCTGTATAGGAATACTTACTACTAGTAAGTATTCCTATACAGCAGAAGTCTCATATTTTTATTTTTTTTGACAAGTAACTGGCCAAGCAGCTTTATAGTGTAGTGGTGAACATTCTGGTCTGTAAATGTAGAAGGTTGTGAGTTCAAATCCCACCAGAAACGTTTCAGAAATAGAGGCTAAATTAGATTTAAATACACTGACTTGAGCACACACACGATATTCGGCTGAGCATAGTGATGCTCGAGCTGAACTGGTGTCCGGCCAAGGATGCTCGCCTAATACTACCTCTTGCCCCATTAACTATAATAGAATCCGGCTGAGATCTGGCAGCAACCTGCCAAATATACAGAGAATTGGCCTGACAAATACTGTTGTGTGCAATGTTTTGTGTCTGGCTCAGTCCCGGCTTTATAAGCCGAAACAGCTGGCTGGAAGGCGATAGTGTGAAACAAGAATTAGTTGAAAAGTTTTTCACAGTTATAATTGTACAAAGAAGCACAGCCATTATGCAAACTTTGAAAACTCAGGTATGCTGCTTGTTGACTGGATTGTTTTTCTATATGACAGGTCTCCTTTTAACTTATAGCATATCAACTTGCAGGATACCAGGCTGAACTAGATGGACAGATGTCTTTTATTCAGCCTTATAAACTATTTTACTATGTTACTATGTTAATTACAAAAGAGCAACCATCTGAGCAAACAAAAGATTCCTATTATAATATTATACGCAGCAAGGTATACCATATATACTTCAGAGAAAAAGATCACATAAAAAAAAAATTCTGTTGCTGAGAAGTTTTGCTGAGCTGGCAAAAATGTATAAAATAAGAAACCTTTTAGCTATTTGGGAAATTGGATTTTACCTAAGGTAAAATAGTTTTATTACAAAATCATTTTATTTTTGATTTTACTCCATATTATAAACAAGTTCACATAGAAAAAAAGCTTTGGGGGTTGAATAAGCGCAAGCCTCAGCTGTGAATATGTCATGTCATTCATCTTTAACATAACCAGGACCATTAATGTTGCCACAGTACAAGAACTTGGCATCATTCTTCCCTTGCTGCTGCCACATATATTCCAAGCTTTGATATGATACTTACATTTTCATCCAGAAGATTTTATTCATTACTATTTAACCTTTAAAAGGCAGTCATTAAGAATGTGTTCTTCGTCTTCATCAATAGGAAATTAACTCCAATGTATTTTTATTGATTAAAATAGTTGTCCAATATTTGCTTATTTATTTATTTTTGTTAAAAAAAATATAATAATAATAATGGTATTATCACCTTAGTAGTATATGGCATGGGACTGCTGAGGTTAGTGTTTGGCTGCAGTGCTATTATGAGGTAGAGATATGGCTGAGCTAAAATTGACTCTAATAACACACAGTGTTATGTCGTGACTAGAGTTGAGCGAACACCTGGATGTTCGGGTTCGAGAAGTTCGGCCGAACATCCCGGAAATGTTCGGGTTCGGGATCCGAACCCGATCCGAACTTCGTCCCGAACCCGAACCCCATTGAAGTCAATGGGGACCCGAACTTTTCGGCACTAAAAAGGCTGTAAAACAGCCCAGGAAAGAGCTAGAGGGCTGCAAAAGGCAGCAACATGTAGGTAAATCCCCTGCAAACAAATGTGGATAGGGAAATGAATAAAAATAAAAATTAAATAAATAAAAATTAACCAAAATCAATTGGAGAGAGGTTCCATAGCAGAGAATCTGGCTTCCCGTCACCCACCACTGGAACAGTCCATTCTCAGATATTTAGGCCCCGGCACCCAGGCAGAGGAGAGAGGTCCCGTAACAGAGAATCTGTCTTCATGTCAGCAGAGAATTAGTCTGCATGTCATAGCAGAGAATGAGGCTTCACGTCAGCCACCACTGCAACAGTCCATTGGCATATATTTAGGCCCAGCACCCAGGCAGAGGAGAGAGGTCCCGTAACAGACAATCTGGCTTCATGTCAGCAGAGAATCAGTCTGCATGTCATAGCAGAGAATCAGGCTTCACGTCACCCACCACTGCAACAGTCCATTGTCATAAATTTAGGCCCAGCACTAGTGTTGAGCGGCATGTCCCATATTCGAATTCGCGAAATTTTGTGAATATTCGAAAGAATATTCGTAAAATATTCGCGATTATTCAAATTCGTTATTATTTCGCATATGCGATAATTCGAATTTTCGCATCGCATAATACATATGCTATGCAAAATTCACATGTGCGCTAATGAAATCGCCTTACGAAGATTCGCAACTCAATTCAATCACTAATGTATGAATGCAATGCCCTTTGCCTCTGTTCTGGGACAAGTGTAGATATTCGCATGTGCGCTAATAAAATCGCCTTACGAAGATTCGCACCTCAATCACTTTCTAGGGAATGTGAGACTTTTGGGAATCAATCGAGATACAGTGGGGGGTGATGACAGTAGTTGACAGAGTACAGATCAATGTAATCTGTAAGGTGGAAAGTAAAATAAAAAATACGAATTTTCGTTAATCAAATTTTACGAAGTTCTACGTATTCGCGAATATGGTGCTATACTATATGAATGCACAGGCCTTTGCCTCTCTGTTCTGGGGACAAGTGTAGATATTTGCATTTGCGTTAATAAAATCGCCTTACGAAGATTCGCAGCTCAATTCAATCACTAATGTATGAATGCAAAGCCCTTTGCCTCTGTTCTGGGACAAGTGTAGATATTCGCATGTGCGCTAATAAAATCGCCTTACGAAGATTCGCAACTCAATCACTTTCTAGGGAATGTGAGACTTTTGGGAATCAATCGAGATACAGTGGGGGGTGATGACAGTAGTTGACAGAGTACAGATCAATGTAATCTGTAAGGTGGAAAGTAAAATAAAAAATACGAATATTCGTAAATCGAATTTTACGAAGTTCTACGTATTCGCGAATATGGTGCTATACTATATGAATGCACAGGCCTTTGCCTCTCTGTTCTGGGGACAAGTGTAGATATTTGCATTTGCGTTAATAAAATCGCCTTACGAAGATTCGCAGCTCAATTCAATCACTAATGTATGAATGCAAAGCCCTTTGCCTCTGTTCTGGGAAGTGCAGATATTCGCATGTGCGCTAATAAAATCGCCTTACGAAGATTCGCAACTCAATTCACTAATGTATGAATGCAAAGCCCTTTGCCTCTGTTCTGGGACGTGCCGATATTCGCATGTGCGCTAATAAAATCGCCTTACGAAGATTCGCAACTCAATTCACTAATGTATGAATGCAAAGCCCTTTGCCTCTGTTCTGGGACGTGCCGATATTCGCATGTGCGCTAATAAAATCGCCTTACGAAGATTCGCGCCTCAATCACTTTCTAGGCAATGTGAGTAAGATCTGAGCTGTTGGACCTTTGGGAAACAATCAATTATATGTGTACTGTAATTTTGTGGGGGGGGGAAAAAACAAAAAACGAATATTCGTTTTTACGAATATATAGCACTATATTCGAAATATTCGCGAAATCGCGAAGTTGCGATATTCGCGAAAAAAATTTGCTTTTCGAATATTCGCGCTCAACACTACCCAGCACCCAGGCAGAGGAGAGAGGTCCCGTAACAGACAATCTGGCTTCATGTCAGCAGAGAATCAGTCTGCATGTCATAGCAGAGAATGAGGCTTCACGTCAGCCACCACTGCAACAGTCCATTGGCATATATTTAGGCCCAGCACCCAGGCAGAGGAGAGAGGTCCCGTAACAGACAATCTGGCTTCATGTCAGCAGAGAATCAGTCTTCATATCATAGCAGAGAATCAGGCTTCACGTCACCCACCACTGTAAGAGTCCATTTTCATAAATTTAGGCCCAGCACACAGGCAGAGGAGAGAGGTCCCGTAACAGAGGATCTGGCTTCATGTCAGCAGAGAATCAGTCTGCATGTCATAGCAGAGAATCAGGCTTCACATCACCCAACATTGGAACAGTCCATTGGCATATATTTAGGCCCCGGCACCCAGACAGAGGAGAGGTTCATTCAACTTTGGGTAGCCTCGCAATATAATGGTAAAATGAAAATAAAAATAGGATTGAATGAGGAAGTGCCCTGGAGTCCAATAATATATGGTTAAGGGGAGGTAGTTAATGTCTAATCTGGACAAGGGACGGACAGATCCTGTGGGATCCATGCCTGGTTCATTTTTATGAACGTCAGCTTGTCCACATTGGCTGTAGACAGGCGGCTGCGTTTGAGGCCTAGTATTTAGGCGCTGGGTGACCGGTATGGATTTAGTGACAGAATTAGACTTGGAAATGCACAGAAGCGTGTGTGTGTGAAGTTATTCTGAATGACCCAATGTGCACCTTGAATATTATATACCCTTTTAGGGATAGATTTCAAATAGCTCTGATATAGCAGAAACCACTAAATTATGAAATTGCTAAATTGGGAATTGTACTTCAACCCAGAACAAAAAATGTGCTTTGACGGACACTAAATATCTTGCCCAGCAACAACAGTACAGCGGTGGGTAACGAGAGATTTAGAGGGAATTAAATTTGAGGCCTAGTATTTAGGCGCTGGGTCACCGGTATGGATTTAGTGACAGAATTAGACTTGGAAATACACAGTAGCGGGTGTGTGTGAAGTTATTCTGAATGACCCTATGTGCACCTTCAATATTATATACCCTTTTAGGGATAGATTTCAAATAGCTCTGATATAGCAGAAACCACTAAATTATGAAATTGCTAAATTGGGAATTGTACTTCAACCCAGAACAAAAAATGTGCTTTGACGGACACTAAATATCTTGCCCAGCAACAACAGTACAGCGGTGGGTAACGAGAGATTTAGAGGGAATTAAATTTGAGGCCTAGTATTTAGGCGCTGGGTCACCGGTATGGATTTAGTGACAGAATTAGACTTGGAAATACACAGTAAGCGGGTGTGTGTGAAGTTATTCTGAATGACCCTATGTGCACCTTCAATATTATATACCCTTTTAGGGATAGATTTCAAATAGCTCTGATATAGCAGAAACCACTAAATTATGAAATTGCTAAATTGGGAATTGTACTTCAACCCAGAACAAAAAATGTGCTTTGACGGACACTAAATATCTTGCCCAGCAACAACAGTACAGCGGTGGGTAACGAGAGATTTAGAGGGAATTAAATTTGAGGCCTAGTATTTAGGCGCTGGGTCACCGGTATGGATTTAGTGACAGAATTAGACTTGGAAATGCACAGAAGCGGTGTGTGTGAAGTTATTCTGAATGACCCTATGTGCACCTTCAATATTATATACCCTTTTAGGGATAGATTTCAAATAGCTCTGATATAGCAGAAACCACTAAATTATGAAATTGCTAAATTGGGAATTGTACTTCAACCCAGAACAAAAAATGTGCTTTGACGGGACACTAAATAATCTTGCCCAGCTACAACAGGACAACGGTGGTAACGAGAGATTTAGAGGGATTTAAATTTGAGGCCTAGTATTTAGGCGCTGGGTGACAGGTATGGATTTAGTGACAGAATTAGACTTGGAAATACACAGTAGCGGGTGTGTGTGAAGTTATTCTGAATGACCCTATGTGCACCTTCAATATTATATACCCTTTTAGGGATAGATTTCAAATAGCTCTGATATAGCAGAAACCACTAAATTATGAAATTGCTAAATTGGGAATTGTACTTCAACCCAGAACAAAAAATGTGCTTTGACGGACACTAAATATCTTGCCCAGCAACAACAGTACACGGTGGGTAACGAGAGATTTAGAGGGAATTAAATTTGAGGCCTAGTATTTAGGCGCTGGGTCACCGGTATGGATTTAGTGACAGAATTAGACTTGGAAATACACAGTAGCGGGTGTGTGTGAAGTTATTCTGAATGACCCTATGTGCACCTTCAATATTATATACCCTTTTAGGGATAGATTTCAAATAGCTCTGATATAGCAGAAACCACTAAATTATGAAATTGCTAAATTGGGAATTGTACTTCAACCCAGAACAAAAAATGTGCTTTGACGGACACTAAATATCTTGCCCAGCAACAACAGTACAGCGGTGGGTAACGAGAGATTTAGAGGGAATTAAATTTGAGGCCTAGTATTTAGGCGCTGGGTCACCGGTATGGATTTAGTGACAGAATTAGACTTGGAAATGCACAGAAGCGTGTGTGTGAAGTTATTCTGAATGACCCTATGTGCACCTTCAATATTATATACCCTTTTTGGGATAGATTTCAAATAGCTCTGATATAGCAGGAACCACTAAATTATGAAATTGCTAAATTGGGAATTGTACTTCAACCCAGAACAAAAAATGTGCTTTGACGGGCACTAAATAACTTTCCCAGCTACAACAGGACAACGGTAACGAGAGATTTAGAGGGATTTAAATTTGAGGCCTAGTATTTAGGCGCTGGGTGACAGGTATGGGTTTAGTGACAGAATTAGACTTGGAAATACACAGTAGCGGGTGTGTGTGAAGTTATTCTGAATGACCCTATGTGCACCTTCAATATTATATACCCTTTTTGGGATAGATTTCAAATAGCTCTGATATAGCAGAAACCACTAAATTATGAAATTGCTAAATTGGGAATTGTACTTCAACCCAGAACAAAAAATGTGCTTTGACGGACACTAAATATCTTGCCCAGCAACAACAGTACAGCGGTGGGTAACGAGAGATTTAGAGGGAATTAAATTTGAGGCCTAGTATTTAGGCGCTGGGTCACCGGTATGGATTTAGTGACAGAATTAGACTTGGAAATACACAGTAGCGGGTGTGTGTGAAGTTACTCTGAATGACCCTATGTGCACCTTCAATATTATATACCCTTTTTGGGATAGATTTCAAAGAGCTCTGATATAGCAGGAACCACTAAATTATGAAATTGCTAAATTGGGAATTGTATTTCAACCCAGAACAAGAAATGTGCTTGAACGGACACTAAATAACTCGCCCAGCTACAGCACTAGGGACAGATTTAGCTGGATATAAATTTGAGGCCTAGTATTTAGGCGCTGGGTGACCGGTATGGATTTAGTGACAGAATTAGACTGGGATATGGCCAAAAAATGAACAGACTATTGCTGGTTAAATGCACTTGGTGTGACAGCTTCACCCTGATGTAGGCTTTAGCCAAAAAACAACCACACCATTGAGGGTTAAATGCACTTGGTGACAGGCGCAGCTTGCCCCTGATTTTGTATATGGCCAAAAAATGAACAGACTATTGCTGGTTAAATGCACTTGGTGTGACAGCTTCACCCTGATGTAGGCTTTAGCCAAAAAACAACCACACCATTGAGGGTTAAATGCACTTGGTGACAGGCGCAGCTTGCCCCTGATTTTGTATATGGCCAAAAAATGAACAGACTATTGCTGGTTAAATGCACTTGGTGTGACAGCTTCACCCTGATGTAGGCTTTAGCCAAAAAACAACCACACCATTGAGGGTTAAATGCACTTGGTGACAGGCGCAGCTTGCCCCTGATTTTGTATATGGCCAAAAAATGAACAGACTATTGCTGGTTAAATGCACTTGGTGTGACAGCTTCACCCTGATGTAGGCTTTAGCCAAAAAACAACCACACCATTGAGGGTTAAATGCACTTGGTCGCAGCTTGTGCTGGCGCACCACAAGACACAAAATGGCCGCCGATCACCCCAGAAAAATGAGACTGACAAACGGTCTGTGCAGCCTAAAAACAGTGAGCAATTGAGGATCAGCAGCTCAATGATCCACAGCTGCAGATCGATCAGTTAATCAAGTCCTTTGGAGGAGTTAATCTGCCTAATCTCGCCCTACTGTCGCAGCCGCAACCTCTCCCTACGCTAATCAGAGCAGAGTGACGGGCGGCGCTATGTGACTCCAGCTTAAATAGAGGCTGGGTCACATGGTGCTCTGGCCAATCACAGCCATGCCAATAGTAGGCATGGCTGTGATGGCCTCTTGGGGCAAGTAGTATGACGCTTGTTGATTGGCTGCTTTGCAGCCTTTCAAAAAGCGCCAAGAAAGCGTCACAAAAGCGCCAAGAAAGCGACGAACACCGAACCCGAACCCGGACTTTTACGAAAATGTCCGGGTTCGGGTCCGTGTCACGGACACCCCAAAATTCGGTACGAACCCGAACTATACAGTTCGAGTTCGCTCATCCCTAGTCGTGACAAAAAACATTGAAATACATTGAAAAAGTAAATTAACCTTTTCTAGCCATTGTTTACTTAACGTGTTAACTATCAAGTTTATCTTGGCTGCATCTGTATACGGACATATCAATGCTGCACTCAGGAAAATGAAGCTCAATGTGTAGGATAGAGCAGTAGCAATGGAATGGAGGGAGTTCAGTAAGGAGCCCCTGCCTTAAAATTAAATAATTTGGATAAATCCTTCAGTGTAATCCGTGGAAGAGAGTTAAAGAGGTTCTCCGGCCCAAATATGAAAACTGTTGAATAAATCTAACCTATGGACTGAGATCCTCTTCATAGTGATGACTGATGAGTTATCAATGTTTCCGGTGGGATCCTATCTTCTGTCTTCAGCAGTAGATGGAGCAGACACATAGATGTGGAACGCAAACAGATGTGCTTACCTCATCTGCGTGTCAGTTCCACAAAAAATATAACACTTTCTGTTCTTGTCCACAAAATGCAGACCACAAACCCACTGAAGTGAATGGGTACGCCCAAAAATATGCATACCATGCAGCTGGTATCATTGTTTTGCATATCTTCGATTTGCAGACCCCAGAACATATACACTCATGGGCATAAGGTCTTAGATACTGACAGTATCTGACATGACAATGTTAGGTACACACCACATCAGACAGTATCATACAAGAAAGGATTAGAAACACAGCTCAACAAGCAGTATCATACACAACAGCTATGTTATAGGCTCACGATAGAATGAGATACAGATGTGATTGGATGTGCTTTCCTATTCAAGCTGTTTATTGCACTCCTAGATGGCGAGGGGAGAGCCAGTGGACTGTCAGTGATGTGATGTAGAGACACTAGAAGGACTTATGTGTGGGTGTAGTAATATGGCCATAGGAAGTATAGTGGGTGGAGCTCCTGCAGACCGATCAGTGTGGGGGCGGGGACAGCCAGTGGCTCATCACACTGCAGCGCAGCCATGTAAACAGGAAGCTCTGAATGTACAGTCCTGCCAGGATAGTCTGAAGCCTGGACAGGGGGGGAAAAAAAGCACAGACAGGAAAAATTGGGGGCATATACAGTATATATGCATTGTGAGGGGTGTTAGGATTTTGGGACTGAACAACCTCTTTAGTTTGTTTACTATGCTTTTTTGTGTTGTAATGATTTATTTTTAAACCTACCTTAGGGTCAGCCATATTTCATCGCAACATCGCAACCTTCTCCTCCGTATCACAGACGGCATGACAACGCTGTACTCAAGCACAGGGAGCTGGGGCGATGGGCTGGAAGAGGCTTGCATCACAGACAGCTGGATGGAGGTAAGTATTTTTTTAATTTTAAATTTTTTCAGTTGTGACACTACTGGGGGCACTAAGGAAGAGGGGTTGGATGTATAATTTAATGGGTGCACTATATGTAAAAAGGCACTACTGGGGGGCACAATATGTAAAGAGAATCTACTAGGGGGCACTATATTTAAAGAGGCATTACTGTGGCAGCACTATATGTAAAGACTTTGTATCTATCAGTTTTGCAAACCGGATTCCCAATAAGTTGGGACACTATACAAATCGTGAATAAAAACTGAATGCAATGATGTGGAGGTGCCAACTTCTAACTTCGCTGGGTAACACCTTTCTGATATTGCTCCACTATCTTTCTGCGCAACATTGTGGAAATTGGTGATCCTCTACCCATCTTGGCTTCTGAGAGACATTGCCACTCTGAGAAGCTCTTTTTATACCCAATCATGTTGCCAATTGACCTAATTAGTGTTAATTGGTCTTCCAGCTCTTCGTTATGCTCAAATTTACTTTTTCCAGCCTCTTATTGCTACTTGTCCCAACTTTTTGGGGATTTGTTGACACCGTGAAAATTTGAATCAACGTATTTTTCCTTTAAAATGATACATTTACTTGGATTAAACGTTTGATCTGTCATCTACGTTCTATTACAAATAAAATATTGACATTTGCCATCTCCACATCATTGCATTCAGTTTTTATTCACAATTTGTTTAGTGTCCCAACTTTTTTGAAATCCGGTTTGTACATAATAAAGCATTTTTGAAAAAAAAATTATGTTTTTGTGTCTCCATTTTCTGAACGCCATATATTTTTTTTTCTGTCGATCGTCTTGTGCAGGGGCTCGTTTTTTGCATGAAGAGTTGATGTTTTTATTGGTACCATCTTTGGGTACATATGATTTTTTGATAATTCATTATTGCACTTTATGGGGCAAGGTAACCCAATTTTTTTTTAGCACAGTCTTTATTTTTTTTTTATTTTGACAGCGTTCACCTGAGGGGTTAGGCCAAGTGACAATTTTATAGAGCACATAGTTACAGACGTGGAAATACCTAATATGTATACTTTTTCTTATTTATTTATTTTACCTTCATTTTCACCCAGGCATGGGGCTGCTGGCTCTGATGGCCGGGCTTTAGCGCTGCCCTAGCCAGTAGAACGGCTAGGGCAGCGCTAAAGCATGCCCATCAGAGCTGGTGATGTCTCTGAACACGCTGTAAACAAAAGAGCCATTGCCCTGTGCGATCTAGCGCAGGGCAAGGGAGCGCATCGGAGCATGAGATTCTCCGATGCTAACATCAGGGGGGCAGCCTGGGTCAAAATATGGGTATGTCCAGGTTCAGCTATGAACCCGGACAATCCCTTTATTTTACACAATAATAGCATTTTTTAAACAAAAATAATTATGTTTTAGTGTCTCCATAGCTTTTTTATTTTGTGACCAATTGTCTTAGGATCAAATTTTTTGAAAAATGAGGTGACAGCTTTATTGGTACTATTTTGTGGGGCATACGCCTTTTTGATCGCTTGGTGTTGCACTTTATGTGATGTTAGGTGATAAAAAATGTTTTTTTTTGCACTGTTTTTATTTTTATTTTGTTACGGTGTTCACCTGAGGAATTAGGTCATGTGATTTTTTTTATAGAGCTGGATGCGGTGCTATCTAATATGTCTACTTTTTTATTATTTCACTTTAATGCAATAATAGCAATTTTAAAGCAAAAAAAAAAAAACATATTTTAGTGTCTCCATTGTCTGCGAGTCATAGCTTTTTTATTTTTTGACCAATTGTTTTAGGTAGAGTCTCCTTTTTTGCTGGATGAGGTGAGGGTTTGATTGGTCCTATTTTGGAGGGCATAAGCCTTTTTGATCGCTTGGTATTGCAATTTTTGAGATGTAAGGTGACAAAAAATGGCTTTTTTGCCCCTGCTTTTATTTTATTTTATTTACGGTGTTCACCTGAGGGGTTAGGTCATGTGGTATTTTTATAGAGCAGGTTGTTACTGATGCGGTAATTTATTTTACTTTAGAGCAATAATAGCCGTTTTAAAGCAATAAAAATGATGTTTTAGTGTCTCATGTTCTGAGAGTGATATTTTTTTTATTTTTTGACCGATTGTAACATAGTAACATAGTACATAAGGCCGGAAAAAAAACAACATTTGTTCATCCAGTTTAGCCTGTCATCCTGCAAGTTGATCCAGAGAAAGGCAAAAAGAAAAATGTGAGGTAGAAGCCAATTTTTCCCACTTTAGGGGAATAAAAAATTCCTTCCCGACTCCAATCAGGCAATCAGAATAACTCCCTGGATCAACGACCCCTCTCTAGTAGCTATAGCCATTAATATTATTACACTCCAGAAATACATCCAGGCCCCTCTTGAATTCCTTTATTTTACTCACCATCACCACCTCCTCAGGCAGAGAGTTCCATAGTCTCACTGCTCTTACCGTAAAGAATGCTCTTCTATGTTTGTGTACAAACCTTCTTTTTTCCAAACGCAGAGGATGTCCCCTCATCACAGTCACAGTCCTGGGGATAAATAGATGATGGGATAGATCTCTGTACTGACCGCTGATATATTAATACATAGTAATTAGATCTCCCCTCAGTCGTCTTTTTTCTAAAGTGAATAACCCTAATTTTGATAATTTTTCAGGGTACTGTAGTTGCCCCATTCCAGTTATTACTTTAGTTGCCATCCTCTGCACCCTCTCCAGCTCTGCTATGTCTGCTTTGTTCATAGAAGCCAAGAACTGTACACAGTACTCCATGTGTGGTCTGACTAGCGATTTGTAGAGTGGTAGGACTATGTTCTTATCACAGGCATCTATGCCCCTTTTGATGCAACCCATTATCTTATTGACCTTGGCAGCAGCTGCCTGACACTGTTTTTTGCAGCTTAGTTTACTGTTTATTAAAATTTCCATGTCAGTGTTACCGAGTGTTTTACCATTTAGCATGAACGGGTGACTTGCATTATTCCTTCCCATGTGCATAACTTTAAATTTGTCAGTGTTAAACCTCATCTGCCACTTATCTGCCCAAGCCTCCAATCTATCCAGATCCCTCTGTAGTAGTATACTGACCTCTTCAGTGTTAATTACTTTACACAGTTTAGTGTCATCTGCGAAAATTGATATTTTACTATGCAAGCCTTATACAAGAACATTAATAAATATATTGAAGAGACTAGGGCCCAATACTGACCCCTGAGGTACCCCAATAGTGACAGTGACCCAATCTGAGTGTGTACCGTTAATAACCACACTCTGTTTTCTATCACTCAGCCAGTTACTTATCCATATACAGACATTTTCTGCCAGTCCGAGCATTCTCATTTTATATACTATCCTTTTATGTGGTACAGTGTTAAATGCTTTGGAGAAGTCCAGATATACGAAATCCATTGATTCGCCGCTGTCAAGTCTAGAACTTACCTACTCATAGAAACTGATTAAATTAGTTTGGCATGACGGATCCCTCACAAAGCCATGCTGATATGGCGTTATTTGCTTATTTCCATTGATATGCTTTAAGATAGCATCTCTCAGAAACTCTTCAAACAGTTTACCCACAACAGATGTTAAACTTACCAGCCTATAGTTTCCAGGCTCTGTTTTTGGACCCTTTTTGAATATTGGCACCACATTTGCTATGCGCCAATTCTGTGGAATATTCCCTGTCGGTTTAGAGTCTGCAAATATCAGAAATAAGGGTTTGGCTATGACATTACTTAATTCCCTTAGGATACGGGGGTGTATGCCATCTGGTCCTGGCGATTTGTCTATTTTAATGTTTTTAAGTCACTGTTGTACTTCTTCCTGGATCAGACAGGACACTTTTAATGGGGACTTTATTTTTACATTCAGCATTTCATCTGACAGTTTATTTTCCTCAGTTAATACATTGGAGAAAAAAATATTTAATAGCTTTGCTTTCTCCTTGTCGCTCTCTGCGACTCCCCCCTCATTACTCTTTAGAGGGCCGACACCTTCAGATTTATACTTTTTAACATTTATATAATTGAAGAACATTTTAGGGTTAGCTTTACTCTCTTTGGCAATTAATCTCTCTGTCTCTAGTTTGCCCGCTTTTATTCGTTTTTTACATGTTCTATTTTTTCCTGCTTTCTTTTTGTCATTTATTGCTTTCTTTACAGTTCTATTTATCCACATTGGTTTATTTTTGTTCCTTAACCTTTTATTCCCATGCCTCTCATAATGAGATTTTAGGATGCTTTTAAAGATATCCCATTTTGTGGCCGTATTTTTATTTTAGAGGACTTTGTCCCAGTTAGTTAGGCCTATGGCCTCTCTTAGTTGGCTAAATTTAGCTTTTTTTTAAGTTTGGTATTTTTGTTCCTCCCTGTAGAAACGCTCTTTTGAATGATATTCAGAAGGTTATTACTTTATGGTCACTATTTCCCAGGTGTCCCCCAACCTGCACGTCTGTTGTTCTGTCAGGCCTATTGGTTAATACTAAGTCCAGTATGGCCGTCCCTCTAGTCTCATCCTGAACCAGTTGGGAGAGGAAATTGTCAAGAACCTGTTTCCTTTATGAGATATACAAGTTTCAGTTTCCCAGTCTATATCTGGGTAGTTGAAGTCCCCCATAATAACCATTTAATTATGATTTGCCGCCTTGTCTGTCTTGTTTAGTAGTAGATTTTCTGTGGACTCTGGTATATTAGGGTGTTTATAGTAAACTCCTATTAGTAATTTATTATTGTTTTTAGCTCCATATATCTCTACCCACAGAGACTCCACATGTTCATGTCCCTCACTTATATATTCTCGGAGTGTGGGCTTTAGACAGGACTTCACATAAAGGCATACTCTCTGGTTTTGACGATCCTTTCTAAACAGACTGTAACCTTGCACATTAACTGCTCAGTCATAGCTATCATCCAGCCATATTTCCGTTATTCCCACTATATCATAGTCCTCCTCACACATCACTAATTCCAGTTCCCCAGTTTTATTAGTAAGGCTTCTGGCATTAGTATACATACATTTGAGGGGTTTATGTATATTGTTTTACCCTACATCTTTACTTCTGAACTGTTCTAATCCCTCCTTCCATTCCTCCCCCAGTCCCACTACCTTGCCCCCGGTCTCTATCTGCACTATTTTCCCCTCTTATAATGTAATTTCCCTCCCCCCCCAATCCCTAGTTTAAACACTCCTCCGACCTTCTAGCCAGCTTTCTCCCCAACACAGCTGCCCCTTCCCCATTGAGGTGCAGCCCGTCCCTACGATAGAGCCTGTAGCCGATAGAGAAGTCGGCCCAGTTCTCCAGAAATCCAAACCCCTCCTTCCTACACCAGTTCTTGAGCCACTTGTTAATCTCCCTAATCTCCCGCTGCCTTCCTTGTGTGGCCCGTGGCACAGGTAGTATTTTGGAAAATACTACCTTTGAGGTCCTTGCTAGAGTTGAGCGAACACCTGGATGTTCGGGTTCGAGAAGTTCGGCCGAACATCCCGGAAATGTTCGGGTTCGGGATCCGAACCCGATCCGAACTTCGTCCCGAACCCGAACCCCATTGAAGTCAATGGGGACCCGAACTTTTCGGCACTAAAACGGCTGTAAAACAGCCCAGGAAAGGGCTAGAGGGCTGCAAAAGGCAGCAACATGTAGGTAAATCCCCTGCAAACAAATGTGGATAGGGAAATTAATTAAAATAAAAATTAAATAAATAAAAATTAACCAAAATCAATTGGAGAGAGGTTCCATAGCAGAGAATCTGGCTTCCCGTCACCCACCACTGGAACAGTCCATTCTCAGATATTTAGGCCCCGGCACCCAGGCAGAGGAGAGAGGTCCCGTAACAGACAATCTGGCTTCATGTCAGCAGAGAATCAGTCTTCATGTCATAGCAGAGAATCAGGCTTCACGTCACCCACCACTGTAAGAGTCCATTTTCATAAATTTAGGCCCAGCACCCAGGCAGAGGAGAGAGGTCCCGTAACAGACAATCTGGCTTCATGTCAGCAGAGAATCAGTCTTCATATCATAGCAGAGAATCTGGCTTCCCGTTACCCACCACTGGAACAGTCCATTCTCAGATATTTAGGCCCCGGCACCCAGGCAGAGGAGAGAGGTCCCGTAACAGACAATCTGGCTTCATGTCAGCAGAGAATCAGTCTTCATATCATAGCAGAGAATCAGGCTTCACGTCAGCCACCACTGCAACAGTCCATTGTCATAAATTCAGGCCCAGCACCCAGGCAGAGGAGAGAGGTCCCGTAACAGACAATCTGGCTTCATGTCAGCAGAGAATCAGTCTGCATGTCATAGCAGAGAATGAGGCTTCACGTCACCCACCACTGCAACAGTCCATTTTCATAAATTTAGGCCCAGCACCCAGGCAGAGGAGAGAGGTCCCGTAACAGAGGATCTGGCTTCATGTCACCAGAGAATCAGTCTGCATGTCATAGCAGAGAATCAGGCTTCACGTCACCCACCACTGCAACAGTCCATTTTCATAAATTTAGGCCCAGCACCCAGGCAGAGGAGAGAGGTCCCGTAACAGAGGATCTGGCTTCATGTCACCAGAGAATCAGTCTGCATGTCATAGCAGAGAATCAGGCTTCACGTCAGCCACCACTGCAACAATCCATTGGCATATATTTAGGCCTAGCACACAGGCAGAGGAGAGAGGTCCCGTAACAGACAATCTGGCTTCATGTCAGCAGAGAATCAGTCTTCATATCATAGCAGAGAATCAGGCTTCACGTCAGCCACCAATGCAACAGTCCATTGTCAGATATTTAGGCCCAGCACCCAGGCAGAGGAGAGAGGTCCCGTAACAGAGGATCTGGCTTCATGTCAGCAGAGAATCAGTCTTCATGTCATAGCAGAGAATCAGGCTTCACGTCACCCACCACTGTAAGAGTCCATTTTCATAAATTTAGGCCCAGCACCCAGGCAGAGGAGAGAGGTCCCGTAACAGACGATCTGGCTTCATGTCAGCAGAGAATCAGTCTGCATGTCATAGCAGAGAATGAGGCTTCACGTCAGCCACCACTGCAACAGTCCATTTTCATAAATTTAGGCCCAGCACCCAGGCAGAGGAGAGAGGTCCCGTAACAGAGGATCTGGCTTCATGTCACCAGAGAATCAGTCTGCATGTCATAGCAGAGAATCAGGCTTCACGTCACCCACCACTGCAACAGTCCATTTTCATAAATTTAGGCCCAGCACCCAGGCAGAGGAGAGAGGTCCCGCAACAGAGGATCTGGCTTCATGTCAGCAGAGAATCAGTCTGCATGTCATAGCAGAGAATCAGGCTTCACGTCAGCCACCACTGCAACAGTCCATTGTCATAAATTCAGGCCCAGCACCCAGGCAGAGGAGAGAGGTCCCGTAACAGACAATCTGGCTTCATGTCACCAGAGAATCAGTCTGCATGTCATAGCAGAGAATGAGGCTTCACGTCAGCCACCACTGCAACAATCCATTGGCATATATTTAGGCCTAGCACACAGGCAGAGGAGAGGTTCATTCAACTTTGGGTAGCATCGCAATATAATGGTAAAATGAAAATAAAAATAGGATTGAATGAGGAAGTGCCCTGGAGTCCAATAATATATGGTTATGGGGAGGTAGTTAATGTCTAATCTGGACAAGGGACGGACAGGTCCTGTGGGATCCATGCCTGGTTCATTTTTATGAACGTCAGCTTGTCCACATTGGCTGTAGACAGGCGGCTGCGTTTGTCTGTAATGACGCCCCCTGCCGTGCTGAATACACGTTCAGACAAAACGCTGGCTGCCGGGCAGGCCAGCACCTCCAAGGCATAAAAGGCTAGCTCTGGCCACGTGGACAATTTAGAGACCCAGAAGTTGAATGGGGCCGAACCATCAGTCAGTACGTGGAGGGGTGTGCACACGTACTGTTCCACCATGTTAGTGAAATGTTGCCTCCTGCTAACACGTTGCGTATCAGGTGGTGGTGCAGTTAGCTGTGGCGTGTTGACAAAAGTTTTCCACATCTCTGCCATGCTAACCCTGCCCTCAGAGGAGCTGGCCGTGACACAGCTGCCTTGGCGACCTCTTGCTCCTCCTCTGCCTTGGCCTTGGGCTTCCACTTGTTCCCCTGTGACATTTGGGAATGCTCTCAGTAGCGCGTCTACCAACGTGCGCTTGTACTCGCGCATCTTCCTATCACGCTCCAGTGCAGGAAGTAAGGTGGGCACATTGTCTTTGTAGCGTGGATCCAGCAGGGTGGCAACCCAGTAGTCCGCACAGGTTAAAATGTGGGCAACTCTGCTGTCGTTGCGCAGGCACTGCAGCATGTAGTCGCTCATGTGTGCCAGGCTGCCCAGGGGTAAGGACAAGCTGTCCTCTGTGGGAGGCGTATCGTCATCGTCCTGCCTTTCCCCCCAGCCACGCACCAGTGATGGACCCGAGCTGCGTTGGGTGCCACCCCGCTGTGACCATGCTTCATCCTCATCCTCCTCCACCTCCTCCTCATCCTCGTCCTCCTCGTCCTCCAGTAGTGGGCCCTGGCTGGCCACATTTGTACCTGGCCTCTGCTGTTGCCAAAAACCTCCCTCTGAGTCACTTCGAAGAGACTGGCCTGAAAGTGCTAAAAATGACCCCTCTTCCTCCTCCTCCTCCTCCTCCTCCTGGGCCACCTCCTCTTCCATCATCGCCCTAAGTGTTTTCTCAAGGAGACATAGAAGTGGTATTGTAACGCTGATAACGGTGTCATCGCCACTGGCCATGTTGGTGGAGTACTCGAAACAGCGCAACAGGGCACACAGGTCTCGCATGGAGGCCCAGTCATTGGTGGTGAAGTGGTGCTGTTCTGTAGTGCGACTGACCCGTGCGTGCTGCAGCTGAAACTCCACTATGGCCTGCTGCTGCTCGCACAGTCTGTCCAGCATGTGCAAGGTGGAGTTCCACCTGGTGGGCACGTCGCATATGAGGCGGTGAGCGGGAAGGCCGAAGTTACGCTGTAGCGCAGACAGGCGAGCAGCGGCAGGATGTGAACGCCGGAAGCGCGAACAGACGGCCCGCACTTTATGCAGCAGCTCTGACATGTCGGGGTAGTTGTGAATGAACTTCTGCACCACCAAATTCAGCACATGCGCCAAGCAAGGGATGTGCGTCAAATTGGCTAGTCCCAGAGCTGCAACGAGATTTCGCCCATTATCACACACCACCAGGCCGGGCTTGAGGCTCACCGGCAGCAACCACTCGTCGGTCTGTTGTTCAATACCCCGCCACAACTCCTGTGCGGTGTGGGGCCTGTCCCCCAAACATATGAGTTTCAGAATGGCCTGCTGACGTTTACCCCGGGCTGTGCTGAAGTTGGTGGTGAAGGTGTGTGGCTGACTGGATGAGCAGGTGGAAGAAGAGGAGGAGGAAGCCGAGAAGGAGGAGGTGGCAACAGGAGGCAAAGAATGTTGCCCTGCGATCCTTGGCGGCGGAAGGACGTGCGCCAAACAGCTCTCCGCCTGGGGCCCAGCTGCCACTACATTTACCCAGTGTGCAGTTAGGGAGATATAGCGTCCCTGGCCGTGCTTACTGGTCCACGTATCTGTGGTTAGGTGGACCTTGCTACAGATGGCGTTGCGCAGTGCACACTTGATTTTATCGGATACTTGGTTGTGCAGGGAAGGCACGGCTCTCTTGGAGAAGTAGTGCCGGCTGGGAACAACATACTGTGGGACAGCAAGCGACATGAGCTGTTTGAAGCTGTCTGTGTCCACCAGCCTAAATGACAGCATTTCATAGGCCAGTAGTTTAGAAATGCTGGCATTCAGGGCCAGGGATCGAGGGTGGCTAGGTGGGAATTTACGCTTTCTATCAAATGTTTGTGAGATGGAGAGCTGAACGCTGGCGTGTGACATGGTTGAGACGCTTGGTGACGGAGGTGGTGGTGGTGGTGTTGGTGGTACATCCCCTGTTTGCTGGGCGGCAGGTGCCAACGTTCCTCCAGAGGCGGAGGAAGAGGCCGAGGCGGCAGCAGCAGAATAGGCCGAGGCGGCAGCAGCAGAAGAGGTAGCAGGGGGAGCCTGAGTGACTTCCTTGGTTTTAAGGTGTTTACTCCACTGCAGTTCATGCTTTGCATGCAGGTGCCTGGTCATGCAGGTTGTGCTCAGGTTCAGAACGTTAATGCCTCGCTTCAGGCTCTGATGGCACAGCGTGCAAACCACTCGGGTCTTGTCGTCAGCACATTGTTTGAAGAAGTGCCATGCCAGGGAACTCCTTGAAGCTGCCTTTGGGGTGCTCGGTCCCAGATGGCGGCGGTCAGTAGCAGGCGGAGTCTCTTGGCGGCGGGTGTTCTGCTTTTGCCCACTGCTCCCTCTTTTGCTACGCTGTTGGCTCGGTCTCACCACTGCCTCTTCCTCCGAACTGTGAAAGTCAGTGGCACGACCTTCATTCCATGTGGGGTCTAGGACCTCATCGTCCCCTGCATCGTCTTCCACCCAGTCTTGATCCCTGACCTCCTGTTCAGTCTGCACACTGCAGAAAGACGCAGCAGTTGGCACCTGTGTTTCGTCATCATCAGAGACATGCTGAGGTGGTATTCCCATGTCCTCATCATCAGGAAACATAAGTGGTTGTGCGTCAGTGCATTCTATGTCTTTCACCGCTGGGGAAGGGCTAGGTGGATGCCCTTGGGAAACCCTGCCAGCGGAGTCTTCAAACAGCATAAGAGACTGCTGCATAACTTGAGGCTGAGACAGTTTCCCTGGTATGCATGGGGGTGATGTGACAGACTGATGGGGTTGGTTTTCAGGCGCCATCTGTGCGCTTTCTGCAGAAGACTGGGTGGGAGATAATGTGAACGTGCTGGATCCACTGTCGGCCACCCAATTGACTAATGCCTGTACCTGCTCAGGCCTTACCATCCTTAGAACGGCATTGGGCCCCACCATATATCGCTGTAAATTCTGGCGGCTACTGGGACCTGAGGTAGTTGGTACACTAGGACGTGTGGATGTGGCAGAACGGCCACGTCCTCTCCCAGCACCAGAGGGTCCACTAACACCACCACGACCATGTCCACGTCCGCGTCCCTTACTAGATGTTTTTCTCATTGTTATGGTTCACCACAACAACAAATATATTATTTGGCCCAATGTATTGTATTCAAATTCAGCGGGATATAAATTTGAGGCCTAGTATTTAGGCGCTGGGTGACCGGTATGGATTTAGTGACAGAATTAGACTTGGAAATGCACAGAAGCGTGTGTGTGAAGTTATTCTGAATGACCCTATGTGCACCTTGAATATTATATACCCTTTTTGGGATAGATTTCAAATAGCTCTGATATAGCAGGAACCACTAAATTATGAAATTGCTAAATTGGGAATTGTATTTCAACCCAGAACAAAAAATGTGCTTTGACGGACACTAAATATCTTGCCCAGCAACAACAGTACAGCGGTAACGAGAGATTTAGCAGGATATAAATTTGAGGCCTAGTATTTAGGCGCTGGGTGACAGGTATGGGTTTAGTGACAGAATTAGACTTGGAAATACACAGTAGCGGGTGTGTGTGAAGTTATTCTGAATGACCCAATGTGCACCTTGAATATTATATACCCTTTTAGGGATAGATTTCAAATAGCTCTGATATAGCAGAAACCACTAAATTATGAAATTGCTAAATTGGGAATTGTATTTCAACCCAGAACAAAAAATGTGCTTTGACGGACACTAAATATCTTGCCCAGCAACAACAGTACAGCGGTAACGAGAGATTTAGCAGGATATAAATTTGAGGCCTAGTATTTAGGCGCAGGGTGACAGGTATGGGTTTAGTGACAGAATTAGACTTGGAAATACACAGTAGCGGGTGTGTGTGAAGTTATTCTGAATGACCCAATGTGCACCTTGAATATTATATACCCTTTTAGGGATAGATTTCAAATAGCTCTGATATAGCAGAAACCACTAAATTATGAAATTGCTAAATTGGGAATTGTACTTCAACCCAGAACAAAAAATGTGCTTTGACGGACACTAAATAACTTTCCCAGCTACAACAGGACAGCGGTAACGAGAGATTTAGCGGGATATAAATTTGAGGCCTAGTATTTAGGCGCTGGGTGACAGGTATGGGTTTAGTGACAGAATTAGACTTGGAAATACACAGTAGCGGGTGTGTGTGAAGTTATTCTGAATGACCCTATGTGCACCTTCAATATGATCTACCCTTTTAGGGATAGATTTCAAATAGCTCTGATATAGCAGAAACCACTAAATTATGAAATTGCTAAATTGGGAATTGTATTTCAACCCAGAAGAAAAAATGTGCTTTGACGGACACTAAATAACTTTCCCAGCTACAACAGGACAGCGGTAACGAGAGATTTAGCAGGATATAAATTTGAGGCCTAGTATTTAGGCGCTGGGTGACAGGTATGGGTTTAGTGACAGAATTAGACTTGAAAATACACAGTAGCGGGTGTGTGTGAAGTTATTCTGAATGACCCAATGTGCACCTTGAATATTATATACCCTTTTAGGGATAGATTTCAAATAGCTCTGATATAGCAGAAACCACTAAATTATGAAATTGCTAAATTGGGAATTGTACTTCAACCCAGAACAAAAAATGTGCTTTGACGGACACTAAATATCTTTCCAAGCAACAACAGTACAGCGGTAACGAGAGATTTAGCAGGATATAAATTTGAGGCCTAGTATTTAGGCGCTGGGTGACAGGTATGGGTTTAGTGACAGAATTAGACTTGGAAATACACAGTAGCGGGTGTGTGTGAAGTTATTCTGAATGACCCAATGTGCACCTTGAATATTATATACCCTTTTAGGGATAGATTTCAAATAGCTCTGATATAGCAGAAACCACTAAATTATGAAATTGCTAAATTGGGAATTGTACTTCAACCCAGAACAAAAAATGTGCTTTGACGGACACTAAATAACTTTCCCAGCTACAACAGGACAGCGGTAACGAGAGATTTAGCGGGATATAAATTTGAGGCCTAGTATTTAGGCGCTGGGTGACAGGTATGGGTTTAGTGACAGAATTAGACTTGGAAATACACAGTAGCGGGTGTGTGTGAAGTTATTCTGAATGACCCTATGTGCACCTTCAATATGATCTACCCTTTTAGGGATAGATTTCAAATAGCTCTGATATAGCAGAAACCACTAAATTATGAAATTGCTAAATTGGGAATTGTATTTCAACCCAGAACAAAAAATGTGCTTTGACGGACACTAAATAACTTTCCCAGCTACAACAGGACAGCGGTAACGAGAGATTTAGCAGGATATAAATTTGAGGCCTAGTATTTAGGCGCTGGGTGACAGGTATGGGTTTAGTGACAGAATTAGACTTGAAAATACACAGTAGCGGGTGTGTGTGAAGTTATTCTGAATGACCCAATGTGCACCTTGAATATTATATACCCTTTTAGGGATAGATTTCAAATAGCTCTGATATAGCAGAAACCACTAAATTATGAAATTGCTAAATTGGGAATTGTACTTCAACCCAGAACAAAAAATGTGCTTTGACGGACACTAAATAACTTTCCCAGCTACAACAGGACAGCGGTAACGAGAGATTTAGCAGGATATAAATTTGAGGCCTAGTATTTAGGCGCTGGGTGACAGGTATGGGTTTAGTGACAGAATTAGACTTGAAAATACACAGTAGCGGGTGTGTGTGAAGTTATTCTGAATGACCCAATGTGCACCTTGAATATTATATACCCTTTTAGGGATAGATTTCAAATAGCTCTGATATAGCAGAAACCACTAAATTATGAAATTGCTAAATTGGGAATTGTACTTCAACCCAGAACAAAAAATGTGCTTTGACGGACACTAAATAACTTTCCCAGCTACAACAGGACAGCGGTAACGAGAGATTTAGCAGGATATAAATTTGAGGCCTAGTATTTAGGCGCTGGGTGACAGGTATGGGTTTAGTGACAGAATTAGACTTGAAAATACACAGTAGCGGGTGTGTGTGAAGTTATTCTGAATGACCCAATGTGCACCTTGAATATTATATACCCTTTTAGGGATAGATTTCAAATAGCTCTGATATAGCAGAAACCACTAAATTATGAAATTGCTAAATTGGGAATTGTACTTCAACCCAGAACAAAAAATGTGCTTTGACGGACACTAAATAACTTTCCCAGCTACAACAGGACAGCGGTAACGAGAGATTTAGCGGGATATAAATTTGAGGCCTAGTATTTAGGCGCTGGGTGACCGGTATGGATTTAGTGACAGAATTAGACTTGAAAATACACAGTAGCGGGTGTGTGTGAAGTTATTCTGAATGACCCAATGTGCACCTTGAATATTATATACCCTTTTAGGGATAGATTTCAAATAGCTCTGATATAGCAGAAACCACTAAATTATGAAATTGCTAAATTGGGAATTGTACTTCAACCCAGAACAAAAAATGTGCTTTGACGGACACTAAATAACTTTCCCAGCTACAACAGGACAGCGGTAACGAGAGATTTAGCAGGATATAAATTTGAGGCCTAGTATTTAGGCGCTGGGTGACAGGTATGGGTTTAGTGACAGAATTAGACTTGAAAATACACAGTAGCGGGTGTGTGTGAAGTTATTCTGAATGACCCAATGTGCACCTTGAATATTATATACCCTTTTAGGGATAGATTTCAAATAGCTCTGATATAGCAGAAACCACTAAATTATGAAATTGCTAAATTGGGAATTGTACTTCAACCCAGAACAAAAAATGTGCTTTGACGGACACTAAATAACTTTCCCAGCTACAACAGGACAGCGGTAACGAGAGATTTAGCAGGATATAAATTTGAGGCCTAGTATTTAGGCGCTGGGTGACAGGTATGGGTTTAGTGACAGAATTAGACTTGAAAATACACAGTAGCGGGTGTGTGTGAAGTTATTCTGAATGACCCAATGTGCACCTTGAATATTATATACCCTTTTAGGGATAGATTTCAAATAGCTCTGATATAGCAGAAACCACTAAATTATGAAATTGCTAAATTGGGAATTGTACTTCAACCCAGAACAAAAAATGTGCTTTGACGGACACTAAATAACTTTCCCAGCTACAACAGGACAGCGGTAACGAGAGATTTAGCGGGATATAAATTTGAGGCCTAGTATTTAGGCGCTGGGTGACCGGTATGGATTTAGTGACAGAATTAGACTGGGATATGGCCAAAAAATAACCACACTATTGCTGGTTAAATGCACTTGGTGACGGGCGCAGCTTGCCCCTGATGTAGTATATGGCCAAAAAATGAACAGACTATTGCTGGTTAAATGCACTTGGTGTCACAGCTTGACCAACCACACTACTGAGGGTTAAATGCACTTGGTGACGGGCGCAGCTTGCCCCTGATGTAGTATATGGCCAAAAAATAAACAGACTATTGCTGGTTAAATGCACTTGGTGTGACAGCTTCACCCTGATGTAGGCTTTAGCCAGAAAACAACCACACCATTGAGGGTTAAATGCACTTGGTGACAGGCGCAGCTTGCCCCTGATTTTGTATATGGCCAAAAAATGAACAGACTATTGCTGGTTAAATGCACTTGGTGTGACAGCTTCACCCTGATGTAGGCTTTAGCCAAAAAACAACCACACCATTGAGGGTTAAATGCACTTGGTGACAGGCGCAGCTTGCCCCTGATTTTGTATATGGCCAAAAAATGAACAGACTATTGCTGGTTAAATGCACTTGGTGTGACAGCTTCACCCTGATGTAGGCTTTAGCCAAAAAACAACCACACCATTGAGGGTTAAATGCACTTGGTGACAGGCGCAGCTTGCCCCTGATTTTGTATATGGCCAAAAAATGAACAGACTATTGCTGGTTAAATGCACTTGGTGTGACAGCTTCACCCTGATGTAGGCTTTAGCCAAAAAACAACCACACCATTGAGGGTTAAATGCACTTGGTGACAGGCGCAGCTTGCCCCTGATTTTGTATATGGCCAAAAAATGAACAGACTATTGCTGGTTAAATGCACTTGGTGTGACAGCTTCACCCTGATGTAGGCTTTAGCCAAAAAACAACCACACCATTGAGGGTTAAATGCACTTGGTCGCAGCTTGTGCTGGCGCACCACAAGACACAAAATGGCCGCCGATCACCCCAGAAAAATGTGACTGACAAACGGTCTGGGCAGCCTAAAAACAGTGAGCAATTGAGGATCAGCAGCTCAATGATCCACAGCTGCAGATCGATCAGTTAATCAAGTCCTTTGGAGGAGTTAATCTGCCTAATCTCGCCCTACTGTCGCAGCCGCAACCTCTCCCTACGCTAATCAGAGCAGAGTGACGGGCGGCGCTATGTGACTCCAGCTTAAATAGAGGCTGGGTCACATGGTGCTCTGGCCAATCACAGCCATGCCAATAGTAGGCATGGCTGTGATGGCCTCTTGGGGCAAGTAGTATGACGCTTGTTGATTGGCTGCTTTGCAGCCTTTCAAAAAGCGCCAAGAAAGCGTCACAAAAGCGCCAAGAAAGCGACGAACACCGAACCCGAACCCGGACTTTTACGAAAATGTCCGGGTTCGGGTCCGTGTCACGGACACCCCAAAATTCGGTACGAACCCGAACTATACAGTTCGAGTTCGCTCATCCCTAGTCCTTGCCCTAAGCTTTTGACCTAAATCCCTGAAATCATTTTTAAGGACTCTCCACCTACCTTTAACTTTGTCATTGGTTCCGATAAGGACCATGACCGCTGGATCTTCTCCAGCCCCTCCCAGTAATCTGTTAACCCGATCCACGATGTGTCGAACTCTAGCGACAGGAATACAGCGCACTGTTCGGCGATCACGGTCTTTGTGAAAGATTGCCCTATCTGTTCCCCTAATAATGGAGTCTCCCACTACCAGCACCTGTCTGGCCTGCCCTGCAATGCTGGTTTCCTGCTTACTGGAGCTGAAATTCCCCTGACTGGCAGAGGAAGTGTCCAGCAGCAGCAGTGCCGTCCCTGGACTGACATCCCCCTCATCTGCCAAATGTGCAAACTTGTTGGGCTGTGTCAGATCAGGGCTAGCCTCCCTGACACTCTTCCCTCTACCCCACTTTCTAACTGTTACCCAGATAGCTACCTCACTTTCCTCAGCCTCCTCTCTGTCACCATCCCCGTCATCTACCCCAAAGAGTGCTTGCTCGGTGAGAAGCAAACTCTTTTGCAAATTGTCAATGCCTCTCATTGTTGCAACTTGCCCTTTTAGAGACTGGATTTGCGATTCCAAATTGGTAATTTGCTCACAACTTGAACAAAGATATGCACCCTCGAACGGCTTTTCCAGGACTGCATTCATCATGCAAGATGTTCACTGGACTGCGTTGTCAATTGTGCAACACATACTAAATGGGGATTACACCACAAAAGTGAAAAATACTATATAATGTAGTAATAAGAAACTGGATAATTGCAGTCCCCTACTGAAGTCACTTAATCTTAAGTCACACACTTACACAACCACACACTTAATCAACCACGCGTCGCGGTCAAACTCACGTTATATATCTGCTTATATAAATGAAGCTCTGGTTTGTTTTCCCTCTGGATTCATTTTTTCTTGTAATTTTTTGTGGGATGAGGTGACGGTTTTATTGGTATTTTTTGGGGGACATATGCCTTTTTGATCGCTTGGTGTTGCAATTTTTGTGATGTAAGGTGACAAAAACGGTGTTCACATGAGGGGTTAGGTCATGTGATATTTTTATAGAGCTAGTTGTTACGGATGCGGCGATACCTAATATGTATACTTTTATTTATTTATTTTACTTTAGCACAATAATAGCATATTTGAAGCAAAAAAATGATGTTTTAGTGTCTCATGTTCTGTGATTTTCTTATGTAGGGGCTCATTTTTTGTGGGAGGAGGTGATGGTGTTAGTGGTATCATTTTGTGGGACATACGCCTTTTTGATTGCTTGGTGTCAGACTGTTTGTGATGTAAGGTGACAAAAATTGCTTTTTTTGACAGCTTTTATTTAAAAAATGTAATGTTGTTATCGGACGGGGTGGATCATGTGATATATTTATAGAGCCAGTCGTTATGGACACGGCGATACCTAATATGTGTGTTTTTTCTTTTCTTTTTTTAATTTTTTTTATCATAAAATCAGGGGAAAAGGGGCATTTTTTCTTTTTTTACTTGAAACTATTTTTTATTAAAAACACTGTTTTTTACTTTAACTTTTGGGAGTCTAATCCCCTCTGCAATGCATTACTATACATCTGTATTGTGATGCATTGCCTGTTAGTGTATTACCCTGAATAATACACTAACAGGTTGCCTTGGAGACCCAGCCTGGGGCTGGATCTCCTGGGAACCCATAGGTGGCAGGTCCCGATGCCATGCAAGGCATTGGGCAGCCTCTACATGGCATCGGGCTGCCTTTTCACCCATTGGGTCCCCGCCACAGCAGCGCGGAGACCCAATCAGCTCCCTCACCTGCAGCAAACTTCTTCTATGTTGCGGTCAGCGCTGACCACGGCATAGAAGGGGTTATTGTGCTGGCATCTGTGTTTTCACTGATACAGGCACATACAGCA
This sequence comes from Bufo gargarizans, assembly GCF_014858855.1. Lineage (NCBI taxonomy): Eukaryota > Metazoa > Chordata > Amphibia > Anura > Bufonidae > Bufo > Bufo gargarizans. The sequence goes on along the minus strand of NW_025334116.1, from coordinate 25,033 downwards.
GGGGTCTGGCTAACGGGAACAGTCAGTCCCCTGCAGCTGATCGGGCGGGCGCAGCTCCTGCATCGGCCCGATCAGTGGGCCGTAACAGTACGGCGCTGGGTGGCAAGTCACATCCCGCTGCCCCGTACTATTACGCCGCTGGTCAGGAAGGGGTTAAAGAGGCTGCTACTGGGAGCATTTAATGTGTAGACCGAACTACTGGGGGCATTATATTTACTGGTACCTAAATGGGGATGTTTACTAAGGAGCATAAAAGTAGACCAATGCTCTATAGTTGTCCAAACGCCTGAACTGTTGGACACCAAATTTGGCACATACTGTAGGTACATTGGGTGTCTTGGAAGGTTTTTGTAACATCTCAGCTGTCTAGGAGGCAGCGTTATTGAGATATTCCAAAAAAATATAATAGCCAATAGAAGGCCGTAGGTCCTCAAGTCTTGACATACACACAGTTTCCCACCAGGTTTCAATAACAACCCAGCCATTTTTCTTCAGTATTATAGGTCACTTTTAAAGGGGTAGGGTGCTGTGGAAGTCAATGTTAAGGGGGTGGGGTGCTATAGAGGTCACTAGTAAGGGTGCGTGTTGCTATAGAGGTCACTTTTAATGGGGCATGGTGCTGTAGAGGTCACTGTTAAGGTGGTGGGGTGCTGTGAAGGTCACTGTAAAGGGAGGGAGGTCACTTTTATAGCGTGGGGCACTGTGGATGTCACTGATAAGAGGGTGTTGTGCTGTGGAGGTCACTGTTAAGGGGGTGGGGCTCTGTGGAAGTCACTGTTAAGGGGTGGAGTGATTTAGAAGTCACTGTTAAGGGGGTGGGACCCTGGGCGAGGTTCTTTGGAGGTCACTGTCAACTGGTGTGGCACTATAAAGGGAGGTGGGGCTCTGTCGAGGTTACTGTTAAGAAGGCGTGGCTCTCTGGAGATCACAGTTAAGGGGGTAGGGCCCTGGGGAGTTTACTTTAAAGATGGTGGGGTACTGAAGAGGTAACTGTTAAGGGGTGGAATGCTCTAGAGGTCACTGTTAAGGGGGGTGGGGTTCTGTGGAGGTTAAGGTTTAGTTGGCAGGATGCAGATCCAGGTGCTAGTTTAAGAAATGTAGAGTATTTTTCTTGGGACAAGCCCTTTAATATGTATGCTTGGCTTTTGTAACTGGACAAAAGCTGAAAGGGTTCAGGATTCCATTTAGATATTCACTTGTGGGAGTAATTCATTAAAGTTGCCAGTTGATGTCAGCTGTTTTAGCTCCCATACACAGGATTTAACATCAAAACTGTCCTCTCTAATATGAACTAATGGTGTCTCATATGGTTTAATATTCTTTTAAATTCTGGTCACATATCAATTTTTTATTCATATTGACAATGTCACCTTCTCAGTGATTCACTGTCAAATTATCTCCTTGTTCAGTAAGATCATTTTGAGCCCCTTCATCTAATGCTGGGACTAATGCTGTTCGAATGTAAGGGACTTGAAGTCCATATGGTTAAAGTATTGTGAGCCAAAGATAATTGATACAGTCAATGAGAACAGTTATATAAACTCATACACTTTGAAAAGTATTTACACGGTGCAGCCTACTTGTGGGATCCGCATGTGGACCACTGCTAACTGCCGGGTCGCACCTGTACTGGTGCAGCCCAGCAATCAACAGTATTTAACATGGGAATCACATGGTATGGCCACTGTGTACCGACACCCTTATTGGAGAATATCATTAGTTATAAAATTACTTATTGTATTTGATCAACCTCTTGGTGCGACTGGCCACATGCGGCCATACCATGCCCACATACTGTACAACAAACAATGGCTGCACAATTTTGTGACAAATTGTGTGGCCATTGGCTGCCGCAGGTGGATGTAGCTTGGCCGCATGCGGCTAGTCGTACCATGAAGTTGTACCCTTAAAATTGGAAAAATGGTAACTACAGCAAGTGAAAACATAATTTCTTTAAAATATAGCAACTGAAACTGAATTATTAATATCAGTTTTTTGTAAAGCACAGACTGCTGTACTATGACATGTTTGACAAATTGCGTGATTGTTTTTGGGATAGTTCTTACTAATGTTCTTTCAAAATCAGAATATATGCTGATATTTCTCGTGAAGTGTTTTTTATGTAAAAATTTATTTTCTGTAAAATAAATTCTGAAGTCTTATTTATGATGCTGAAGGACTGAACTGCTATATAACCTAGTAACCAAATAGCTCTTCCCTTTACTGTATAACCTAGCCTTTCAATACTGTCCAATACTACATTAGGTGAAATCATATAAATTGGCTAAAACCTTTTTTAATGTAAGCTTCTACATTTTAAATCTGTCACAAGGTCTAGGTACAGCCAAAATCAAAGTCAAGTAATGTATTGTCACTTGTGGAGAAAAGTGATGGAAATTACACACACATGGATCTCCACTTAACGTTTTGCTCTAGAGTTGGACTAAATGTCTGTTTGCTACAAAATACAACATTAAGGGAGTCAAGTATTAAACAGAAACATGTCTAAATTAAGTATTTTTCTGGCGCTGATTGTGGCACAAAGGTCCTTTGCGACACAATCTGCGAATTTCCCCCTCTCACGCCAGGTCTAAAAAAGTGGGTGTGGAGTGGGTGGGGAAAGGGACTGGCCGGGAGACCCGTATCATTTACCATTTTCTACACCTGTTTTAGGCGTAGAAAATGGTCTAAAGGTAAGACAGCTAAGAAGCTGTCTTACGTTTAGAAGCGGCAGTGAATCTGCTGAAGTTATGTAGTAACATAGTACATAAGGCTGAAAAAAATACATTTGCCCATCCAGTTCGGCTTGTTATCCTACAAGTTGATCCAGAGGAAGGCAAAAAAAAAAAAAATGTGAGGTAGAAGCCAATTTTCCTCACTTTAGGGGAATAAAAAATTCTTCCCGACTCCAATCAGGCAATCAGAATAACTCCCTGGATCAACGACCCCTCTCTAGTAGCTATACTGCGGTAGATCCACCGCCAGTGAAGGGCCTTATTAAAAAATGTGCTGCTAATTCCTTTCAGAATGTTGTAATGCATCCATATTGCTGCAAAATGTGTACCCCCATGTTTCAAGTACACTGGATTTAGATCGCAATTGAACCCTATGATGAGCTATATATGGTTGACTAGATGCACAGGAGGTCTGAGTCTTGCTGCAGTAATATGAATGCTAACATTTTAGCTGCCTGAATGAGGTCTTAATCCAGTCTCATAAAAAAAAAAAAAAATGTTTTCCAGATGGTTTATTTGTTGTTTTCGTGTTAAATTGGAAAACACATAAAAATGTTTTCCAGTCCAAAGAAATGCTATGTTTTCTGCTTCTACTACAGATACTATGGGCATCATTTATTAAGACTGGCGTTTTAGATGCCAGGCTTAATAAGGCCCTGTGCTGGCGGTGAATCAGCCGAAGTTATTTAGTAGCTTGGTTCTGGCACTTTATCTATGTAGTAAGCTTAGTTCTGTTACCGTATCTATGTAGCAGTTAAGTTCTGTTACTCTATCTATGTATAACAGTAATCTTTTTATCTGGTACCATATCTGTAGTATACTTGGTTCTGGTGCCCTATCTATTGTGGGGATTTGCTCCGTTAGACAGGCTTCAGTACAGAGGCAACCAGTAAGTCTTTAACTTAAATGGTTCAGTGTTTTATTCACACATAAGGAAAAACAAAAAGTAACGGTTGCAGTCTTGGTGTTTGTTCACACCATAACAAGTCCACAGAACAAAAGCCTTCATCTGGTCAGTAGTTTTTCAACCCGCAGTCCACAGCAGGCTTTAGGGCCTGTTTCCCAGCAGGCATCTCGCAATCCTTTAGCACGGCACAACTTCTCAGTTCCCAAACACACAGAGACTGACAGCGCTCCACTGTCAGACAGGAGTAATCCACACACAGCTGAGACTGCTGGCTGGGTTTGATATAGGGTAACACTTTGGTTTATAGTGGCTCTCTGGATCCATGTGAGGTTCAGGGCTGGTTCTAGCTTACTTAGAAAGAGATTGTCATGTACTATATGATGTCTGATTTTCTTTTTTACATTAATCATGGGATAACACCTTTAATTTTCTTTGAGGATCACCCTAAATAATATGAATGATAGCATAAATTTATTATGCAGTTTGCTGAGGTTGAGGGGATACAAGGTATACTTATATTACTTGATGTCATATAAAAATATACATTTTAAATCTTTTTCCTTTTATTATCTTTTTTATTATTGTTATGTGATTTCATTTTTATTACATTATTCAAAATCTTTTTGAAGAAACATTCCATGAAAACGTAGTCAAACAACACCAAAGTCATGCCCCAGTCATCCAGACCCCACTAATGTATAATGCACTGTATCAATCTTTCTTGAAGTGAATATTTTTGTTTCTCGAGGGGTACACATCCTTCTTAAATCTGTCTGGTGTTGGAAGTCTTGATTTTCATTATTGGTCATTTTTTTAAACAATGAGATTTTGTTGTGTCTAGCCTGTGGATCAAGAAACACAGCTACAGTTGTTAGGCTATGTGTGATCATAATTTTGCCCAAAGCATTGCTTCTCGTACAGTGAGGTGTTAGTGAGGTGTAGCCATGGCCTCAGTTTTGGCAGATGTGTTCATAAGCTGAATGGTCCTTTCTATGGTTGAACCAATCTCTGGTTTAGAAGCAGGATATATTTATTTTGTGCTTCTTTTAATATTATTCTGGGCTCAGTAGACAAAATTGTAAGATAACCTGAGGCCATTGTTAAATATGTCGACACGGACTACGACCAATAGTGAGGCCCAGACATTATCATTTTCTGGTGGGTGAGAAATTATTGAGAAGCTCTGCTGTGGATCACCCTTGCAGTATTATACTGTATATATTACATAGATAATATAATTGACATAACGTTCAGTGAATGTAACATACAGTAATGTAAATGTAACATACAGGGTCCACAAGATGCCGTAAATGCATGTTATTGTTCACATGTGACAGACTTTTTTTGGTGACTGAAAAGTATTTTTCTTTTATCTAACTGGGATTAATTTTGCAGCGGTTGCAAAGAAGGCACATTTTCTAATGTCTACTAAAGAATGAAAAGCCTCCTTGAACATCTGAAGATGCTCATATGCTCAGAAAATGTTTCTGCTTACCTAACATTGTGATCTAGTAAGTGAGGTTAAAAAAATGACACAATAGTTCAATATGTTACAGCGCCTTGCACAAGTATTCCCCCTTTTCCTGTTTTGTTTCATTACATCCTGGAATTACAATTGATTTTGGGGGGGTTGAACCATTTGATTTTAATAACAAACAATAAGACAAAAAATTGAGAACTTCAATGGACATAAGTATTTGCCCCCTGAAATTCAGTTGTTTGAAGAGCCAAGTCTCTTAGGGTATGTCTTTGTTACCTTCTTGTGCATCTAGCACATCTAGACACTAGGATTGCTGCTTATTCTTACAGGCAAAGCTGAATCAACACCTTCAAGTCATGATACAGATTCTCCATTGAATAGAGGTCTGGGCTTTGATTAGGCCATTCCAACATATTTAAACGCTTCCCCTTAAACCACTCCAGTGTAGCTTGAGTATTTAGGGTCATTGTCCTGCTGGAAGGTGAACCGCCACCCCGTCTCAAATCTCTGGAACACCGAATTGTTCTGTAATTGCTCATATGAATCTTTCCTTCAATTCTGACCAATTTTTCAGTCCCTGTTGATGAAAAGTATCCACACAGCATGATGTTGCCACCACTAAGCTTCACTGTGTGAATGGCATTCTTGCAGTAAGTGTTGGGTTTGCACATACACAGCTCAGAAGCTGTCTTACATTTACAACTGGCAGAGGATCTGCCAAAGTTAAGAAGAGACCCTGGAGGCTCCCAGATCATCAGCCCACCTGGAAGTTTCCTTGTAGGGTCTATGATCAGTCTGCTCGTAATTGTATAACCAAAAATATTCTATTTTCTCTTTGTTCCCACCATATTATTTTATTAATCTGCTTTGCACACGATTACAATAAGGAGGAATTTACCCTTGGAGTAATGCAGCGTTTCCAGACACCTAAAAGGGGTAAGGAATAATATTGATGGCCTATTTTCAGGATAGTTCATCAACATCAGATCCTGCACCCCCATGATCAGCCATGATCATGGTAACAGCGCTCAGGCGTTTACTGCTTCATTTTCAAAATTACCTGCATGTCGTCTCCCTTGCAGAGACAGCGCAGGGCAATTACAACTGCTCCATCACATGCAAATGAATACTATGAGTAACTACAATTACAGTACACTGCATCACCACTGCACTGGAGCCAGCACGCAGGTAATTTGGATGAGGAAGCAGCACTTGCACGAGCGTCGCTAACCATTCAAATAGATGATCATTATGGGTGCATGATTTGGACCCCCACTGATCTGATATTGATGACTTATCCTGAGTGTAAGTGATCAATATTACGCCACTGTACAAGTCCTTTAAGTATAAAGACTATACTGTGAAGCTTAGACCTCAGTACTGAGAATGGGTGATATATTTGCACATGGATTTCCATCTGCCAGAGAACATATTGAAGGAACAGGTTAGAATCACTTGTGAAGGTTAAGGGACATATGGCACTTGAGGGCATAGTTTGGTGACATGACTTTTCGCATTTCTAACAGAAGTCAGGAGAGAAGGAATGTTACACTCTGTCATTGAACATCTGTGCCAATCAAGCACACAGCAATGTTCAGACTACTAACGTCAGTAGCGCGAGGGGTTCTGCTCCTGGTTTTACCAATATAGAATAAGTTATGTAAAAGGATTTATAAATGCAGTTGTACCATAACAAGGATCAAGTATGACCTTAACAGTCAATCCAAACCTCAAAGTTAAATGATTGATTTACCACATCTGGTCAGTGGCTATGCTATTCATTGTGGGGCAGAAGAATATTATTTCCCTTTTTATAAGTTTACTGTAAAATCACAACACTGATACCATGTGTGCTTTACCCTCTAATCTGTGTTCTGCTTTTGAAAAGTGGAAAAAACAGATTTTTTCAAATACAGAATAGCTTCATATATTATCATGATTTAAATCCTGGCTGATCGGGAACTTTAGATTTTTTGCTCAGGATGGTAAACAATCCAATGCTATTTTATCAGTGCATGGTGTCTAGGAAATGGAACAGTGATACAAATCATTTCAGACATGACTGTGAAGTTGAAATCCATCCCCAATTACATGTCATAATAACTGCATTGCTGTCAGTAAAATGAGAATGAACAGTAAACTGATGTCCCTAGGACTGCCTTACACCTGTTAATCCTACACCTACCTATATTCCTAAAACTTAACCTTTATTGGTATGCTCATAATAGTATTTCTAATAGCTAACTAAGTGTTTAAAATTTCAGTACATTGCAGCCATTGATGGATCCCTGATTTCCTATTAGGAGTCTCCTAACTAGATTTGCTTGTCCAGGGTGAGACACACTAGTGCCTTTCTGGCTGCGCGCTGCCAGTGTAATATAGGCACTGTGTTTCATTTATCCCTGTAATGCTGGCCGCAACAATGTGCTGTATTAAAACAAGAGCTTCCGTATACGGAACCATTCATTTCAATGGGGCTTGAAAAAAAAAGGAAAATACTCCATGTCATTCCATGTCCGTATTCCCGTATGTCCATTTCGCAGAAAAAAAAATAGAACATGTCCTATTGTTGTCCATTTTGCAGAAAAGGAGAGGCATTGTTACAATGGATCCGCAAAAAATAATAATGCAACACGGCCATCACACAGATGTCATCCGTTTTCTTTTTTTTTGGTGGATCCGTGTTTTGCAGACTACAAAAAACTTATGGTAGGGTGCATGAGCTTTAAGTCTGAGTTCACACTTCAGTTATTTGGTCAGTTATTCCCATCACCAGGTGTGGGTCAAAAACACACAACAGGTACAGATCTTTCCATTATACCTTATCTCTGAGTAAGCTTCACTACTGGATTTGGCTCATAATAACTGATGGAAATAACTGATGAAATAACTGAAGTGTGAACTCACCCTAACTTCCACCCTACTGCAGACGTTACTGTAAGTCATATGGTGAGAACAATTAAGGGCTATTTGCCAAGAAATGAGCATGATGGATGTCTTGGCCTTCACAATCACATCCAATAGTAACAGTTTGCTATGGGTTGGACTGAACAGTGATGGAAAAACAGCTAACAAGAGCTCAGCCTGTATGGGAACACCAAGACTGCTGGAGACACATATAAAGTGGTATAAAGGTAGATGAGAAAATGCCAAAAGTGAGTGAAGCTATATTCAAGGCAGATAATGACTGCTATGACTGGCGAATCTAAAATATCATCTGTGACTAATTTATCATTGTGTTTTAGTAGGTATGACCAGTATTTGATATAATGTAGTCTTTTGTAAAAATATGCATTTAGTAGTATTTTAGACGATGTTAGATTTACATCATTAACCCCCATGAATACCTACAGTTCTTTTTCTGTAGTCAATGGGCACACGGCACCTGTGATAAATGTACTTAATAAAATAGCAACAGATAAACAGGATATAAATGGGCGATTTGTATTTCTGATGGCGTTGCTCTTTTACTTTCTTGCAGGTTAAAGCATATCTTTCAAAAGTCTATTTCAATACACACTTTTCACCTTCTATTTGCCCTCATCAGGATTTCTGTTGGACAGAGTATAAATCATAATAGCACAGCCAGAAAACGAGCAGCAAATAGTTCCTGGTAATTCATAATGGAAGTTTTCTTTCCTCATGCAGCTAAAAGCAGGGACATTACATTTTTGGTAGCGTCAGCCTTGTAAGAAAAAAGCGATAAAGCCCACAGTCTCATTACTTGTCTCCATATGAAGCTGGCAGTAAGGAAGGTAAAGGATACCATGTGTACATCCATTACTTCAGCCAGGTAGCAGGTATGCTTAACAATATTAGGGCATTTTTCAGATGTGCAAAATAAGTGGTACCTCTTTCCCTTTTTTACTTTTATTTAGCAACTTATTTATTAAAATCTTCCTAAAAAAAACACACCAATTGTTAAATTTCCTGCATTTCTTAATTTTGCAAGAAATGCTTAAGAAGGAGCCCAACACAATATGGAGAGGTCTTGATGAAAGATAAAAGTTATTAGGATTTAATTTGCATCAAAAGAAAAAGGTTACAAAATTTGAGAAGAGAAAGATAGATAAAACACAGCAAAAGAATCTCAAAAAGTAACAAGTTAAAAGGAGTGAAAAAGTGATTCCCCAAAGTAAAGTGTATGTGTGAGATGCGTGTAGAGAGCAACAGGTGTCTGACAAAAAATGCTCCCTCAATATCATGAGACGAAGCCTTTTTAAAGTCTGCATCTCCATAGAGTTACATTGTATCCTATATTTAACATTCTTACAAACATATATGGTTAACAAGTAAAACCCCTTACATCATGATTTTCTAAATAATCCTTTAATTGTTAAGCTAATAATGATTGCTGAGGTAGGAGGATTACTAACCTTTCAAATACTATTGACGTCTCAAGAGCTGTTCAAATTGACACTTAAACACAAGTGCTGGCCTTTCATGGTCCTTAAAATAAACCTAACCTACTAAAAAGTGTTAGTATGTTATTTTACACCAATACATGCAGAGACATAGCTAGTAGAAGTGCATGGAGGAAGCCAACCCTCCAGGCACAATTATATGGTCAGACCAATTCAGATGAGCACCACTTCCAATTGTATGGGTGTCTGTGGGACCTTGCCTTGCCATTTCTTATCTTATAGGTCGCAGGCTACTTTAGATGTGTGGCACAAGATAGCAATTATGTGGGGCGAGTGGGCGAATTACAGGAGCATGAGGTATTGCCCCTGGTATTGTCCATACGGCTAAGGTAGGTGAGTGCTAGGACCGGAGCTACTTGAGAAACCTTGGCGCGGTGCTCGGGCTCAGACATGTCCTACACCGTAGGACATGTTGGCTAATCTCTCAATTTTAAAATCAGTTTGAGGGTTTAGTAAGACTGCAGAGTGCACCTGTCTTTGCTATTATTATATTGATTATCACATCCACATAATTGCTGTCTTGTGTAGGATGTCTATTGTGGTACTTGTGGTTTGCTGCGGGCATCCTCCACTGTATGCATTTTTGCTGGGGATCGCCATTGGCAACAGGCCACAAGTGCAGGATTTGCTCCCCTGTCTATATATGCACAACTGCATGTGGGTTTGAGCACTTCCTGCCTGTTTAATACCACGTCATATTTTTCAGTTTGTATATAGAGATGCCTGGAGGTGTATAAACTTTAATTTAAATGTGCCTGCTTTCCATCCACAGGCTACATTTAGGTGTACCTGCGAGGCCTGGGCCATATCAGCCAGTCTTAAGTGGGACTCGCAGACTCCTCCCTCCTCCCATTGTTAGCATGGTTACATGCTGGAGGTAATTGGTGAGTTGTCTGTGCGTCGGACCTCACGCTCCTGTAATTTGCCCACTGGCCCCTGGTATTGCCCATACGGCTCAGGTAGTGTCACGACAGGTGGGTAAGCCGGGAAAACCAACAGAAAAAATGACTAGGCCCAAAAGCTAGGGAGAAAAGGGTCACCTCCTAGTGATCCCTAAAAGCTGTCCCTAGACTGCTGTGCCCATGTGCATACCCTAAGGCTGGATATGCACCTGCCACTGTGCCTAAATCTGAACACCCTGGGCAAACCCTAAGCAGCAGATAAAAGGGAAGAGGCAACCTGCTTCTTCCAGTTAGACCAACCTATACGAGAAAGACTCAAATTGTATGTGACGAAGCCTCTCCAGGTAAAAACGTGCGTCGAGGTGCAGCTCCGGTCACAGTCTCTGGGGTCCAGCACACCATGGGTAATTTTTGGTTTGTTGTCATGCTTTGTTAGTTTATTTTAAGGTTACTGCTTGCACCTAGCATTTGGCTAGCTGCATTTCTATGTGGCTATCTTAGATATCCTGGGCGGGCAATCTGGCTATGTGTGATCATAATCACTTTGTATATGCATGCAGCACACTCGTTATTATATGTCACTTTGGGCAAACCCACAGTTCCCCCATATCTATGCAGCTATTCACCCAGGGCTGTGACCCCCTTTTTCCCTGTCAGTTGGGTGTTTTGTGAGGGAGGTAGTTTTTGACCCTGTCACACGTGGCCTCCCACCCTCCTCCACCCTTGTGCCTTATGTTATTTAATTTTTGTCATTTGATCATGTCTTAATAAATGTACATATATTTTATATGTGTGTTCTCTTAACTTATTTTTGGGGTTATTGGTTTGTTTCGTTTGTTGGCTAACCTGCTTCTTCCAACCAGGAAGAAGCAAGCATCTCCCTAGAGGCCTAGATGACACACACAAAGGGAAAGGAAGGAGAGGACTTATCTTGAGCAGAGCTGGAGCAGACAATCCACCACAAATCAAGAGCCAGGCCCAGTGTAATGGAGGTCATTATTTACATAGGGACATGAAAAGACATAGAGGGGACCAGCATAATATGCTATATACCCTCTGTCTCATCCACATATCCCCCCATAACAGTGTCATCCACATATCCCCCATAACAGTGTCATCCACATATCCCCCCATAACAGTATCATCCACAGATATCCCCATAGCAGTATCATCCACAGATCCCCATAACAGTATCATCCAAAGATCTCCCATAACAGTGTCATCCCCAGCTCCCCCCATATCAGTACGTAATCCACAGATCCTCTCCATAACAGTGTAATCCACAGATCCCCCATAACAGTGCATCATCCACAGATGCCCCCATAACAGTGCATCATTCACAGATCCCCTCCATAACAGTGTCATCCACAGGTCCCCCATAACAGTGCCTCATCCACAGATCCCCTTCATAACAGTGGCATCCACAGATTCCCCCATAACAGTGCGTCAACCACAGAACCCCCGCATAACAGTGTCACCCACAGCTCCTCCCATATCAGTGTCATCCACAGATCCCCATACCATTGTTATCCACAGATGCCCCATAATAGTGTCATCCACAGACCACCATTAGTTCAAAACCTACCAAAAGCACACCTTTTGGTTCCTCCTCAAAAACCTAGGTGAGTCTTATAACCAGGTGCATCTTATAAAGCGAAAAATACGGTATTTGCCGTTCAGAGGTGCAGTTATATGTTCAAAGGCCATTTTTGTTGTGTATTAGTGGCAAAAAAAGTATTATTTGCCGTTGTGTGGTGAAGTGACAAAATTGCAGCCTTTTTTGGGGTGCATTAATTTCCTTTTTATTTCCTTTTTTGATCTAACAGTATGTCAGACAGAGAAGTGCCAGGCCCTGCACAGGGGAGGGGCAGAGGCCTAAATGTTTCTGGCACAGGCACAGGTTACAGGAGAGTAAGGGGGCGTGGCATCAGGGGTCACTTTTAGAGGCCTGAGCTCCCAGTGTCAGCTAGCGGTCGTATCTTGACCAGCAACCCAGCGGTTCTTGAATGATTGACTCGGTCATCCACTTCATCCCAAGTGACATCAGACACCCCCAGCCAAGAGTCAGTGGGTTTGTCAGACACAACCCATAGTTGGCATGGCCCGGGAGCAGGCCCTGTGCCCTAATCTGTCCTAACCCTGCCTCTGTCCTTTACTGTTCCCTCAGCCAGAAAAGTATTATATGCTTTGGGCTCAGCTCCACTATACAGCAATGACGAGCTACTAGAGGATAGGCAGACGCTACTGCCCAGCCAAGATCTGGAGAAGACATTCACAGCTTCCTCTGTTGCGAGTGGACAGGCTCCTGGCTCAGAGACGGTTGAGGAGGACATCAGTAACATGCAGACAGTACTCAATGATGATGTAGCCAATCGCAATTGGGATCTGGGTGACAAAGGGGCTTCATCATCATTGGGAGAAGAGGGTGTCAGCTTGTGCGTGAGGCAGTGGCGGAGCCAGCAAGTCGGTAGTGTGGCAGGGAGTCAGCAGAGTGCCAGCAGTGGGAGGTTGGGAGCCAAACGTGCCTGGGGTAGACCACCCGCTTCGCAGGAGCCTACCTGCCCATAAAGTAGTGGTGCAGGGGTTCACATAGGCAGTGGCAGTAGCAGTCAGTCAGTGCGCAGTGTTGGCGATAAAATCACCTACTCGGCGGTGTGGCAGATTTTTGTTAAGCCGCTGGAGGAGGTGAGCGTGGCCATATGCCGAATCTGTGGGCAGAAGGTGAAGCGTGGACAGGGTGCCAATGTTGCCAACATATGCAGCGTCACCATAAAGTGGCCTGGGACAACCTTGGCTCCAATGTGGTGGTCCAGCCTGCCGCAGCAACCTATCGGCACACACCCGATTTCAGGCAGTCAAGGTTCTACCACCTTAGCCGAAGGGAGCTGTCTGTCCTTCCCATCATCTACCGGTCCTGATGCTCCTGCTTCTCGCCCTCCTACTCCTCGTCAGTCATTCCGTCAGCAATCGATCACTGAAGCGATTTCCAAGAGACAACAGTATGCATGCACTCACCCAATGGCGCAGAAGCTGAACGTGCTCCTGGCCAAGTTGCTGGTGCTGCAGTCTCTCCCTTTCCAAGTGGTGGACTCTGCACCTTTCAGAGAACTGATCACTTGTGCCAAAACGAGGTGGAGAGTCCCAAGCCATCATTTCTTTGCCAAAAAGATATGAGCCTGCTGATGTTTGCCAAAGTGCACGGCAGCGCCGATGTGTGGAGCTGTAACTACAGTCAAGGACAATAAATGTACTTTAAGGCCCACTAGGTAAATGTGGTTCCTGCCCAGCCAAACCAGCAACTTGGCCAGGTGACGTTGCTTCCGCCTCTACGTTTTCACGTAGTTGGTCCTGTCTGCCTCCTCATCCTCCACCGTGTCCTCCACTGCAGGGGCAATTCACAGTGCTCCTCCAGCATACCACATGTGCAGTGTCATGCTGTTCTGCAGCTTGTTTGCCTGGGCGAACAGAGTCACACAGGGGAGGAACTGCTCAGTGTGCTTCATCAAGAAATCGAATCCTCCGTGACAACTCAAAATTGGAACCATGGTGACTGAAAACAGGAAGAACATGGTGTCGGCGCTGCGCCAAGGAGGGCTGAGCCATGCGCCCTGCATGGCGCACGTGTTCAATCTGGTTGTCAAGCGGTTTCTGAAGTCTTCCACCCATCTGCAAAACATACTAAAAATGCCCAGGAAACTTTGCATGCACTTCAGACCCTACACTGCCAAGCAAAACCTCCTTGAGCTGCAGCAGCAGAACGGGGCCCCCAACATAGGCTGATATGCGACGTTTCCACCCGTTGGAATTCCACCATCCATATTGTTGGAACGACTATACGAACAGAGAAAGGCCATAAACGATTTCTTCATGATCCAAGCAGACAGGAGTTCTCCCCTGTGTAACTTCGATGACAGCCAGTGGCAACTCATGCGTGACACCTGATGTTTGCTCAGGCCCTTTCAGGATGCCACATCATTTGTCAGTCACCAGGACTATGAGATGAACAACGTCATTCCACTGCTTCATCATATCCTGGAAAAGATGTTGGCACATCTGGCTGGTCAGGGGACTGGAGATGTGGCGCCTAGATCTCACGGTCACATGAGCTCTGTGGAGGCTGAACTGGAGAAGGAGGAGGATATTGGCACACAAGCAATGTGTAGCGAAATGGGTGGTTTTTCTACACAGGTGACAGAAGAAGAGGAGCAGAAGCAGCCGGAGAAGCAAGAAGGAGATGAGGAAAACGAGGCAGATGACCCAGGCACACCGTGGCAGTATGCAGTGGAGATGGATTCAGGGAGTTCATTAGAGTCACTTGCGCAAATGGTCTGCTGCATGCCTGCTTGCTTGGGTAGTGACAGCTGAATTGTCACCATTTGGCTCTGCACCTTGTTGGACCCTCACTACCGGTTCAAAACGAGGGCCTTTTTTACACCCGCTGAGAGGAAGGATAAACTGAACTACTATAGAGACATCCTATGTAGTCAGTTGGCCGCTACCTATCTGCTCCATCATCCATCCTTTAGCAGGTCTGACAGGGGGTCCCTCTGCTCTATCGATCCACTGCCATGGCTGCTGTGGTGGGGTGGGGGGTAAGAGCAGTAACAGCTCCATCAGCATTGGCTTGAGTCTAGAGTCGATGATGAGCAGCTTTCTTAACCTGCCTAGTGAAGAAACTACTCACCACTAGCAGCAGCTAGACCTGGAGCAGAACCTGAACCAGCAGGTGGTGGCATACTTGGACAGCACCCTGCCACCTCACATTGAAGATCCGCTGGACTAGTGGGCAGCCAAACTGAATTTGTGGCCGCAAGTTGCCAAGTTTGCCCTGGAAAAGCTGTCCTGCCCAGCCAGTAGTGTACTTACCTAAAGGAGAACTGGCTTCTCCACCCAAAATGTGGAGAGACTGACCTTTGTCAAGATGAATCAGGCATGGATGAGCCAGGATTTCCACCCAACAATGCCTGATGCATCAGATTAGACCATCCATGCTGCCTCACCCAAACCTTGACAAAAGAGACCTGTTTCTTCTGGCTACCTGCCTCATCTACTATTCTGATGCTGCAAGTCGCCTGATGCCACACATCTGATGCCAAGTTCTCCTTCTTAAACCCACAATTGTCAGCGGGTACTGTTATTGCCACCCACCTCTCCACTCTGTCACGAGTCAGTCTGTGATCTCCTGATGCTGCTGACACCTCACCACTCAGGTCTTCTCATGCTGCTGCTGCCACCTCCACACTCTGTCGTTGTGCCACTCTGTGTCCTCCTAATGCTGCTGCTGCTGCCACCTCCACACTATGCCACCTTGCCACTCGGTGGTCCCATGCTGCTGCAAATTCACAACTCTGTCTCTGGGCCACTAAGTGGTCTCTTCATGCAGCTGCCACCTCCACACTCTGTCATTGTGCCACTCTGTGGCCTCCTCATGCTGTTGCTGCCACCTACACACTATGTCACCTTGCCACTCTGTGGCCTCCTTATGCTGCTGCCACCTCCACACTATGTCACCTTGCCACTCTGTGGTCTCCTCATGCTGCTACCAACTCACAACTCTGTCTCTGCCCAACTCTGTGGTCTCCTCATGCAGCTGCCATCTCCACACTCTGTCATTGTTCCACTTTGTGGCCTCCTCATGCTGCTGCTGCCACCTCCACACTATATCACCTTGCCACTCTGTGACCTCCTCATGGTGCTGTTAACTTAACACTATGTCACTGGGCTACTCTGTGCCCTTCTCATGCTGCTGCTGCTGCCACCTCCACACTATGTCACCTTGCCACTCTGTGGTCTCCTCGTGCTGTTGCTAAATCAATACTATGTCACTGGGTAACTCTGTGGCCTCCTCATGCTGCTGCTGCTGCCACCTCCACATGATGCCACCTTGCCACTTGGTGGTCTCATGCTGCTGCCAACTCACAACTCTGTCTCTGGGCTACTCAGTGGTCTCCTCATGCAGCTGCCACCTCCACACTCTGTCATTGTTCCACTCTGTAGCCTCCTCATGATGTTGCTGCCACCTCCACACTATGTCACCTTGCCACTCTGTGGCCTCCTCTTGCTGGTGCTGCCACCTCCACACTATGTCACCTTGCCAGGCTGTGGCCTCCTTATGCTGCTTCCACCTCCACACTATGTCATCTTACCGCTTTCTGGTCTCTTCATGCTGCTGCCAACTCACCACTCTGTGACCTCCTCATGGTGCTGTTAACTTAACACTATGTCACTGGGCTACTCTGTGGCCTCCTCATGCTGCTGCTGCCACCTCCACACTATGTCACCTTGCCACTCTGTGGTCTCCTCGTGCTGTTGCTAAATCAATACTATGTCACTGGGTAACTCTGTGGCCTCCTCATGCTGCTGCTGCTGCAGCCACCTCCACATGATGCCACCTTGCCACTTGGTGGTCTCATGCTGCTGCCAACTCACAACTCTGTCTCTGCGCCACTCTGTGGTCTCCTCATGCAGCTGTCATCTCCACACTCTGTCATTGTTCCACTATGTGGCCTCCTCATGCTGCTGCTGCTGCAACCTCCACACTATGTCACCTTACCAATCTGTGGCCTCCTCATGCTGCCGCTGCCATCTCCACACTATGTCACCTTGCCAGTCTGTGGCTTCCTCATGCTGCTGCTAAATCAACTCTATGTCACTGTGCCACTCTCTGACCGCCTCATGCTGCTGCTTCCACCTCCACACTATGTTACCTTGCCAGTCTGTGGCCTCCTCATGCTGCTGCTAAATCAACACTATTTCACTGGGCCACTCTGTGGCTTCCTCATGCTGCTGCCACCTCAACACGATGTAAATGGGCCACTCAGTGGTCTCCTCATGCTGTTTCTGATGCCACCTCCCCACTATGTCACTGGTTCACTCTGTGGACTTCTCAAGCTGCCAAATCCAGACCTTGTCATTGGGCCAATTTGTGGTCTCCTCATGCTGCTTCCAACTCACCATTATGTCATAGGTCCACTTTGTGGACTTCTCATGCTGTTCCTACCCTCCCCACTACATGACTGGGCCACTATCTTGCCTTTTTGGTCTGGTTGACATCACCATTTATTTGACCCTTCTTGTAATCTGTCAGAAGGAAGGAATAATGAGACGCACAACGGATCCTGTCTGTGTAGCATTTGTAAGGCCTGTATGGTCCCATCAGAATTGGCTTATTATTTGGTAGCCAAAAGCAGGATTGGGTACAAAACACAGAAGACATACAAATATTCTATTCACGTGTCATCTCTGTTTTGGATCCACTCCTGTTTTTTTGGGGCTTTAGTAATACTGATGGATTACTGACCAAATGCTGACCGAGTGAAGGCGGATGCTCAACAGACAGGATACGTTTTTTGGGGGGTTTGTGTTCTGACGGATCAGAGAAAGTGCAAAATAATCAGTGACGTTAACAGAAACTTACTGCTGACACCCTTTCCACTCTGTTAAGGGGCTCTACTTGTATAAGCGTTTAATAGAACAGGTTCTGTAGACATCTATGCGGAATAGCTAGGATATGCCGCCATTTTCTGATAGGTGCCTTTGTCGTGCGCGGTGCGCTTCAATTCACTTCTATGGGGAGAGTGCTTGGTGGTGGTCGGACTTTGTGGGGCTCCATTCTAGATATAGGTGCGAGTCCCAGCGGTGGGACCCGCACCTATAAGACAATGGGGGCATATCCCAGCGATATGCCACCATTGTCTGAGATGAGACAACCCCTATAACAAAGTACCTACCGTATTTTTTGCCCCATAAGACGCACTTTTTTCCCCCATTGCGTCTTATGCCTCTGCGTCTTATGGGGTGAATGTTGGCAATTTATATCGCAGTCTGCGATGCTGCAGCATCGCTAACTGCGATGTATTAGTGAGGCGGGAGGAGGGAGGAGGGGCTGTAGTAGTCGGAGAGAGCCGGGCAGTGCAGGCCCGCCGCTCAGTATGAACTGTATTATACCTAGTGTAATCATAATATCTAAACTGCGCTCCCCCTGCTCCCCATCTGTACCGTCTCCTGTAGTAAGCGCTAGCAGGCAGGCTGGGTGGCCGTAACTCACTATGGTCACGTGCCTGCTCTGCCTACTTTATGAATGAAGTAGGCAGAACAGGCACGTGACCTCAGTGAGTTACAGCCGCCTGCAGCCCGGCCTGCCTGCTAGCGCATACTACAGGAGACGGAGTGTGACATGTGTACCGGTAAGTACGGTACAGATGGGAAGCAAGGGGGAGCGCAGTTTAGATATTATGATTAACACTAGGTATAATACAGTACCGGTACATACTGAACTGCTCCACCGCTCTCCCTGACTACTACAGCCCCTCCCTAGGGATCTATGGATGGGATAATGATGGGGGAGGGTCTGTGGATGGCATTATGATGGGGGATCTGTGGATGGCATTATGATGTTGGGGGGGGATCTGTGGATGGCATTATGATGGGGGGTCTGTGGATGGCATTATGATGAGGGGGATCTGTGGATGGGACTGTTATGGGGGGATCTGTGGATGAAACATATACCAGTGTCATCCACAGATCCACTACCCCATAACAGTGCCATCCACAGATCCCCTCACCATCATAATGCCATCCACAGATCCCCCCACCATCATAATGCCATCCACAGATCCCCCCACCATCATAATGCCATCCACAGATCCCCCCCCATGATAATGCCATCCACAGCTCTCCCCCATAACAGTGCCATCCACAAATCCCCCACATAACAGGGCCATCCACAAATCCCCCACCCCATAACAGTGCATCATCCACAGATCCCCCATAATAGTGTCATGCACAGACCGCCATTAGTTCAAACCCACCAAAAGCACACCTTTTGGTTAAAAATATATTTTTTCTTATTTTCCTCCTCAAAAACCTAGGTGCGTCTTATGGGCCGGTGTCAGGGGCGTAACTACCATAGTGGCAGACCAGGTGACTGCTATGGGGCCCAGGCCAAGAGGGGGCCCAGTCTTAGTTGGGATTAATCTCCTCTTCTACTGGAGGTGAACACATGGTCAGGACTCAACCCTCTAAAGAAACAACATTTAGCAAATGAAGCAGTAGAAAAATGGCCCAAGAGTCATTGAAAAGGGTTTAGACATAAGCCCTTCAGTCCTGTTTGGGGGGCCTGGTTTGATCATTGCTATGGGGCCCTTACTTCTCTATGTACGCCATTGGCCGGTGTGTCTTATAGGGCGAAAAATACAGTAGTTTATTATTATGAATGACTAAGATGACTTCTAGGCTAGCCAGTATCCTCTTTCCCCATTGACTTTCCCTCTTGATGTCACTGCAGGGGCTCCATAATAAATCATATTGTTGCATCTTGTTGCTGCTGTGTTATCAGGTGATATTTGCATGTTGCTATCCGGAATCAATTTTACTGGTGGGCCCTAGCACCCCAGTCTGACACTGACTGTGTGTGTATATGTAAAATGTGCACTTGTGTGTTTGTGCGAAAGGTATACGTGTGTGTGAAAAACTTACTTTGTCCTTATTTTCTTGTAGATTATATCCATGTATACTTGTTTGATATTTCAGTTTTTTCAATGGAAGTGAATATATTTTTATGTGGACTGTGCAAATAAGACCCCTTTTCATTTGCACATCTCACATAAGTTCACATCTCTGTTTGGCATTCTGGTAGTCTGTTCCTGCAGATGAGCAGATTACCCGAATTACCGTATCCGACATGCCCGGACACCATGGGATTCCGGCATAAATTCTAGCATTTTGAGGGAAACCTGCCAGATCCCATTATAGTGAATAGGGATCTGGCAGTGCCTGGCAGTGTCCGGTTATGCCAGATGCAGTAATTCCTGTAGTCTGCTCCTTTGTTGGAATAGAATTCTGGAATGCCGAACATAGAATTTACATTGGAATACGCTTGCTATTTACTTAGTTCTGTTACTGTATGTTATAAGCTGAGTTATGGTTCTATATCTATAGATAACCTTGGTTCTGTTATCAAATCTGTGTAGTATGCTTGGTTCTGGTACTGTTTCTATACTCCAGGCTGGTTTTGCTATCATATATATGTATCACACTTGGGTCTGTTACTATATCATTGATTTAAGCTGGGTTATTCTTTTGAGACATCAATTTTAAACTTTAGACTGTTGGGGGGCCCACACTTTTCATACAGCCCAGGGCCCATGTTAGGCTACTTTCACACTAGCCTTAATATTTTCTGGTATTGAGATCCGTCATAGGGTCTCAACACCGGAAAAAAAATGCTTCAGTTTTTTCCCCATTCGTTGTCAATCGGGACAAAATGTAACTGAACAGAACGGAAAGCTCCAAAATGCATTCCGTTCCATTCTCATACCGTCTTGAGATGTGGAGCAAGAAGGATCATGACCCACAATGCAAGTCAATGGGGACGGAGCGGTTTTTCTGTGACACAATCTATACTAGTGTAAAAGTAGCCTTAGCCTTAATCCATCTCAGGTTACTGTATGTGGGTAATATTGATCTTTTTCCAATGTTTTTATTCAGAAACTGTATTTTATGATATTGTTAGTAGTCATGGCAGAGCGGTCTTTAACGTGGGGCAAAAGGGGCAGCTGCCCTAGGCCCAGTTGCTCCTGGGGGGCCCAAGGCAGCTGCCTCTTGAGCTCCGTTGGCCACTGCCCCAATAAGAAGCACTTTTTTCCCCCCAGAGTGGGGGGAAGTGCTCATTAGTTTCTCATTTTTCTGTAATCTGAGGCTGGGGGCTGCTGCATTATGGCTGGGGGTGCTGCATTATGGCTGGGGGCTGAATTGTGGATGATTACATATGGCTGGGGGCTGATTACATATGGCTGGGGCTGATTACATATGGCTGGGGGCTGATCACATATGGCTGGGGGCTGATATGAGGCATGTAAGACTGATATGAGGCATGGGGTCTTATCTGAGGTCTGTTTGGGGGTCTTCTTTATATTGGGCTCTGATCTGAGGTCTTAATAACATTGGGGATCTGATTGGGGCTGTGAGCTGAAGTCTGATTAATATTGGGGGTATGATTGGTGGTCTAACCTGAGGTGTAATGAAACATATTTTTTTCTTATTTTCCTCCTCTAAAACCTAGGTGCATCTTATGGGCCGGTGAGTATTATGGGGCGAAAAATATGGTACTTGCTTGCTCCTCCTCACGATTTCGACTACCCTTTGCATACTCCACGCGCCGTGATGTCAAGTGGAGGCACTGCAACACTAGGGTGAGCCGAGCCCCGGTCTTCTTCCTGAACTGCAGAGCGGTGCCCACTTTTAGCCCTGAGCCCAGCTGCCCAGAGCACTGATCCTGAGCCTGCTGGTATCTTCAGAACTGTAAGTATTTACAGTAATTCACTGTAAGCTATTTTATATATATAAATATATATATATATATATATATATATATATATATATATATATATATTCTTTTATGTCTAAAAGGGTTCTGGGTGGTTGGAGAAGGGGGGGATGGAGAAGTGGGATGGAGCTACAGGTGGTAAATAGGTCAAGCTAAGGACTTATTTGTGAACCAGTTCTTTATGTTTACATTATTAAAGTTTACTACTCTACGACGTGTGTGGATTTTTATTTGTGTGTGTGTGTTGTGGTGGAGGGCGTGATTGCATGCTAGGGTGTGGGAAGGCGGGATCCAGGGGGCCCAAGTAAATTCTTGCCAAGGGTCCAATCAATATTAAAGACGGCCCTGAGTCTTGGTGTAGTATAACCTGGCTTAGGGGCCCATTTATGTAAGTGTTAGATGTGTTTTCCTTCCTCCCCATTTTGAACCATATGTAGTGATGAGCGGCAGGGACTATACTTAAATTTGCTATATTTCACGAATATTTGGGCGAATATTCGTCATATATTCGGGAATTCTAGATTATTTTCTTGATTGTAATATACTGTAATAGTCGCGTAATACACAGGAATTACAGGCGTGGTTCACTTTTGCTACATTTTCCAAGCTGCTAGACATTTCCTAACACTGGAGAAAATGGTTGGCACGGCAGAACATTAAAAATGGCTTTATATGCAGTTAGAGTGCTCCAATATATTCGCAATTGCGCTAATCGGTACTAATGATGCGAATATTTTGGCGCAATACATGACACCACATTTTAGCAGGTCTGCATGAATGTATGGACAGCAGAACCTATCACACTACCTAACTGCTTTGCACACTCTTGGCATTCTCTTGATGAGCTTCAAGAGGTAGTCACCTGAAATGGTCTTCAAACATTCTTGAAGGAGTTCCCAGAGATGCTTAGCACTTGTTGGCCCTTTTTCCTTCACTCTGCGGTCCAGCTCAGGTCCGGTGACTGTGGAGGCCAGGTCATCTGGCGCAGCACCCCATCACTCTCCTTCATGGTCAAATAGCCCTTACACAGCCTGGAGATTATGCTTTAACAGGTTCAGATCCCTGCCCTTGTTTATACATATATACACACATGCACGGATGTTAATTTCATAAGAAACAGTGGCTTGTTCTGCTCAAGCATCCAAAAGTGATGTGTTAATAAGGACAGAATGCCTGCCTTTGTTTATACACAAACATGTTAAATGCCATAAGAAGTAGTGGTGTGTTCTGAACGAGCCCGAAAAATTCTCCCTTTTAATCTGGAGCAGCAGCAATACGTGTGGATGTTGAGAGGGTAGGGTAATAGTGGCATGTGGCCACAATAGTAGCGGCAGCAGTATGGAACAGACGAAGCAATAGATGTGTGTGTTGCAGTTTAGAAGAAGTCATAGTAGTAGTGGCAGCTGCGTAGCGCTAATTTCAATGGCAGTAGAGGTAATGGAAGTGTTAGTAGAGGGATTAGCAGCAGGGGGAAGCAGCTGTGGTGTTGGCAGCAGCAGAAGCCATACTGTATGTGACATAATGGTAGGCAGGCAGGCAGCAGCAGTGGCATGATGGGGCAGCAGAAGCCATATCGTACAGAACATGATGTTAGGCAGACAGCAGCAGTGGCATGATGGAGGCAGAAACCATATGGTATGAAATATGGTGGTAGGCAGGTATACAGCAGCAACAGCAGCACCCATACAGTATGGAATATGACGATAGCCAGGCAGCCTGGGAGGCAAATAAAGGGGTTCTCTATGGCAAATTGGCAGCTGCATATGCATAGAAGCATATGATATCACATTATTCCATAACATCACAGTATTCTGAGACATCACAATATTGCTTGACATCATAAGAACACTAGACACCAATGTGATCAGAGGCTACAGCAGGCATGTACAGAGGTCCTCCAGCTACCTCTATACTTACAGGACATACTGGGGGAATTCAGTATTAGGAAGATAGATAGAGAGACAGACATAAGGTACACTGTACAGCCACTTTATTACAGAAGCCTATGTAGTAGTTGATCTTGGGCACTTTTCACATTGCAACTACAGGAGACAATGAGTGGGGAGTTTTAGGTCAGTGAGGGAATTAAAAGAGTTTTTCACAGTTTACATACATAACTGGCAGTTGCATATGGAAATAAGCACATGTTATCACAGACATTCCATGAAATCACAGCTTTCAATTACATCACAATGATAGCCTTTGTCCCTAGGATCCAATGGGTGGGAATTTTTCAGTCTAGGAGCCAATTAAAGGGATTTCCCATAGTTTAAAAGGCAGCAGATTGGTAGCTGTGTATGCCTATAAGCACATGACATCATATCATTCCATTTGATCACAGCATTCGCTGACATCTCAGCATTCCATAACACCAAAATGATGGCCCTTGTATAAGAACTAGACATACTTTGAGTTGCTCATTCCTTTTCAGGAGGCCTACCTGCATGGTCATAGACTCTACAGCTGGTATGTACAGAGGTTCTACAGCTTTCTCTATGGTCACAGGACACAATGGTGGGATTCATTATTGTGGATCAATAAATATGTAGAGATAGATAGATAGATAGATAGAAAATAAAGTAGATAGATTATAGTCTAATGCTGCTGAGACAAGTAATCGGCTGCAGCGGTAACCTTTATACATGGAACATCACCACTGCGACAGAAATACAAACAGCATCAGGGAAGACCGGAAGACGGGGCATGAAGTGCCAAAATAAAAAAGGGGTGAGTATCTCTTCTTTTGGCTTCATGGTATTACTGAACCTTGCAGTGGTCTTACTTAATATTATCATAGAACATTGGTAGTTATGAGCAGTTTTCTTGAGAGATTGGTTTATAGAGTGTGTCTCATTTCATCTAGAGAAAGAAAAATAGACAAATTGGAAGAGATTACCTGGAGCTGCAGTATGTAAAGCAACAACAGCAGAATAACCTGGAAAATGCCAAAGGCTACAAAATACAGTCAATTATACTCTTAAAAGTCCCTCAGGACCTGACCAGCATAGCATCTCTATGACTCGGATGACATTCTGTGAACGGTAACTTTCAGCTTAGCTTGCAGGGCTGACCCTTCATAGAGAGAGCAAGGTTGACTACATTCCTTTATTAGAGAGCAGAGGTTGTTTCTCCTAGGATATGATGAAAATATTGGTAATGAATATATTACCACATGCATAAACTCATATTGAAGCATGTAGTAATATACAGAGAAATGGCCATTTGTGAGGATAAGCTAACCATATCTACTACTTCATGT